>NW_024080979.1:1749566-1900108 GCF_003009895.1 Hyaena hyaena
TGGGGATGAGCACTGAGTGTTATGTGGAAACTAATTTGACAATAAACTATTTGTAATGTTAAAAAAAAAAAAGAAAATGGAATTTTTACAATGGATAGTCCTCTGTGATAAGATGTTTTTGGAAAATGTACAGAAACAGGTCTTACAGAAGTCTTCTTGCAAACTGCCCCAATTATAGTGAGGTTGAGTGACTAAGAAAATAACAGGGTGTCCACATTTTAATAACACTAAGATTAAGTCATAGGTTTGTAGATACTCTTATCCATCCTCATCACAGTTGCCAGGGGAAGGGAAGGTGTTTGTGGAATGTAGGCCTTAGAGAAGGGGCTGCTATACATCACCAGTTAGCAAAGGTATATGTAGTAACTTATGTTCTACTCTTATCTGTTCCTTCTCTCTAAGTTAGGCTCTTTGTCTCCGGGCAAGACTTGATTTTCCAGTTATATTCGTTATGTCACCGGAGAGCCAACCATACCTTTAAAGAGTTTAGCTCATTTCCAATACATAGAATAGCCTCTTCGAGTGCATTTACCTTTGTGTTTAGTTTTATGATTTCTTGAATAGCTAGGGCATGAGAGACATTTTTGGTTAGTTGATTTACATATTGAGCTGTATGAACCTCTTGGACTAATACAATGGTAGAGACAGGATTGTACATGTAAAGGTCAATCTTTTATGAGTAAGGATCATTAGCCTGTTCATAGCTCAAGGGAAAGTATGGAGGGAAACAGGACCTGCTGGAGACACAATGTTTATTCCCATAATCAAAAAAAGAAGTTCCCACAATAAGTTCCTTCACAAGGTGCAATCATCATACCAGGGCTGGAATAAGGGGACAAGTCACTCCTGATATTGATCAACAAGGTACCTTAGGGGTCAGTGCTCAAGCAGAAATAATTGAGTGGGGGGTGGATATCGGTTGTCATCTGATTGGCATGAGACCGTGCAAACTTGCTTTAACCTCACCAGGAGTTTTCTCGACTAGTGGGCTCAGGAAGGCTCCCAAAAAGTCAACGCATTCTGTTGTAGTGATGCAACAGCTCATCAAGGCATGAGGGCCCAAGGTGGTGTGGTCACCACCTATGCACAAAGCAGAGGGAGAATGGGCTGATTCAAAGTAGGGTTGGGCTTTAAATGATTCAAGGAGGTGAGGATCACTGAGAGCCCCTAACAATGACAAATCTAAATTCCACTCAATCCTGTGGTTCTAACAGCATTGTGGAGGATATTATGAGAAGTATGTGGGGCTGGGGGTATCTCGACCATTGGTGCCTGGGGCTCCACCATCTTGATAGGGACCTGGGTTTACTTCCTTCTCCGTCCTTCTCCTTCCTCTAAAGTAGGGCTCTCGCCCCAAGAAGCTAAGCTCAGGTTGTCATGGAAGGAGTTTAGGGAACCACTTTTTGAGGAAGGAGAAAAGATGAAATACATCCCAGATTCTCTCCTAGATACCAATTCCTGCACAGCTCAACAAGCAGCTGGTGAAATAAGGCTGTCAGAATGATTTACTTAAATTACAAGGGATCCCTGTCTTCCCCTATCCTTTTACTCGGAGAAAGTTTTCAAGAGAACATGATTTCTGCTGTGTTTCTGCTCCAACTCTGCCTCCAGGTCCGTCACTCAGATTGGGAAGGAGAGAAAACAACAAGTTAATCCACAGCAACTGAGGCAAATACCAGCAGCCAGGGACGCTGACATGCTCTCCCCCATTTTCTGTGGTGTAATTAAGTAAGACAGGCAGTTTTCTCTGAAGTGCTGGTCATGAGGTACCGGGGATTTCTGGGAAGGTTGCCTTTGGGAGTTTGGGTCAGGCCAAGGGAATAATTAGCTGCAAAGGGAAGTGAGGAGCTGTAGACATTGCAAACAGAGGGTATCCTCGGGAAGAGCCTCATGACGCCTTATTCCCATCAGACTCTGTGCCTGCAGCAACAGAATCTGGACTGATGGGGGCTTCTGCCAATGGGGCGCAGGGCTTATCTCATTACTATTCTCCTGCTCACCTCTTGATCCCTACTTTCCAGGAGCACCAGGAAGCAAAATACCAAGTGCTCAAGCCTGAACGCTCATCTCCAAAAATATCAAAGAATGTACAAGGATCCACTAAAACAGAACACCATCTTTTCATGGCAGAAAAGGAAGACGAGAGGCAGCCTCTTTCTCTTAAGGCCATGCCATCATCTATGGGGCTACAGATGAGCTCCCTGTGACTCTTATCTGTGGCCCAGACAACCTGACACTCCCAGGGGTCATGACACTCAGAACCAGATAGCACTGTGCTCTCTGGAAGACACTGGAACAGAATGGTTCTTCCCAGGAAGATGGTCAGAGCTCCCTAAATTGAGCACTGTTTTATTTCTCAATGGGGCTTTTCACAGTTGAATCCTGAGTGAGGGGCATCCAGACTTAAATAGCTGTGTTTGTTCCCCTTGTTGTAAAAGCCTGTCACCATTTTGTACAATGTGAAATTAGTTACCCTCCTATCTAGCAACCCAACCACCTAATGTGATCCTTATAGTTCCATGTGCTATAAAATAGGAGACCAAGCTCAGGGGAAATCTATAATGAAACAAAAACCCATTTAAATGTCAGTATAAATATCTGGGACATGATAGTGGCACTTTCTTGTTAGTATAAGAGCAGAGATTCTCCAAGTACGGTCCTGGGACCAGCAGACTTTTATCACCCCAGAGCTTGTTAGAAATTCACATACTGGGTGTTATATGGAAACCAACTTGACAATATACTATTTAAGAAAAACAAAAAAGAAAATCAGTCAATAGTTTAGATTAACTAGTATCAATTACCTGTAACAGATTTAAACTATTAATAAAATATTCCTAACTAGGAGTGAGCTTTAAAAAAAAAAAAAGAAAGAAAGAATGAAAAGAAAAGAAATTCAGATTCTTGGCACCTCCGCCCCTAACCCATGTATCAGAAACCCTGGGGGTGGGGCCCAGCAGAAGGGAGGCTAGGAAGGTAATTTTGAAGCACACTGCTCGGTGGGAGCCATGGGTTTATCCTGATCTGAGTTAAAGAGGGAGCAGTCAGGGGGCTCTTGTACTGGACTAGAACTTCAGGGTATTTCAGATATAGGATGTCTTTGTTAGAGCTTAGGAGGAAGGCCTGAGGAAGAAGATGGTACTAGCAGTGGGTTGGGGAGACCTGTAGGTACCTTGGTAGACGGGTTTGGGGCATGGTTTAAAAATTTTGCTCTATTTGGCATTATAGTCATGGCAATAGGCTAAAGTGTCATATTTCCAAATAACTTCTTATTACTGTGGGCATGCAGTTTCAGTTGTGGCCTGGGTGATTTTGGACTCACAGAGGTGACTTCCTTCCTAGCCCTCATGTCTTTCATGTTCACCACAATGAAGCTTTGATGTTGTTAGAATACATTTAGATTTCTATCCATTGGATCTACATCCCTCTTTGGCTTTGGTCTGGTACCAGCCAGTTTACACCTTAAACTCAAACTAGAAAATACGGAGGCTATTTTTGGAATCATATTCTCCTTTTCTTCTTCTAAACAATGCCTTCTGAGATTCTGACACAAATAGGATGCATTTCAGGTCACAGGTGGAAAATCGTGATTGAAGAAAAATGTGAGCACGCATTTTTTTATGTTCTGATAAGCGGAGAAGAGAAAGTTCAGAGACGCTTTCTAAAAGAAACCCTGAAGAATAAACCTTTTTGCCAAGAATAAAGATTGTTAGGTGTTGGCTATATTCAGATTTGTATTTTTAAAGTTAATAACTAATATAATAAAAGGTTCCAGTTAAATTATTATAGTGGGCTGCTTGCTTCAGGGCAAACAAAAAACCTTTGAGGTTTTAAGTCACATTCTTCAGTCTTCAGGAGAGGGTATTTTAAATTCTTGCAGACTGTTTCTTTAATCTCTATAACTTTCCCCTAATACTCTGTACCTAGCAGGGAAGTAAAACCAGTGTTGGTACTCAGACACAAATGGGTAATATTAAGAGAGCTGAGGCTTCCACGGCAATAGTTTGGTTAGTAACCTATGAAAAATTTTTAGCTGTATTTAATTACCAGAAATGAAGCATATTATGGTTATCCTACTCTTGAGCCTTGGTGTGATTCAACCTTTGGCAGGTGCATTGACAATGACCCTTGAAATCAAACCCACCCTCGAAAAAGCCAGCAATTTGTTTTAACTGTAACACCAGGGCTGACGGCTCAGCACTCGCCTTATGTCAAAGAGACAGGGCAAGTGGAAATTTCACAGTATGATTCTGTTCTAATGTAAAAAGATGCTAAGATTCATTTATTTTGCCTCCTGACTGAGGCCTTTAATCCAGCATGCTCCTTGTACAGCAAGCAGAGATCCTCAGAGCAAAATTCTATAAAAGGAACACGATCAGATAGAACTGCATATACGAAAGCACTTGAACAAAATGGACCATGTCTTGATGCCCAGAATATAAGTAATCAAAACACTCTTTTTCTATGAAGCTCAATTTCTGGAAAAACACTGGGACACAGTGATGAACATAAAAATTTTTTTTTTCTAACATTTATTTAGAAGCTTTGCTGGGGTTTAAGCTCTGGAAAAGCTAAAGGCTTTGCCTGACTGTAGGTTGCAAAGACCCTTTCTCTCTCTGTTATCTGAAGGTATAGAAAGAGGAGAGCAAAGTAATTAGAACTGGGTTCTGGAGACTGGCTGCCTAGAACCAAATCCTGACTCCATCACTATTAGCTGAATGACATTGGACAAGTCATCTAAAAATCCTTGCTTCTTCATCTGTACAATGGGTATAACAGCTGGTTCTGACTCACTGTCAGGGTTATGTAATGTATGTAACATCTTAGAACCATGCCTGGCACATAGTAAGTGCTCAGCAAATTTAGCTATTACTACCAATATCATTTTAATTTTTGTAAGCCTATTTATTTTTTAGATGGAGAGAGAGAGAGGGAGGGAGGGAGGAAGGCAGGGAGGGAGAGGGAGAGAGAGAAAGCTTGTGCACAAGATGGAGAGGATCAGAGAGAAGGAGAGACAGAATCCCAAGCAGGCTCCACACAATCAGCGCAGAGCATGACGCAGGGCTCAAACCCACAAACCATGAGATCATGACCTGAGCTGAGATCAACAGTTGGATGCTTAACCGACAGAGCCACCTAGGCACCTCCATTTAAATTTTTATGAAAGAAGGCTCTTAAAGAATAGGAAGAGGAGAGGAAACACTGCTGTCTTCCTGTTTTTTTTTTTTCCCCTTTACCTTTCCTCCCATCTCCCTTCTCTCTTCCCATTTCTATGTCTTTGCCACATTCCAAGAGGGATCAGAAGCTGAGGAATGACCATTGAGCATGTCTGGTGTTGGGTGGTGCACATGGTGTTTTCCAAAGGTCAGGAGGGGGAATTCCCTTCCTGGCTTTACCACTAACTAGCCGTGGGACTGCAGGTGAACTTTCTAACCTTCTGTATTAGTGTGCTAGGGCTACTGTAATGAAGTACTACAACCTAGGTGGTTGAGAATAACAGCAACGTGTCACCCTGTGGTTCTGGAGCCCAGAAGTCTGAATCAAGGTGTTGGCCTGGTTAGTTCCTTCTGAGGCTATGAAGGAGAAGCTATTCTGTGTTGCTCACCTAACTGCTGGTGGTTTGCTGGCCATCTTTGATATTCTTTGGCTTGTGGAAGCATCAAACCGCTCTCCACCATCATGGTCCTATGTTGCTCTCTGTGTGGGCATCTGTGTCCAGATTTCCCCTTTTCAGAAGGATGAGATAAGAGGCCCACCCTATCCCAGTGTGACCTCATTGTAACTAATTATATCTGCAATAAGTCTCTTTCCAGATAAGTTCACATTCTGAGGGACTGGGGGTTAGGGCTTTAACATGTGAATTTTGGGGAGGGGGGCACACAATTCAATCCATAACACCAAGGAATAGTTTTCAGAGTTTTCTGGGTGTTGCTGTGTGCTGTGATTCTCCAGGAGAGCCGTGAAGTCTGCGTGGTATTTCTCAAACTTATCTAACTGGAGAGCATTTTTGATCTGTTGTGGGGAATCATGACAGCCTGGTGCTACCTGTGACGGCCTTCTGGGCAATGCTGATGGGGCTGTTATCTCTCTGTCATGAATATGGACAATCAGGGCTGATCGGAACCAAGCACAGAAAGTCCTCCCTCCATCTCAGGGCACAGCCTACCTTGCCTCTCCCGCAGTAGCACCCTGCCTGTCTGTGGTTAGCTCACCAAGATGATGGGTGCAGGGAAGCCAGCAGCCCCTCATGGCCCCATCAGTTCCTGGGTTGGTGAGGCAGCCCCCCACCCCACCAAAGGAGACAGCTACTTTGGATGACAGGGAGACTGGGTGGCTGCATTTACATTCAAGCAACTGTGATCCCATATAAACTAGAAGGGAAAGCCCACAAGGGAGAAAATGACTTACTCATACAATTTTAATAAATAGGTTAAAAGAAAAACTGAAAAACCTGCCTCAGCTTCTTTTTGTGTTGCTGTCAGCATGCCTATCTCTTGTAGCGAGCTGACATTCCTGTCGACGGGGCTGTTAAGAGCACTCTGAATAAGGTAATTACCCAATAAAGTTAATATTAACCAAATTGCATAGAACTTGAATTAAAAATGTATCTGATTGCAGGATTGAAGCCCAAGTCATGTGTCTTATCCACTGCACGTGTGGTTTGCCTGCCTGGAGAGTAGGAAGCATCACGGGAAGGAGGCTGCCATTTATATTCTGAAGGTGAACCCACTCTCGGAAGGAGGACCTCCAAGGATGCTTTATTCTCTACTTCAAGGCAGCAAGGGAATGAGGTTTCTGCTTTCTACTTTATCTCTGCATGATATTTCCGTTCACTTTGCAGGGCAGCAGTGCTGACTAGCGCAGCCTACCTTTTCCCATGCGGAGTGAGCTCAGATGGCATCAGAACAGGAAAGGGCATTGCTTTGTGAATTCCAGTGTCTTTGTAGGGTTGGCGCGAGGAGGCAGTCTAAGCTACAGTCTGAGCTCTCCTGTCAGCGCACCCTGGGACTGCAAGACTGCGAGACAGCTCACACAAAGGCCATTAGGTTTGAGCAGAAAGAGTGCAGGACCTGGGGTCAAAAGAATTGAGTTCTAATAGTCTCTGTGTCATTAACTAATTGAAAGATTTTTGGCAAGTCAGTTCCCTTCTTTATGCCTCATTTTTCTCATCTGTCAAATGATGGTAAAAAATTCACTCTATTCCTTCAGGATGAGAGAATAAAAGAATAAAAGACATGGAAGTATCATGACTATGAGTAGCTACTATTAGCCTTAAATGATTGGTCTACAGGGAAGTTGCCATTTTAGGGTATAAAAAAAAAACGAGACAAAACAGAAACTGATAGAAATCAAAAATCAAACTAAGGAAACTCTTCTACAAACAGAAGTCCCGGATGAGATAGTTTCACTGGTGAATCCTACCAAATGTTCAAAGATGAATACCAATCCTCCTCAAACTCTCCCAAAAGACAGAAGAGAAAGGAACCCTTCCAAACTTACTTCACAAAGCCAGCATTACCCTGATACTAAAACCAGACAAGGATGCCCCACGAAAAATTAGAGGCCAATATCTATGATGAGTATAGATGCAAAAATCCTCAACAAAATATTAGCAAACCAAATTCAACAATGCTTTAAAAGGATCATACACCATGATGAAGTGGGACTCTTTCCAGGGATGCCAGGGTGCTTCAACATCCACAAATCAATGTGATACACACATTAACAAAATGAAGGATAAGATCACATGGTCATCTCAATAGACGCAGAAAAAGCACCTGACAAAATCAACATCCATTTATGATAAAAACTCTTAACAAAGGGAGTAAAGAGATGGAGGTCATACATGACAAGCCCACAGATAACATCATACTCAACAGTGAAGAGCTGAAAGCTTTTCCTCTAAAATCAGGTAGAAGGCAAGGATGTCCACTCTCATCACTTTTATTCAACATAGTAGTAGAAGTCCTAGCCAGAGGAACTAGGCAAGAAAAAGAACTAAGACATATATAAATTGGAAAAGGAGACATAAAACTGTCACTATTTGCAGATGACATGACATTATATATATCTACATCATACATATGATGTAGTCATATATATACATTATAGACATCATCTTATATACATTACATAAGACTACATCAAAAAACTGTTAGAAATAATAAGTGAATTTGGTAAAGTTGCAGGATAGAAAACCAATATACAAATTCTGTTGCATTTCTATTCATTAATAATGAAATATCAGAAAGAGAAATTAAGAAAACAATCCCATTTACATTTGCATCAAAAAGAATAAAATACCAAGGAATAAATTTAACCAAGAGGGGTGAGAAACTTGTACACTGAAAACCCCAAGATATTAATAAAAGAAATTGAAAAAGACATAAATGAATGGAAAGATATCCTGTGCTCATGTATTGGAAGAATGTTTTTTTAAAATGTCCACACTATCCAAAGCAATCTATACATTCAATCCAATCCCTATCAAAATTCCAATGGTATTTTTCACAGAACTAGAACAACCCTAAGATTTTTATGGAACTGTAGAAGACATTGGATTGCCAAAGCAATCTTGAGAAAGAAGAACAAAGCTGGAAGTATCATGCTCCCTACTTCAAACCATATTATAAAACTACAGTAGTTGGGGCGCCTGGGTGGCTTAGTCGGTTAAGCGTCCGACTTTCGCTTAGGTCATGATCTCGCGGTTCGTGGGTTCGAGCCCCGCGTCGGGCTCTGTGCTGACTGCCAGCTCGGAGCCTGGAGCCTGTTTCAGTCTGTGACTCCCTCTCTCTCTGACCCTCCCCTGATCACGCTCTCTCTCTCTCTCTCTCTCTCTCTCTCTCCTAGAAATAAATAAAAACAACAACAACAACAACAACAAAATAAAACTACAGTAGTCAAAACAATATGGTACTGGCATAAAAACAGACACATAGATCAATGAAACAAAATAGAGTCCAGAAATAAACCTATGTAGATATGGTCCATTCATTTATGACACTTTAGTTAAGAATATAAAATGGAGAAAAGACAGTCCCTTCAATAAATGGTGCTGGGAAAAGAGGACAACGGTCCATGAAATTGGACCAATATCTTACACCATACACCAAAATTAACTCACAATGCATTAAAGACTTGAAGGTAAGACCTGAAACTGTAAGACTCCTGAAAGAAAACATAAGCGGTAAGCTCCTTGACGTCAATCTTGGTGATGGTATTTTTTTTCGGATTTGACATCAAAAGCAAAGGCAACAAAAGTAAAACTAAACAAGTGGGACTACATCAAACTAAAAAGCCTTTGCACAGCAAAGGAAACCATCAACAAAATGCAATGGTAACCTACTGAATGGGAGAAAACATTTACAAATCATAGATAAAGTCTTAATATCCAAAATACATAAAGAGCTCATACAACTCAACAACGAAAAAACAATCTGATAAAAAAAATGAGCTATGCATAGACATTTTCCACAAGATATACAAATGGCTAACAAACACAGAAAAAGATACTTGACATCACTAGTCATCAGGAAAATGCAAAACCAAACCAAAATGAAATACCTCCTTACATCAGTTAGAAGGGCTTTTATCAAAGAGACAAGAACTTTGGTAAGGATGCGGAGAAAAAGGAACTGTTGTGCATTGTTGTGGGAACATAAATTGGTGCAAAAACAATGGAAAACAGTAGAGAAGCTGCTCAAAAAATTTAAAAATAGGAATACCATATCATCCACTAATTCCACTTCTGGTTGTTTATACAAAGAAAATGAAAATGCTATTTCAAAAAGACATATGTACCCCCATGTCATTGCAGCATCACCCAATAGCCAAGATATGGAAACAACAGAAATTTCTACTGATGGATAAATGGATAAAAATAATGTGGTCTGTGTCTACAAGGGAATATTATTTAGCCATAAAAAGGAGGAAACCTTGCCATTTGTAAGTTTGAACAGATCTTGAGGGTATTATGCTAAGTGAAATAAGTCAGAGAAAGACAAATACTGTATGATCTCACTTGCATATGGAATCTAAAACAAAAACAAAACACAAGCTCATAGATACAGAACACAGATTGGTAATTGGGAGGGGGTTGGGGTGAGGAAAATAGTCGCAGGCACCCCCGAAATACAAATTTCCAGCTATAGAATAAGTCATGGGATTTAATATATAGCACAATGGCTTTAGCTAATAATACCATATGGCATATTCGAAAGTTGTTAAGAGAACAGAGCTTAAAAGTTGTAAGAAAAAAAATTTTGTAACTATGAATGGTGGTGGATATTAACTAGACTCACTGTGGTGATCAGTTTTCTATATGCACAAACATCAAATCATTACACTGTACACCTGAAACTAATTCAATGTTGTGTCAATTATATCTCAATTAATAAATAAATAAAACTAAGGGTAAATTCTGGGCTGGTGATGGTGGGGGGGGGGTGGAATCCAAAGTCTCCTCTTTTCTTTAGAGAGCAAGAAAAGGAATCGAGTAAGCAAATTACTCAGGGTTATGAGCAGTACAAATTAGGAGCTACAAAACAGAGCTAAAATATCAATATTTATTAGGCTAAAACATTCATTTTCTTTTTAAAAATCTAGCCTAACACTCAAAATGTATCCTAACTGCAACTATATAACTAGTATATATTTGCAAGATTGTAGAAATGGAAGATACGGATATAGACCCAACTCAAGCAAATGATATAAAAAATGGCAGCAGCATCGCAGAAAGAGCACTGAGCAGACAGGTGCTACTTCTGAGATGAACAAATCATGAGAAAACCACCTCTGTGCCTGTGTTCCCACAGGAGATAACTCCTGTCCTATTCAACTCATAGGGTTGAATGAAATGAAATATATATCTGAAAATGTGCAAGTGTCATGTACCTGAGAAGTGCCATTATTTTAATTATTTGGTCAGGTCTCTGTTCTTCTCGTAATTTAACTCAATGATCATTGATTGAGGGTCTACAGGTCAAGTGTGGTAAGTGTGGTCAAGAAGTTACTCATCCTGGATGCCTCAGCTGGTTGAATGTCTGCACATGATTTCTGCTCAGGTCATGATCCCAGGGTCGTGGGATGGAGCCCTGCAATGAGAGTGGAGCCTGCTTGGGATAGTCTCTCTTCCTCTCCCTCTCCCTCCCCCCTCTTCCTCTCCCTCCATCCCTCCCTGGGCCCCTCTCCCTCTCTTTCTCAAATTTAAAAAAAAAAAAAAAGTTACCGTGTGTGACTCTGTGAATCAAGAGGAGAAAGGGGGTGGCTTCAGGCTGGAAGGACTGAGAAGGATTTGTTACAGAGGTGATGTGTGAGCTGTGTCTGAAATGAGTGTGACCAAGCAGATTTATTCCATCAATATCTTGTGGGGCTCCACCCCCTGTGCCTTCAGCAAGGGCCTTCAGCATTCATAAACAAACAGAAAAAAGATGCCAGCACTTTAAGAATTTACATTCTAGTGGAAGAAGTTGGGGTCTAGGTGAAGCAGGTCATCAGGGTGAGGAGACACCATACGGGAGAAGATAGCGGTGTTAACAAAGATAACACAGAATGTGTAGGGGATGTGTGAAGGGGGACACAGAAAGGGAAAAGAAGCTTCTAGCTCTACTTCAGATTACTTGGTAGTGGCTGCTGGAATCTGTGTTGATGAGGACCCTGAGACTCCTTCTGGCTTAGAAATGTCTGGGCAGGATCAGTGAATAGTGTCCGCAATGATGTGGGAAGGAAGAATTGCCACGTGTGTGCCATACATTTGGCATTCCAAGAGGGGTCCCATGTGGCTGGATTGCACCCTGTGTTGTTATGATCTATGCCCTTCCACTCTCCTGAGACAGTTATGAAGTTCAATAAGCAAGTATTATTGAGTCCAGCCTTTAAGTCCACATACAAAATCACTTGAATATTCCCAGAGAAAGACTCTCCTATCTAAATAGAAGTGTGACTGGTCTACTCCCCCAACCCTTTCTCTCTTCTACCTTGAGACCACAAGTAGTTGTGTAACTCAGCTGTATTTCATAGAACATGTATCCATTTGTGGTTCCATGTCTTTGCTTCCTGGAGCCTAACTCAAAGTAAGCTTCAGCCTCTTAGATTCTCAGAATTTTTAGTTCCTTATTAGCTATTTTTATTTTTCACTATTTGTCTTCTGTTTAGAGTCGTCTAATTCATCCTCTTCACAGCATTTTAGAAAGAGACTGATCTACCTCTTTAAGTCTCCTGAGGAAACCACACTGCCCCCTTGTTGACTCATTTTCCCCCTCATATCTCTTAGAGTGTAGTGAGGTTCTAGAATGTCTCATACAAGGATGACTCTGGCTTTCCAGCTGGGCCTAAAGATAGATGGAAGGAAACACTATTAGTTGGCTTTTGACATGTCAAATAAACAAATTTAGAAAATCCCTTCTCTGTTGCAGTTGTATTGCTTTTAAGCTATCTTCTTAGTGCAAAATTTATTTTGTATGTCAAAAGAAAACTGTTAATTTTTTTCCTGTTAGGGTGAACTGTAGGAAATTGTGCATTTTTGGTCAGAAGGTTGACTGCCAGCAATATCCTATGGCTCAATCTAATATTTGTATACTTTCCTTAATAATCCTAATCTTGAGGATCTGGGCTTTAGGATGTTTTTACTTTTTTAAATGTAATTTATTGTCAAGTTAGCTAACATAGAGTGTATACAGTGTGCACTTGGTTTCGGGGGTAGATTCCCATGATTCATCACTTACATACAACACCCAGTGCTCATCTCAACAAGTGCCCTCCTCAATGCCTCTTTTCCCTATTTCCCCCTCTCCCCTGCCCTCCCCCATCAACCTTCAGTTTGTATTTAAAAGTCTCTTATGGGTTTGGCTCCTTCTCTGTTTGAAACTATTTTCTTCCCCTTCCCTTCCCTCATGGTCTTCTCAAGTTCCACATATTAGTGTTGTCAAGTTAAGTTTATCAAGTTCCATATATGAGTGAAAACATATGATATCTGTCTTTCTCTGACTGACTTATTTCACTTAGCATAATACCCTGCAGTTCCATCCACGTTGCTGCAAATGACAGGATTTCATTCGTTCTCATTGCCAAGTAGTATTCCACATCCTCTTTATCCATTTGTCAGTTGATGAACATCTGGGCTCTTTCCATGATTTGGCTATTGTTGAAAGCACTGCTATACGCATTGGGGTACAAGTGCCCCTGTGAATCAGCACTCCTGTATCCTTTGGATAAATTCCTAGTAGTGCTATTGTTGGGTCGTAGAGTAGTTCTATTTTTAATTTTTTGAGGAACTTCACACTGTTTTTCAGAGCAGCTGCACCAGTTTGCATTCCCACCAACAGTGGGAGGGTTCCCATTTCTCCACATAGGATGTTTTATTTTTTAATTTGAGAAAGAGAGAGCATGAGCTGGGGAGAGGGGCTGAGGGAGGGGGAGGGAGAGAGGGAGGAAGGGGAGAGAGAGAGCGAGAGAGCGAGAGAGAGAGAGAGAGCGAGCGAGCATGAGTGAGCAAAAGAGAATCTCAAGTAGGCTCCATGCTAACTGTGGAGTTTGATACAGGGCTCCATGTCATGAGCCTGGAATCATGACGTGAGCTGAATCGAGAGTCAGATGCTCAACCAACTGAGTTACCAGGCCCCCTATGTGCTTTAAGATGCTTTATGGAGATTGCGTTATACTTAGAAAGGCAAAGGGAAACAAACATTAATATTTTGTTAAGACACATCTCTCTGCTTTCCAAGCCCATTCTTCTGGTTACCTCCTTAAAGATAGTAAGAAAAGCTGCATGGAGGCTTTTCTTTCCAAACTTGAAGAGCTGGATACTCTTCAGCTTGGCTTTGAGACATGACATAAAGTTAGAAGGCAATTTGTCCCCTTTATTATTCATTGCTTGAATGAAGAAAGGAAGCATTTCATAAGAAACCCCTGGGATGTTTGAAATGATATCCATACTTATATTTGCTTTTCAAAAGTCTGAAGGCAATCTATTTTCTCGAATAACTACTGAATAGCATTTGTCTTTAATCTGATGGAAGATTCTTCTAGGAAGACAAAGCTGGTGTTCAGAGGAGTTTGTCTCAGCATCCCTTTCTACTTCACTCGTGCAGTCCAGTGGCTGTACGTGCATATGGGTGTGGTGTGGAAGTGAAGGTCCAGAGTGTTTTCACATTTATATGAAGCATTGTGGAGTAATGCAAGAGAATTACAGAATAGCCTAGTGGGAGAGAGGGCTGTTTCTGTTTGATAGAAGGTGACACCAAACCATCTTCTTTTGTTGTTTTTAAGATTTTTTAATGCTTTATTTATTTCTGAGAGAGAGAGAGAGAGAGAGAGACAGCACGAGCAGGAGAGGGTCAGAGAGGGGGGAAGACAGAATCCGAAGTAGGCTCCAGGCTCTGAGATAACTTAACTGTCAGCACAGAGCCAGATGCGGGGCTCGAACCCACGAACCACGAGATGATGACCTGAGCGAAGCTGGATGCTTAACTGACTGAGCCACCCAGGCGCCCTACCAAACCATCTTCTAACAGGGGGGGATGCTGGGAGTACAGATCTATTCCTGGAAATAAATGTCAAACTCATCTTTTTTTTTTTTTTTTTTTGGTGCCAGGGGCCTGTTTCTCAGTGTCTGAAACTGTCAGTCATAGAAACAATGCAGCCAGTTGACTAATAAACAGGAACTCTGTGGCTGGGAAGGGGAAACATCTAAAGATAAGAAAGGCAGGGGCGCCTGGGTGGCTCAGTTGGTTAAGTGTCTGACTTCAGCTCAGGTCATGATCTTGTGGTTTGTGAGTGCAAGTCCCATGTTGGGCTCTGTGCTATCAGTACAGAGCCTGCTTTGGATCCTCTGTCTCCCTCTCTCTGTCCCTCCCTTGCTCTATGTCACTCTCTCTCCCTCTCCCTCTCTCAAAAATAAACAAACATTAAAAAAAATAAAGATGGCAAAGGGACACTAAGAGACCTTAATTTCCTGCACTGTCATCTCATACCATCTTGTACCACAGTACCTTGTTACTGTGGGTGAAGGAGAAGGCTCAAGCCCAACTCTGCTGATTTCACTAATAAAAAGGACAGCACTGGGGTGCCTTGGTGGCTCAGTCAGTTAAAGTGTCCGACTCTTGATTCTGGTTCTGGTCATGATCTCAGTTTGTGGGATTGGGTGCCGCATTGGGCTGCATGTTGGGAATGCAGAGCTTGCTTGGGATTCTTTCTCCTTCTCTCTTTCTCAAAATAAATCAACAAACCTTAAAAAAAGAAAAAAGACAACACTGAGAGTGGTCTTCAGTCTCCAGAGATAGGAGTGTGAAATCAGTTCACAAGAGGCCAATGAGATGTTGCCCTCTGGTGCCAACTTTCTCTCACTGAGCCAAGAAAAGTGTTCTTAGCAGATTCTCAGGTTCTTCTTAGCAGATTCTTCACCAACTCACCAGGTTGCTGTACTGAAAAAATGTCTAGGACATGAAGATCAAAACTAGAGACCTGAGATCTTTCCAGTATAAGGAAGGAAGAAAGAGGCAAGAGGCAATGTTCCTGTCTTTTTTTTTCTTTTCAAGAAAAGAATCACAAGAATGTTTGGATGCCTTCTTCAGTCTTTCATAAGTCCTTGGAGGCTGATGCAGAAGAAGTCAGTAGCTTCTTTTTCTCTGCTGAAAGGATCTTTATCTCAGAGATTTAGGGATGAGAAAACCAGGGATGCCTTATAGTGGGGATAAGAGGATAGAGTATTTGCTCTGAGGCAGAGATAAAACCCCTATTCTATCTCTTTGCTTTGCCTTACCGTTTCCTTAGACGTTATGTCATATGGAGATAACATAAATAAAAATTATCTTATAAGTGGGGAAAGACCCCAAATCTGGAGGGTATGATTGTCATGAGAGGGAGTCAGAAGTGACCGAAGTCTGGGTTTTTATTCTCCAGCCAATCCATGCATTTATAATATACTTTTACTATCCCCATTATACACTTTTGGCCAATCCATTTGACTTCCATGAATTTTTTCCAACAAACTCACTTCTTGCCTCATGTGGAAGTTGCAAGTTTGGTTTAATTAAAGTTTATACTTTGAGAAGCTCATTGAAAGATGCTTAGAAATGCAAGATAGCCTATCAAAGTAAGCTAAGGACATTTTAGGAAAGAAAAATTTACATAGCACCCATTTGAAATGCCTAAATGCAAACTTGACAAGAGACTGCACTCAGCTGGAGAAAGTCAGATCAGCTTCCACATGGCTCACTGGATCAGAAATGGGGTGATTCTGTTAATCCTGTCCCTCTGGGGATTATCTGAATGTTCAGACCTCTCTCTAGGTCCTCTCCAGGACGGAAGCCATCACTCAGAGGCATCTCTGGGTTTACAGCTCCTCCAGCATTCAGACTCCACCTTCCAGAGCTCATTCCCTAACCGCTGGGCCAAAGAGCCTGTCTCAGCTTCAACTAACCCCCAGCTGCTCTAGGCCTGACAGTATCCCTCAGGTCACTACGAGTCTCCCTGCTGAGGACACTAACCTAGAAGACTGCAGGGTCTGTACATGACAGTTACATTGACAAATAGCACCTTCAGAAAGCCCCAGGTTATTCCATTTGATCTTTAATCTTTTTTATTGGTTTAGTATTGGTTTGGATTATAACCTCATCATTCACAATTTGGAGACATTCAGTTATTTTTGTTCTTAACTTTTTAAAAAATATTTATTTTGAGAAGGGAGGGAAGGGTAGAGAGAAAGAGACAGAGAATCCCAAGCAGGCTCCATGCTTCGCAGAGCCCCATGTGGGGCTCAAACTCATGAACTATGAAATCATGACCTAGCTGAAATCAAGAGTTGGACACTTAACCAACTGAGCCACCCAGGTGCCCATTTTTAACTTTTAAAAAAGAAAATGCAAGTTTCTTAAGATAAAGACAAGCAATTACAATGCCTCCCATGATTATAAGCTCTGCTAAATACAAATAATAATGACCATTGAAAGTATAAACTTTGTATGCAAACCAAGACTAAGCCACTTTGGACTTGGTCCCAATCAGAGATTTTGATGTAAAAACCTCTGAAGTGGGTTTTCCTTACCCAAACATGACTCATGTGTTTTCAGTATGATTTTTATGGGACATTTGGTATCATTTTTTTAAAACTCACAGTTTAAACTTTGCCATAGATTGGCAGAGTGACAGGGGAGAAAAATGAAGAAGGAAATTAGGAGAAAAAATGGGAGCGAGAAATTGAAGAATGAAAAAAGGAATGTTTACTCTTTCTCCTCTGATGTCAAACTTCTAAATTTTTTTTTAATGTTTTATTTATTTCTGAGAGAGAGAGAGAGAGAGGGAGAGAGAGAGACAGCGTGAGCAGGGGAGGGTCAGAGAGAGAGGGAGTCACAGACTCTGAAACAGGCTCCAGGTTCTGAGCTGACAGTCAGCACAGAGCCCGACGCGGGGCTCGAACCCACCAACCGCGAGATCATGACCTAAGCGAAAGTCGGACGCTCAACCGACTAAGCCACCCAGGTGCCCCTCTGATGTCAAACTTCTGACACATCTGAGGGGCCCAGAGTTAGAGGATCATGCACAAGGGTGGAAATATGGTAGTGATTTTCAAATCATGTATCAAGGAACCCCAGAGGTTGTTTCCAGGGGCTGCCTCATAGATGAGGAGGGAGAGAAAGGCTCCAGATCCTTTCCCCCCAAGTCTTTCATGGACTTGACAGTTAGATGGAATCCTAAAGAGAAAACCAACTACAGTTTTTTTTTGTGTGTGAAATTTATCCCACTTAGCATTTTAGTTTTTAAAATTAAAATCATCATAAAATGAGCAAGATGGGGGTGCCTGGGTGGCTCAATTGTGTCCAACTCTCTCAGGTCATCTTGCGGTTTGTGAGTTAGACCCCCATGTTGGGATCTGTGCTGACAGCTCAGAGCCTGGAGCCTGCTTTAGATTCTGTGTCTCCCTCTCTTTCTCTGGATCTTGCCTGCTCACATTCTGTCTCTCTCTCTCTCAAAAATAAAAAAAACATTAAAAACTAAGAAAAAATAAAATGAGCAAGATGGAGAAAATCAGCAAATATCATGGGAACCAAGCGAAAGACCCTTTTCTTGTTATTGGTTCATGCCCCTCATGGTTAAGCTTTCTAAACTCAGGGCCTTGACAAAGAGGGCGCTCCTCATATTGGCCTCTGCCAAAGCTTTGGTACTGTAGTGTTCAGACTCCCAAGAGAATACAGTTTAGCTTTGGATCATCCCACTCCTCAGTCTTCAGACTGTCTTCCACATCTCCTAAGTTTCTTTTGTTCTCTAGAAAACCAGGATAACAACAGAGCTCAGCTTTACCATTCACAGAAGTTATTTTAGGGTCCTTCTAGATAATCGTTATGGATTTCTGTGCCAGTTCAGGAACAAAGAATTTTGTTATCCAATGATGATCCAGCAGAAAAGAGACTGAAGCAAGCTACAGAGCAGGATTTAGAGAACTATGACAGCTGACTACAAAACAGGGAAGAATATGGTGAAGTTTTAAAATAGTTCTTCAGTAATGGTCAGAAGTGAAGTGGGTTGGTTTGAGCCTGAAGGTGACCATGAAGGGGCTGCCAGAACTTTTTCAGATGAAGGGCAGGATTTCTGCACAAGAGATTGGAGCCTGGACTTCCATCATGGTGCCGCAAAGTAATCAAACATCTGCATTGCACATAAACAGTAGGAGTGGAATTGCCCGCTGAAAGCTCTGTTGAGAGAGAATGACAATAATAGAGGTTTCTATCACGGGGCTCTGCCCTGCTGCCACAAGGTCATTGTGGAAGAAATAATGGAGCAGCTTGCAAAAACCTAGAAGTATTTGGTCCTTTGCATGCCCTGCATTGCACTGTGTGCACGACAGCAGCTCAGTAACTATTAAAGATGGTGCAGGAAGTGCCTTTGTAATTTCTCTTGGGAAATGTCTTTCTTTGCAAAAGTTAACTTAAAAAAAATTACTTCTTAAAGTGATGGCAAGAAGCAAGGATGAGCCCTTCATGCTAATCCTGTCCCTTGACAATAGAAATAATTTGCAAGGTGTATTAAGGCTAGAAGGTCATCTAGGTATCTCTTTGAAGTACAGCAAGACACTATGGCAAGGTCTTTGGCCGAATACTGAGCTCAAGAGCACTCTGGGGTCCATGCCCATCTTTAAACTGTGAAGAAAATCCGCAAATTTTTTTGAGTTTCATCAACCCCTCAGGAATCAACTAAGGTCATAACCTTTCCTGTTGTGCTGAGGAGAAAGTGGGGGAGTCTCTTCTTTGTAGCTGAGTCCTTCTCTTAAAGCTGCCACTTATTTAGATTTATGAGATTTGGGGATTAAGAGAATTTCTGCCAGTCACCTCATGAAAAACAGAACAAACAAAAACCAAAGTGTCATCTTCTGGTTGCTTCCCCTAGAACCCATTATAAGAAATGACTTTGAAGTGTAAGATCTGATATCCTATGAGATTGAGCCCCATTTACACTTTGGCTTTTCCATCCCATTCCAACATGAATTCCTCTGAGAACCAGAAGATGGAGTGGTGAGTCGTGGCATTAGCTTTCATGAAATGGATGACAAGTCACCTAATGTCTGTAGCATCAATTTTCTTGTCTATAAAATGGCATAACAACAATAATGGGACTGTTGGAAGTATCAGATGAGTTAGGGGATATAAAACACATTGTAAATTGTGAAACGCTCCAGAGATATAATTATGAACACTACAGAGGTAGTGATGGTATAGTGGAATGATCATCAAATTTGAGGTCAGGAGACAGGGGTGTAAATCCTGAGTCTTCTGCTTAACAGTTGTATGATTTGGGGCAAGACACATAAGCTTAGACCCAGTTGTCTTAATTGTAAATGTGATTTACTGAACTACCGAAAAGCTTCATAGGGTTTTGAAAGTGAAATAATAGCCAACTGAACCGGAGGTAGATATCTAAATTATGCCACTAAGTTTTTCTCCCTTGGGAATGTTGGATTAGCATTAAAGGACTGTCCATTATTTCTGAACAAGGATGTCAGAGACAGGAGAACTCAACATGCCTGTGTAAAGGGAATAGGTTTATTGAGAAGGAAGGATGAAGTCGATATGAGAGAGAGAGAGAGAGAGAGAGAGAACACAGAGAGAGCAAAAGACTACTCCCTGATTTTTTTTACTATTCCACTTCTAGGTGACATCCCCAAATACCCTTATTGTAAATTCCTTCTGGATTAGTCAAGGCTCAGATGCAGATAAGGGAATCCATTCTAGTGGTTTAAGCAGAAAGGGATTTAATGTGGGAATTGGGCATTTACAACATTGCTAGAAAGGGGATAGGCTTTAGGCCAAGCCTTCAAGACAACTCCCCCAAACAATCCCACAGAAGTGGCCTATGGAGGGAGTTAGTACCCTTCCAGAAAGCTGGGAAAGAACATTGCTCCCATAACCACTGGCTTTACATCCACACTGCTTTTACCAAGATGCACACCAGGAAGATTCTTGACACCTGTGAAGCCAAGACCTGACATCCCCTCTGTGGGGCATGACTCCAGCTTCTGAGGTAAACTCTGCTTGATGGAAGCTAGGCAATGTGTAGGATTGTGCTCTAAGGTGTCTGAGCAATGTTTCTACTGTTCCAGCATGTGGAGCAAATCATGCATGGGATAGAACGTGATTCAGTGAATCTGTATATGCCCACCATATCTACTTTGTCTTCTCAAAGTAGGTCCAATTTATGTTCATTTCAGCTTAAGAGTGCCCATCAACACACTCATGTGACTGACATCTTGACTATGCTGCAATAGAGCCATTATATTTCTTTCAAAGAGATGTTCAGGGATGGCTACATCAGAGACCAACAGAGAAACAAGGACAAGGTCTGGCTAAGGTTGGGACACTGGGGCCCTTACAGTGTCACTTTTTGTGAACTATTGTTGACAAGCCCTGAGTTTAAGATAAGTTACTTCAAATAGGAAATTAGATAACTACAGAAGTGTTAACAAAGAGACTATTCTTGGCATAATCACATTTGTGGATTGTGGTCTTAGTAAATAGCAGATCTTCACTATGTTCCCCAGCGCCTGGCACCTCACCCTTTCCTCACTCTTCCACCTTCAGTTCAGGCCACCTATCACACTGAAAACCCACCTCCTTCCTTGGATGGGGGGCAGACTGCAGGAGCCCTGAGTTAGCATCAAGCTACCTCATCAGTGTGCTGGTAGGCCAGCAGAGGGCACGGAAAGAGCATAGAATGTGAGTTGTCTGGTTAACCAATTATTAGTAAGGGACCTTAGGCAAGGTATAGGACCCCACTAAACCTCAGATATTTGTCCAAAATGGAGTATTGATGCCTGCTATGATATTTGTGAGAATTACAGGAGATAGTACAAAGCCTTTTGCAACAGTGTCTGGGACACAGACCATGCATATTAAATATTAGCTTCTTTAGGGCCGAGTCTTTATATCTGTAGGCTGAACCACAATTCTGAAGCTCTGCTTTTGGTGAATGATCCTTGTCTTGAGGTCCTTGACTTGACTTTGTGTCTCAGTTCCCCACCATCTGCTTGATCTTCCTGAGACCTGTATCATCCTCTCGTTCTTCAACTCTTTGTCTCCTCTTCCATATTTAGTTCTATGGTTGGATGTCTGTGCCTCAGTTGCCTGCTTGCACAGATATCTGATATTTTTGAGATTTCCCCACTGCATACATTATCCTATCCAATGATCCTCATATCCTGGACTGTCACTGCTTGCCTAGTTACCACCACCTGCCGTTTGTCACTTTACTTTCTGGAGGCCAAGTTCCACCTGCCTATCTCTGATCCCCTGTAGTTGGGTGCTTACTTTTCCCCCTTGTTACCCGTGTTTCTTCTCTTCCCTTCCTGCTCCAGTGAAAGAGCGACTCTCAGGTCCTGGAATATTAACCCTGTTATCCAAGGTGTTTTCACAAATGAAACAGAGCCTTCTAGGTTCTTGCTACTCCAAGTGTGATGCACTGGCCATCATCTGAAGTTTCTTCAGAATCAGAATCTGGGTTTTTAACAAGATCCCTAATTGACTCAAAGGCACAGGAAAGCTTGAGAAGCACTGAACGACAGCAAGGAAATGTGGCTACGTTAGAAAATCCTTTGGTGGTGCCTGGCAAACTCGATTAACCTTCTTCCTTGTGATGTTCTAGAAACAAAATGCTGTTTCCTAAAGGGAGGGACTGCAGTATGGAGTTCTGGGTCTCTCCATCCCAGGCATGGTTGAAGGATGAAGTCCACGCTTATGAGAAGATGCAGTCCAATGAAAATTCTAGTAGGCTGTATATTTGAGAAAATTCACTCTAAGCCACTTCTACTTGCTTCTGAACCAAATCCAATGAAGGCATCCCACATTTATGAACTGTACCCCAGCCTTCCTCAAATCGACCTTCTTTGCTCCAGTTCCCCTGGAACCAGCACCCAAACACAGAGCAGAGGCCAGCAGTCATGGGGGAGACGGTGAGGGAAAGCTTTGAGAAACTGCAGGTATTTTCAGTGACATGACTGAACTGGTGGTCCTTTCTCCTAATGTTTTTGATCATAGCTTGTCTTTGTGATATTGGGGGTATTGGAATTTTTACTCTTTTTCACATACACCAGAACCCCACCCCCTTTTCTCCTTAAAAGCTCCCAGTGCTGGAAGGATAAACTATGCTAAATTTAAAACTAAAAACCAAGTCACTCAATCCATATTCATATAAGGAAATAGGCATATAGCATCTTTAAGTGGAGAGGCCTTGTGGCCTCTCCAGCCTAACTGCCCCACACTGCCTCCCTTTCATCTACATTCCCATCTGATGACAGGAGGAAACATGGCCCACCATCTTTGCTGTTTGGAACACATGAACTTTATTCAGATTTTGGATGCGGCATCTAGCAAAGAGAACTCTTTCACTCTCAGCTTCGGTATCAGTGTGACCTGGTCCTGTCCAATCAGCACACCTGGGACTGCTGTCATCTTGTGAAAGTGATGGACTCCATGACACACAGAAGGTGATGTGGCAGGGTGGGGAAGCTGGGGGTAGAAGAGAGGGCTTAGGAGTCATTAAAAGTAAATGAGAGGTATGGAAAAGGTCCTCCCTTGCAAGAATGAAAAGGGCTAGAGGTCAATGGCTAGAAAGATTGAAAGTGGCTCCTAAGCCACTTAGTATAGCAAGAGGTTATGGAGAGAGGTACTTAATTTCTTGCCTTTTGAGCACAGTCGTGGTGGTTAAAATAGAGTTAAGTTAAATTTCAGATCCAGATAGGATGTTTTTTTTTTTTTTTTTTTACAAATAGTTTATTGTCAAATTAGTTTCCACATAACACTCAGTGCTCATCCCCAAAGTGCCCTCCTCCATGCCCATCCCCCCCTCCCCCCCACATCCATCAGTCCTCAGTTTTTGTCAGCATTCAAGAGTCTCTCATGGTTTGCCTCTCTCCCTTTCCCCCACCATTTCCGCCCTTCTTCTCCCCCTTGTTCCTCCGTCAAGTTCCTCCTAATCCTCCTATACGTGCAAACATATGATATTTGTCCTTCTCTGCCTGACTTATTTCGCTCAGCATAACACCCTCAAGGTCCATCCATGTTGCTACACATGGCCAGATTTCATTGTTTCTCATTGCCATGTAGTATTCCATGGTATAGATAAACCACATCTTCTTGATCCATTCATCTGTTGATGGACACTTAGGCTCTTTCCATGTTTTAGCTATTGTGGAGAGTGCTGCTGTGAACATTGGGGTACATGTGCTCCTATGCATCAGCATTTCTGTATCCCTTGGGTAAATTCCTAGCAGTGCTATTGCTGGGTCGTAAGGGAGTTCTATTGTTAGTTTCCTGAGGAACCTCCACACTGTTTTCCAGAGGGGCTGTACCAGTTTACATTCCCACCAACAGTGTAGGAGGGTGCCCGTTTCTCCACATCCTCGCCAGCATCTAGAGTTCTCTGATTTGCTCATTTTAGCCACTCTGACTGGCGTGAGGTGGTATCTCAGTGTGGTTTTGATTTGTATTTCCCTGATGAGGAGGGATGCTGAGCATCGTTTCATGTGTCTGTTGGCCATCTGGATGTCCTCTCTGGTGAAGTGTCTGTTCATGTCTTCTGCCCATTTCTTCACTGGGTTGTTTGTTTTTCGGGCGTGGAGTTTGGTGAGTTCCTTATAGATTCTGGATATTAACCCTTTATCTGATATGTCATTTGCAACTATCTTTTCCCATTCCGTTGGTTGCCTATTAATTTTCTGGGTTGTTTCCTTGGCTGTGCAGAAGCTTTTAATCTTGATGAGGTCCCAACAGTTTATTTTTGCTCTTGATTCCCTTGCTTTTGGGGATGTGTCAGGTAAGAAGTTGCTGCGGTGGAGGTCAAGGAGGTTGTTTCCTGCTTTCTCCTCTAGGGTGTTGATAGTTTCCTGTCTCACGTTCAGGTCCTTTATCCATTTTGAGTTGATTTTTGTGCATGGTGTGAGAAAATGATCTAGTTTCATTCTTCTGCATGTTGCTGTCCAGTTCTCCCAACACCACCAGATAGGATGTTTTTTAAGTTTATTTATTTATTTATTTTGAGAGAGAGGCTGTCAGCAGAGAGCCTGCAGAGGGGCTTGAGCCCAGGAATGGTGGTGACCATGACCTGAGCCAAAATCAAGAGTCGGACTTAACTGACTGAGCCACCCAGGCACCCCCTCAGATAGGTTTTTCTAAGCTGTGATAAATGCACCGTGATAATCACTTGCCTTCTAAAAATGCCACTTGGAAATACTTGATAACGTGACTGCATCTTCAATGAAAGATACTGTATGAATTTTTCAAAAGGAAGTAGTGATGACTTAGAAGTGTGTGTACTTTAGGAAAGACTCTACCCAATGTTTACATGGTATCAGACATCCACATGTATAATTTCCTCTTCCCTGCAGTGACTGAGTGAAGAGGTGTTTGCTTCCCTACTTGCAACGAAGAGCTTATGTTCAATGGTTAATTATAAATGAGAAAAAAATGTTCAGAACGAGGGGATGTGTTCCTGTCCGTAGTATGTGGTAGTCAACTTCAGCTGTCTAAGAGAACAGCAAATGTTTGATTTCTGGCAAGATAGGGAAGCATCATTATGAGTTTCAGACAGACAGACAGACAGACAGACCTCTGTTAATAGCATCAAATCCAGTCTCTAGGGCAGAAGTTCTGGAAGTGTCACTCCTAGACCAGCAGCATCAGCATCTTCTAGGAACTTGCAGGCCCCACCCTGACCTGCCGAATCTAAAACTTGGGGAGGGGGCGGGGGGCGGCAACCAGTGTTTTAAAAAGACCTCTAGGTGATTTGGAGGCTCACTGATTAGAGAGGCACCATGACAGAGTGGCAGTGCCAGGGCTCAGAGCCGAACCTGAGTTCCTGCCCCACTTTGCCAGCATTTGCTGTGTGACCTTGGCAAGTTCTCGGCCTCCCTGAATCTCGATGTTCTCTTCTGCAAAATGAGGACCATTTTTCTCTCCTCACAGACCTGCTGTGGAGCATGAGAGGTGACCTGACTCCTTATTTGTACGGTAGCTTAGAACACAAGGATGCTTTTCCGCTTCCCTTCCTGAAGCTGGGCTCCTGCTGGGAAATCTAGCAGGTAACGTTCATCAGTATTTGTGGAAAATGAAGAGGATTTTCACAAGGACGCTTCTCATTGCAAGTCAGACATCTTGTATTAAGTGGGCTGTCTGCTGCCATACCTGGACTGTCCTCTACTGGAGCCACTCGCGTGTGTGGGCAGTGAGCCCTTGAAATGTGGCTCATCTGAGCTGAGATGAGCTGCAGGTATAAAATACACACTAGATTTTTAAGACTTGGTATGAAAAAGCCAAATATAAAATGTATAAGTTTTTTTATATTGATTCCACATTAAATGGAAAATCTGGATAGATATAGTAATAAAATTAATAAAATTAACTTCACTTTTTAAAAAGTTAAAATGTGGCTACAAAGGGCAAGATCCTAGCAAATTTCAAGTATACAATATTTTTTTAAAGTTTTTAAAAAATTTTTATTTATTTTTGAGAGAGAGTATGAGTGAGTGAGCAAGCGAGCAGAGGAGGGGCAGGAGAGAGGGAGACACAGACTCAAAGGAGGGCTCCAGGCTCTGAGCTGTCAGCACAGACCCTGAAGTGGAGCACGAACCCACATACTGTGAGATCATGACCTGAGTTGAAATCGGATGCTTACCCAACTGAGCCACCTGGGTGCCCCTCAAGTATACAGCACAGTATTACTGTCACTGGAAAAAAATGTGGCTATAAGATGTAAATATGTGGCTCCCATGACATTTCTGTTGTGCAGTGCTGGTCTAGGCACCCCTGGGATCACCACACTGTCCTCATGCCAGACCCAGGGAACGAGAGAAGAGCCTTCTGATGAAACCTGCTCGTTAGCTTCTTGGTTACCAAACTTCTGATCTCTGTGGAATCATTCCTCATTATCATCTGTGTGGCGTTTTGTAGCTGCAGAGGATTCCATAATCTTCTTATCAGCTATTCCTCATGACACAGCCTGGGAGGCAGGTCACTGCTAAATTATGAGACTCTTTATAATGATTGTCATCATTCAAAGGCCAGTGGAGCCCCCTGCAGACGCCCCCCACCCCCGAAGTGGGGACAGGAGAACTACAAAGCAGAGGCTGCAGTACAGTGCAAGTGTAGACAGGGCTAGCTCGAGTAACGGGCTTGTTAATAATGCCCACACTCACAGTAAGTTCACTGAGCGGCCCCCAGCCCTTCTAGCATCACCCCTCCCCCCAACCCCCATGTTTTCTTACAGACAGAATCTGGACACTTGATTAACCCTTTAACATTTTTAAAGAGTCAGTTTTCAGGAAATGAGAGTTTCTGAAGCATGAGCCCACTCTATTCTCCCTTGCTTAACACACACACACACACACACACACACACACACACACACACACACACAAAAGACAAGGAATGGAAGGCAATTCCCTCAGATGTCTATTTGTCCTGGATTCTGTTTAAAAATCAGCTCAGGAAATCATCTGTCAATCAGGTATATTACAGAGAGAAACATTCACGGAATTACCTGAGTTGAGATGTTTCAAATGACAATTTCGTATTTGCACCTCTTAAATTATTCAAGACGACATAAGCCTGCTCTAATCTTTGAAAAAGACAGGTTTAAGGAAACTTGGCACTCTGGGTTTTAAATATTTAGTCTTATTTTAAGATTCCCCACCCCCCACCCCAACCCTTACAAGAGACTGAGAGAACATTCTAATAACAGGAGGAAGGCATTGGTGTGAGTACCTAGGACAGATTATGTGTGTCTGTTTTATAGCTTGTTTGGGTAATATTTCTCCATGAAAAGCAAACAATGACATGTGGAGTGGGCCAGGTGGTACAGACAAATGGATCCATGCCTGTAACATTGCACGTGTAATATCTGATCACTCTTTCATTTCAGATTTTTTTGTTTTAGTGGAGTATAGAAAGTTCCTAGTGAAATTCAAATAAATATTGAGTACCTGCTGATGCCAGGCGCTGAGAGTGCAGAACTGAGAGAGACATGGTTCTAGCTGCAGCTTGGACTAAAATAGAAATGATAACCCATCTATACATCCATGACTATTATTTTATTGATTTCCATGTATTGGGCTCTCTGCTTTCTTTTTTTTCTGGCTTGCAGGGGGCACCATTCTAGGTACCAGGCACTTGGTACAACATCTTATTTTTTAAGGCACATTTAAATTTAGTTTTGACAACATAGAAAGGGATATTCTACACAGAGCAAAAAGTGTTTAGAATCTGTCTTTGGTATAAATGCTTCTGTAAAGGTAAAACTATTGTGTTTATAATGTAATATGAATATACATTTCTGGCTATTTAAGCAGATCTACCCTTACTCTGGGACCAGGGGTTTATTTTTCTCTTAAAAGAAACTGTGGAGAATCCTCTGTTTCATCAGAAACTGACAGTTTTGTATTTAGATTTTATATACACCACTATGTCGGGCTCTGTGCTGACAGCTCAGAGCCGGGAGCCTGCTTGGCATTCTGTGTCTCCCTCTCTCTCTGCCCCTCCCCCTCTTGCACTCTGTCTCTCAAAAATAAATAAAATGCTAAAAAAATTTAAAATTTTATATACACCAGACAGTAGCTGCTGATATTAGTATGAACAATAACATTAGGCTATGATAGTAAGCCTATCACACATTGAGGGCAATATACTGTTGCTTAAAGGTTAGGAACAAACTGTATACAAACTTGCAATTTGACCTCAGCTTTAAATGTCTCCACCTTTGTTTGCTTTGTATTCCGGAAAGTTTTCCCTTTCTAAAAATCTCAGGGTGCCTAGGTGTCTCAGTTGGTTAAGCATCTCACCCTTGATTTCAGCTCAGGTCATGATCTCATGATCATGAGATTGAGCCCGTCAGGCTCTGAGCTGAGCATGGGGTCTGCTCAAGATTCTCTTTTCCTTTCTCTCTGCACCTCTCTTGCTAGAATGCTTGAGCATATGCTCTCTAAAAAAACCAAAAAACCAAAAAACCAAATCCCCAGAGGTGCTTGGGTGGCTCAGTTGGTTAAGCATCCAACTTTGGCTCAGGTCATGATCTCACAGTTTGTGGGTTTGAGCCCCATGTCGGGCTCTGTGCTGACAGCTCAGAGCCTGGAGCCTGCTTCAGATTCTTTGTCTCCCTCTCCCTCTGTCCCTCCCCCACTCGCAGTCTCTCTCTCTCTCTCTCAAAAATAAATGTAAAAAAAAAAAAAGTTAAAAAAAATCCCCCAATAGCTCTATTGATCCACTTGTCTACTTCTTTAAGGATAGATCTCCACCGTTCCCCCCCGCCCTGCCCCTCCCACTTCCTGGCCCATAGTAAGACCTATCTATCTTTGGTTACTAACTGACTATTAAAACGAATACTATACTAGTCACTAGGTCTTCTGCCGGTATGTGTATGGGTAATTCCTGGTGTCTGAGTACACTAGTCACTACTCCTGCTAGAATGTGGATGGGTACCTCCTGGTGTCTAAGACAGACCTTCTTAGGCCCACTTTTTACACTAGGTGGACAGTTTTCAGTTTTCCTGCTTTCCCAGCTAGGCTGTGTTCTCGCTCTCATCACTCACAATAATGCGGCTCCCTGTGTGGACGGTCTCAATGGCTCCAATTCTTCACCCTTCCCTGCTCTCTGTCTTATAATTTGACTGTGCCTTCCTCCTGTGGGTGAGGTATAATTCCCCACCCCATTACTTTAGCCAATGGGATGTTAGCAGATGTGACACCGCAGAGGTTTCAGAAGTCCATGTGCTGTTGAACTTGATTTCTCTGTGCCCCTGTCATCACCACAGGAAGGACATCCTAGCCTATTAGTTCCAGAAAGAGGATGAGAGACGTGTGGAGCAGAAACACCCCACACAAATTGAATCCAGATGCTCCAACCACCAGGCAATGCACAGACTTATCAGGAATAATACATGATGGTCTTAATGCACTGATGGTTTATACACAACAATAACCAAATGACATATTTGCCACTCCCTCATCACTCCACACCCCGGGTCCTCCTCTTTTCTGCTCCTTGGGCTTCTTTCCCACCTAAGCTTACTCTGTCCTAGCACCTGGGGGAAAAAGTGGGGCCTTCTGTGGTTCTGGGGAAGGACAGAAAATCAGGGGAGGAAACAGGGCAAAGGAGAGAAAACCAACCGTGAGGTTCCCAGGGGAAAGATGGAAAAGTTAATTGTCACCATGCCCATCCTGCTGCTGCCTCAATTCTCCCATGTCCTTTCTCTCCCCAGCCCTATTTCCTGTCATTAATTTTTTTTATGTTCCTACAACCAGTCCTTGCAATGAGGCTGGAGTTCTATTATAATTATTGCTAACATTTATTGAGTACTCACTATATATATTAAGCACTGAACTAAGTACATTACGTGGATTATATCTTGTAGCCCTCGCTATGCTGCTGTAAGATAGACAATATGATCTACATTTTACACATGAGGAACCTTAAGAGAATCCAATGGTTTGCCCAAGATCCACAGCTAGTAAGTGGTGGAGCTGAGGTTATAACCTTGGCAGTCTGATGACATGGCCCATGCTCTCTGCCTCTGCACCACTGACTCTTCTTGGTGAATCTTCTCATCCCCATTTCCCACAGTTATTCTGCTTCCCCATCCAGAGGCAACCATAAGTGCTGCTCTCTTTTTTAAAAAATTTTAAAAATGTTTATTCAATTCTGAGAGACAGAGAGAGATAAAGCATGAGAGAGGGAGGAGCAGAGAGAGAGGGAGATACAGAATCCAAAGCAGGCTCCAGGCTCTGAGCTGTCAGCACAGAGCCTGACATGGGGCTCAAACTCATTAACTATGAGATCATAACCTGAGCTGATGTTGGACGCTTCACTGACTGAGCCACCCAGGCACCCCATTTTTTTAAAGTAAGCTCCACACCCAACGTGGGGCTTGACCTCACAACCTTGAGATCAGGAGTCACATGCTCTATCAACTGAGTCAGCCAGGTGCCCTTAATGCATACACTTTTATTTGAATACAGTTTTGCACAAAATGGTTAGTATGCACTAATTTTAACCTATATTAATGATAACTTATTACCTATCTATTCTGTTTCCTTTTTTTCACTAGGCATCCTGTTTTTAACTTCCACTCATGTTGCTATGTGTTCAATTTAATCTGTGGTCTCTGACCTGCCACAGAAGTAAGGCTTTCACTCACCTCAATTAATTTTTTAAATTTTATTTTAGAGAGAGAATGCATATACACAAGCAGGGGAGGAGGGCAGAAGGAGAGAGAGAATTTCAAGCAGGCCCCACATTCAGTGTAGAGCCCAATATGGGGCTCAATCCCATGAACCGTGAGATCGTGGTCTGAGCTGAAACAAGAGTTGCACACTTTACTGACTGAGTCACCCAGATGCCCCTCAAATTATTTGTGCAGCCTCCATAACGAACACCCAGATTTTCTGCAACTTCCCACCATGAATAATAGTTTAGTAAGCATCCTCATGCACAGTCCCTTAAAGCCCTAATGAGAAGTTCCTGGATATAAATCCAGGAGCAGAATTATTAAGGTCACAAGTAGACTAGATTGCTCTTTAGAATGGAGCTTCAGTTCACACTACCACTAGCAATACACGGAAGCAAATCCCTACCTGTTATAGTGTCTAAATTCTGTGAGCCTATAAGGTATAAGCTGACAACTCATTGCTGTTTTAATTTACATTTTTCTAATTACCAATGATTTGGGACATTTCTTCAAATGCTAGTTCTGTTTTTGAGTTTCCTCTTCTATAAGCTTTGCTCATTTTGTAAACGGTTTTAATTTTTTTCTTATTAATTTGGAGGAATTCTTTGCTTATTCTAGATACTCGTCTGCTTGAAACATTCTGACCAACTTCTCCCAATCTGTCACTTAGTCTTTGTCCTTATTGTCCTTCATGAACAGAAGTCCTACTTTGATGTAATTCAATGAATGTATTTTTTGCCTTATGGTTTGTGTCTTTGAAGTTTGTTTGAAAATCCTACCACACCTCCAGTTCTCAAAGATTTTTATTTTTATTTTTTGAGAGAAAGTGAGCATGTATGAGAGAGAGCTCTCGTGCATGCAAACGGGGAGGGGCATGGCAGAGGAGAGAGAGAATCTTAAGCAGGTTCCACACCCACGCAGAGCCCAATGTGAGGCTCAATCCCATGAACTGTGTGATGAAGACCTGTGCTGAAATAAAAAGTTGGATGCTCAATCAACTGAACCACCCAGATACCCCTCAAAGATTTTTTTTAAAGTATTAAGTTTATGGGTGTATATTTACGTTTACATTCCCTTGCTTCCTTTTAAAATGTGATGGTTAAAATAACTTCAGTCATAACTATGAATGAAATGAGCTTTGAAGGGCAGGTCCAAGAATTTGATTGTTGTGTACATCAACTCTTTCTATGAAAAAATATGTGATGTGAGTTCCAAAACACCAATCTAGAAGTAAACTTTTGGAATAGAGCCTATTTACGCATGGAAGATTGCCAGGATATTTATGAAAAGGAACTCTAGAGCAAGGATGCTTGTCTGGCTATGGTCATTGGCCTCTATTTCATTGCATTATAATTTTAGTGTTAATATAATTATAAATTACTTTATTAAAAAAAAATTAAATAAGCATTCCAGGTAAATATTGTACTCATTGAAGTCTGACAGCTACTATATGAGAATTTATTATTATTGTTTGAATAATAATAATGATAAAACTTGCTGTAGATGTTACGTAATAGGTATCAAAGAGCTGGTGACAGAAGGGATCACTTCAGGGGGTACAAGATACAGCCAGGGAGATATGGGTTTTTGAATAATGAGGGAAGAGTCCCTCACAATTTAAGTTCAAATAAAAATGTTATTGCTTGGGGCGCCTGGGTGGCTTGGTTAAGCATCCGACTTTTGCTTAGGTCATGATCTCGCGGTTCGTGGGTTCGAGCCCCGCGTCGGGCTCTGTGCTGACTGCCAGCTCAGAGCCTGGAGCCCATTTCAGTCTGTGACTCTCTCTCTCTCTGACCCTCCCCTGCTCACGCTGTCTCTCTCTCTCTCCTAGAAATAAATAAAACATTTAAAAAATGTTATTGCTTATGTTTGTTTTATATGTGGATATTATTTGCCATGTTTAAGAGGAGGGAAATAAAGACGAGTTCTGACCCAAATACAGTGACATGTTAACCCAGTGGCACCAAATGTTTATCTCTCTGTGAAAGAACTAAGGTGATCACATTCTCCTACATTCAGGGGACTGTCTTTATTGCTTCTTCTGCTTGGGTGGAATTCTTTCCCTCTGTCACTCCTGAAAAACACCTCTTACAGACATGGTTAAGGCATTGAGTTTGTCCTTCATCTGTCCAGCAATGCAACCATGGAATAATTCTTAGCCAGGCTGAAAAGAGGTAACATTGTAAGGAGCAAGTGACATTTCCATCAGGGAATCACGGGCTCTCGTTGGTGACTGTCACTAATTTGACACAGTCAACTCTACAGTGTGAGCTCTCTGGATGGCAAATGTTAGGGAACAAGCTTCTGCCAAACTCACCCCAAGATAGATGCATATGTAGGAAGATTACAAACAAAGCAAAAGCCACAACAGACCCACTGATTAACCCTCATTAGTCTTATTAAGAGTATTCACAAAGCTACTAGATGAAAACATCAAATTTCAGCACGTGGAGGAAGCAATCTCTAGATGTTAATAAAGTCTTGATTATGCCAACACAGAGTTACAGGAACAAAGGGCAGGGAAAGGCGGTTAGGGCATGTGCCCTGCATTGTATGAACATGGGATAAGAATATGCACTATATATGTGTTTGTCAGGTACAATCAAAGCTCTGAAAACCACCACAGTTGATATGTGTCACAGACTGTGACAGTTTACACGCATTATCTTATTTTCACAAAATCTCTACAAGGCAGTTGCTATTAATGTCTTTACAGTGAGGGCACTGAGGCTTAGAGATTTGCCCAAGTTCACAGAGCTCGCAGGTGGCACAGATCAATTTACCAGAGCTGGAACAGGGTTCTGTCGCCAAATCTGGCAGCAGGGGGACTGCATCAGAGATGACGATTTAGCCTATTACAGAATGGAACTGGACTATTGTCTTGGGTTACCTACTGATATCTAATAATTCAAACTTTACTTTCCCTTTCAGGGCCTTGCTTCCTTCTCTGTAAAAGGAAGGTGTTGGGTGAACCATTGGTCTTTAACCTCAGCTGCACATTAGAACTTCCTGAGGAGTTTTCATACCTGGACCCACCTCACGCCAAACGAATTACAATCTGTGGAGTGGGACCCAAACGCTGGCATATTCTTCAAGTCTCACTAGATGATTGTACAGAACCAGAATATTTCTGGCTCTAAATGTCCTCATTCTGTGACTGTAGTTCAACATTCCTTTAACTTGACCCCCAACAGATATCCCCAATAGGTCATTAGCACTCAACATCTGAAGAGTGATGAAGTCTACCACAAAGCTGACAAAACAAAAATAAAACATCTAAACAGTCATTTCCGGTCATGGAATGAATGTCATGGGCATAAAAAACACAGCACTGGGGAATATAGGCAATGGTACAGTCAACAGCATGTACAGTGACGGGAGTCGTTATGCTCATGGTAAGCATAGCATAACATATGGACTTATCAAATCACTATGCGGTCCACTTGAAACTAACAAGTGGACATTGTATATCAACTCTACTCAAAAAAAATTCATAAGAGGGGTGGCTGGTTGGCTCAGTTGATCAAGCGTCCAACTCGTGGTTTCAGCTCAGGTCATCATCTCATGATTCATGACTTCGAGCCCCTCATTGGGCTCTGTGCTGACCATGCAGAGCCTGCTTGGGATTCTCTCTCTCCCTCTCTCTCTGCCTTTCCCCTGCTCATGTTCTTTCTCTCAAAATGGATATTTTTAAAAAATTCATAAGAATAGGAGGAAGAAATAGAAAAAAAACCACCATTTGCTCATAGTTTTAGAAGATCTTCCTAAAAAAAAGGACTTTAAGACCCCTTCATCGATCTACACCTGATCTTTGGGGCCCTCTTATCAAGAGCAGGAAAAGTTTTGTTTCTTTTCCTTTGGTGGGTGAACTAGAAACAAAGCTCCCAGGGATCAAACCATTGCATTTCTCCTACCTGAACCATCAGAGAACATCTGGTTCATTTTACACATTGGCAACAAATAGCCTCTGGGGAGGAACTATCAAGCCAACAGTTGGAGCTGGCTCATGTGACTTCTGGGCTTGTCACCTTCTCTGGGACAAGGGATAGCTCTTTTAGATTCCCTCCGGAGAAGCTGCCCCTTATGAGGGCTCCCCTCCCCAGTGAGTGCTGCAGACTCACCTGCCACCAGCTGCCTTTGCCCGCGCTTTTGGCCAGCCCATCTAGTGGCTCTGTCAGAACATGCTGGGGTGGCTGACACTAACACCACAGCTGCTTTTCTCCTTGGTTGATTTCTGCCCTCCAGATCTCTTGACAATGTTGTCACTCTCATCTTGTGGGCTTTGACAGCATATGGACTTGCAGACAGCATTACTGAGGAGCTGCCAGAATTCCATTTCACCTCCTGATTATTCCAGGCACGTCATCAAAGGTGACATGGTCAACTTGTGTTAGGGAGATGTATCTTCTCAGGCCAAACTGATTTTCTGGCTGCTAAATGCGAGGCCCAGGTTACATATGCAGTCAAGCAGGAAGAAAACGTCAGTGAAATGCATAAATACGACACTTGTCGAGGACCAGCTGGCCAACTGACTGTAAAGACGTGGTTCAAGAGTGATGATGTTGGCCATTATGAGTGACTTTTCCTCCAAAGTCACTTATGGAGTTTATATTTTAAATAGGCTGCTCTAAAATTTATGCCTTAGCGAGAAGAGACTTCCCCCCTCTTTCTTGTCCCTGCTTCACCTCAACCATGTTTTTCATTTCTTCATAGTTGTGTCCTCCTTTGTTTATTTGGTACTAATAGACTTGCTGATGCTTTTCCACAGCTGAGTTTTTTAAGCCTCTCGGTGAATGAAGCCATGTATGTCAAATTGTCCTCGGGAAATGGTTTCTGCTTATTACTGCATCATCTCTCACTGGTGCTGGAGTAAATCAGCTGTCGGGCAGTGGCTCGTACTCATTTCTACCCAGGTGGCACTGACAAAGTGAGGCCACGGATATCAGAATGGATTGGGCCTCAGACATACAACCTCATACCTAAAACTAAATGTCCTCCCCAAAGAGACTTAGGGAAAAGCCTCTCCCACTCATTCCTGAACTCCCAGTTCACTAGGTTTGACATGCATTAGGCATGCTATACATGTCTGGTGAATTGAATGCCATTGTTTTGGCCATGGCTTGGCACATAATAAGGTACACAGGACATTTTTGTGGCTGTTGAAATAAGGCTGAAAGAGGTGCTATGATTTGCCTGAAGTGGCAGTTATGACATTCTAATATACTACACTCCTTGTTTCTTTTAAAGTAGGTATCTGTGTATAATGTGTAGACCAATTTATTTCCTTTGCAATCAATGAAGGAACAAATTGCTTTATGTACAGAAGATATGTTAGGTGGGGACTTTTAAAGTTTATTTATTTATTTTGAAAGCGTGTGCACAAGCGGGGGAGAGGCAGAGAGTGAGAACCCCAAGCAGACTCCACACTGTCAGCACAGAGCCCAATGCAGGGCTTGAACTCAGGAACCATGAGATCATGACCTGGGCTGAAATCAGATCTTTAACTGACTGAGCCACTCAGGTGCCCCAAGTAAGGACATTCTTAAATATTTACATATTTTTTTCATCAAACCGAGTCAATAAAAACATTAAATGTTCAAATTTCCCAGGATTTGAGACACCAGAGATAATAGATAAATAAGATATAGCCCATTTTCTTAAGGCTTAGAATAAAAAAATGAAATTTGTAGTGTTTGGGGAGTTCTACTTAGTGGAGCATTACAGAGCCAATACCTATTTCTGCAAGTAGTCTCAACACGTACTTGCCTCAGCAGAGTTTTGCTTGGTGCTGTGCTCTTACCTACTCTGCCAGATGTTAAGAACAACTATGTTTCTTCTTCATGAGGGACAAGTGGCAGGTTACATTTTCACTATGTTCTTTGACCTTACAATGGCATCACTGATCATCTAGCAAGAATGTAAATGTCCACTCTGCTAAAAAATTGCTATGTATCTTAAAAAACAAATCTGAGTAGGGAGGCTGAGGCCCAAGGAGATCCAACTAGAATTATGTCAAGACCACTAACATTTCACTTGGAAGCTACTCTTCTCTGGTAGGGCATATGGAAAAGAACTAGATACTTCAGGATGTGTAGGAATAGTTCATGGTTGGGAAACTACATAAATGGAAAAAAATAAACTACTCTTGGTATATTTAAGCTGAGGAAAAATTTTTCAGAAGTTTATTTGTGGTTTACAAGTCTAGATCAATGGGCTATAAACAACAGATTTGCAGGGCACCTGGGTGGCTCAGTTAAGTGAGCAACTCTTGATTTCAGCTCAGTTCACAATCTAACAGTTTGTGAGTTCCAGCCTCGCATCGGACTCTGCACTGATGGTGCAGAGCCCGCTTGGGATTCTCTCTCTCTCCCCCTCCCCTGCTCATGCTCACTCTTACTCACTCTCTCTCAAAATAAATAAATACTCCAAAAAAAAAAAAAAAAAACACCCCACAACAGATTTGCCCTGAAATTAAAGCAGTTTACTTTAAAGACCAAGTCTGTATTACATGTTAAAATAAAAAGAGTTAGATAGAGATAACTGATCACTAATTAACTTCAAATACTGAGCTGCCTATCAAACCTATCCAGAGTGTATAGATCTGAAATTAGACTCAGTCTTACAGAAGAAAAGGAAATTGTTACAGATCTTTAATTTAGGAAAAAAATTACAATCCTTAAACCTGGGCTATGTCTCTGAAGGTCACAATTCTCTGTGTTTTCAACTCTTATAATGTTACTGTTAAAACAGAAGAGGCAAAGGGTTGGGGGTGAAGCTGGTAAGTTTTGACTTAATTACAAAACTTCTTTTAAAGTTATGCTAGAACATTGATTGCAAATTTATTGGTAGTGTTAAATCTTGGACATCATGACTCTGTTATATAACAGTCATTTTCTATTGTATATTTTTTTTCTATTCCTTTCCCTGCTCCCTTTATTCTAATATTTACCCAGAGATCCTTTCTCAGGGACAGAAAAGATCACTGAAACATTACAATTATTTTGCCTATTAGAGTATAGTGGATAATAATGGAGCATGTGACTGCCATTCAAAGTCAGCATTACCTGTGCCTTCTGATTCATCAACTAATTCTGCCTGTAAATCCACTAATTGGGGAAGGCTGAGAGGAAGATGCTGATTTTGAGGGCATCGTCTGAGGTTGGGTACTGGTCAAAGAGACAGCTGCCTCTTTGAGCACACTGTGATACATTTATGACCCCAGTGTGTACTTGTTGAATGGGCTAGAGTCAATCTCACAAGCTCAGATGTTCTCCAAGTTACTACTAGGCATGGAGGGTAAACTGAAGGAGACAATCCATGAGTGACTCCTGTAGAAGTCTCTTCCTTCTACCACACTTTTGGATGTCTTCTCTCTTTTTTTCCCCACCAGGGGTAACACTCTGCCCTGAAGCCTTAGGAGGGTAGTGGACAGCAGTGACAACATAGGCATCTCCAAATGCCCAACAAGACATGGGGAACTACGCCCTTTGGCAAATGTGTAACTTTAGCCATTACAGACATGATAACTTTCTCTAAAGAAGACAGTAGCTTAAAGAATAAGAGGGAATAGCAATGGGTAGATGTTACAAGGGGGTGTATTTCAACCTAACCAAAACCAAAACTTTTAAAGATCTGTGCAACAATGGAATGACCTTCTCATGAAAGAAATCAGAATAGACTCATTCTTTCATTCAATAATTTATTCATGCAATACATAGTTATTGAGTGCCCACATATGTCAGGCATTATTCTAGTACCAGGGAGACAGTAGTCAACAAAAGAGACAAAAAGCCCTTGTGCAGATTTTCTAGAAGAGGACAATTAACAAGAAAAAGAGGTAAACTATTTAGTGGGTTAGCCGAGAAGTCATGAGAGCTCTGGCTATATTCAGAAGGGAGAGTGGACAGGATTTTTGGATGGGTTAAATGGCAGTTGTGAGAGAAAGAACAAAGTCCAGAATGACTGAAGTTTTGGCCTGAGTTGATGGAAGAATAAGCTGTCATTAACTGAGATGGGGGAAAACTGTGCGAGATGTTGACTTTGTGGGAAAGAAACATCAGGAGCTCAGTTTTGGAAATGTTAATTTTGAGATGCTAATTAAATATTCAGAAAGGGTATCAAGTAGGCAATGGAACATAGGAGACCAGGCTTCACTGGAGAGGTGTTCTTAAACTTGAGAGTCATTAGTGTGGAGAGGTTTCCTAAAGCCATGGTGACCAATGAGATATTCTACAAAATGAATGCAGGTGGAAAGAAGTGAGAGAAAGGGAGGAAGCAGTGAAGGAGGCTCCACAGAAAAAGCTGAGAGGCAGAAGGGAATCTGGGCAAGGTCAGCCATTGGGAGCCAATGAAGGAGTTCCAAGATGGCTTACTGCAGTCAACTGTGAAAAGGCAACGTAAGAATTGAAGACAGACTGTGAAGTTTAGCACCTGGGAGTGACCTTCACAAGACAGTGACAGCAAAATGCTGGGGGTGAAAACCTGAATGGAGTGAGTTTATGAGAGAATGGGAGGAGAGGAAACAGGAGGAACATGTACTTAGAACAACTCTGTGAGGACCTCCGAGGTCTGTACCAACTCTCAGGTTTATGAGCCCCTCTGCAAAAGTGCCAGCATATAGGCAGTGTTAGAGGCATATTCTGAAATGCTTTAATGACCATGTTTGTTCAACACTAACCCGACTGGGAAACAGATGGTTTACTGTGACCTTATTAAAGATTTAATTCAAAGCACTTGGTACTTTCTGTGATGGCTTCCTAATCTTCCTTTCTGGGTTTTCATCAAGTTCCACAGTCAAGTAAGAGGATCAGTTGTGTGTGTGTATATACATTTATAGTTTTTTTCTTTGAGAGAGAATGCACACAGAAGCTGAGCAACAAAGGGGTACAGAGAGAGAAGGCCCCATGCTGTTAGCACAGAGCCTGATGTGGGGCTTGATCCCACAACCCTGGAGTCACGACCTGAGCTAAAATCAAGAGTCAGGCACTCAACTGACCAGGCACCCCAAGAGGATCAGTTTCAAAGGCTACTTCTCATTTCTGTGACTAAACAACATGCTATTCAACAATCAGTGGGTCAAAGAAGAAATCAAAAGAGGAATGAAAAAAACACCTTGAGACAAATGAAAATGGGAAGACAATGTACCGACACTTATGGGAAGACTACTCTTAACTAAATTCGATTTTTGATTAAATAACATTACCTAAAAGCTACCAAATGAAAATAAAACGAAATTGTTTACTTGTACAGGGAACATTGGTCTGTTCAAAGCAACAGAATTGGCATATTTAAAAAAATTATTCCATCATCTTGTATGGTAGAAAAACTTCAAAGTTTGAGTAAAACAACTTGTGTTGGAGCCCTGGATTCATTTCTTTCCAGCCATGGAAATTTAGACAAAATATTTAACCTTTCTGAACCTCATGTACAGAAGTAGACTGATGCTTGCTCTCTCATGCGAATACTGCAAAGGTCAAATAAGATATCATATGGGAAAAATGATTAGTAAATAGTAAAGCTTACATAGATACTGATTATAAACTGCTTTCATACACATGCTTTCCCTGGACTCTCTCAACCCTTTGCAGGAGGTGGACTGGGATAGTAGTCTTCCTCTTCTCATTTGGAAGAAGGGGAAACTGAGGTTCTGGGATGTTAGGGACTTGCTTAAATTCATAATGGCTCTTGTGTGCTGGAGTTAAGACCAGAAACAAAGTTTTTATCTGTGACCTGGGGCTCTGTCCACTGTCAAGGACACCACATAACATGGGAATTAGTGAGGCCAGCAGGCTCCTCTGCCCCGGATGAGAGTTTCTAAATCTGACTCCCTCCCTGTGGCATGTGAATGATGGGGCTGTGACAGTGCTGTTCAGGGGATCCTAGTGCTCCTTCCAGTTGACCTTCATCTCTCCCTTCTCTTACTCTTCTGATGCTAATAAATTCCTAAGAGCCGTTAGTGTATTCACAGCTCTGAGGGTAGGAGCTCTTACTGCCTTTGGAGCATCCTTAAAGGACATCTCTGCAAGTGTCCCCAGAATTAACATACTTTAAAGGTGGGAGAAACCTCAGATGCCATTTGGACAAGCCTGCAATGTCTAGATGAGGGCGCTTAATTCTTCAACTATTAAGATCTGGGGGCAGGGCTCTCAGGGAACCTCAGAGACCTCACTGGCTCCAGACAGCGCATGCTCTCTCCACTCCCTCCCCCACCTGTCACTGCCACTCATAGTGTGGCTGTGGCGTGCCATGGCACCTCAAATCCAAATACCAGAGGGTTTCTCAATTAGTTGAGTAAAATGAATTTAACTCCACCTATGATGGCATTAAAAAGAGCTTCAGCCACTTAATAAATGGTAGCTAGAATCACCTCTTAATGGATAATCATATTTTCTCATTTGCAGTGTAAGTGCTAGAAGACAGAGTGACTTTAAAACTGTCCATGAGAGGACCCAATTACCTGATGAGCGATTCCAAAGACCATATACACAAACTCAGCAACATGCTTCTTTAAGAAGGGTGTCTGACAAGGAACGAGCTATTTGTGTGGCATGGGAGTTCTAGAAAATGTAATTATTTATCCTTTCACAATTAATGAAAGAAATTGGAAATGAAGCTTTCATTTCAAATCCTTTTTATCTGGATGAAACTTTAATTTTACATAATTAAATTGACTTCACAGTTCAGTGTGTTAAAATACGCAATTAGGCGGTATATCAAGGTGAAATGGTTCCTGTTGTTGGCTCATTGAGAGATCCTGCTGCCCAATGAGAACCAACACTTGCCCAATGCCCCCCCCCCCCCCCCCCCCCCCCCCCCGCCCCTTAGCCTCAGAGCCAGGGATGGTGCACAGCCTGTGGGGCTGGCTTCTCAAATTCAGTCAAATTTTCTTATGCATGCCAATTCCTGTAGAAGTTAGGGGATATTCTAAATAGTTTCGCTTCTGTTTTTCAGTGGAGTTTTTTTTGTTTTGTTTTCCATGAGAAAATATTGTGGGACTTTGATGATGCAACACAGAGAATTCACTTTCTCCCTCAGAGAAGTTCCTTCTGAGATAACACCTGCATTCTTCAAAGTTGCTGGTTGAAATTCTGTGAAAACTCCCGTATCGCAGTCTTGCCATTTTTTACAATGTGTGACTAGCTTCAGCTAAGACCACTTTCAAATTACTGTTGCATTCCTGGAAAAGGCATAAGAAGTGCTATAGGTGGCAGTGAAGGTGGCAGTCCCACTCTAATGGGACTGGGGTGAGTTCCCTGGAAATTTAATTAGAGCGAGTGAGCAGGGGAGAGGGGCAGTGGGTAGAGAATCTTAAGCAGGTTTCGAGCTTAGTGCAGAGCCTGATGTGGGGCTTGATCCTATGACCCTAGGATCACCACCTGAGGTGAAATCAAGAGTAGGATGCTCAACTGCCTGAGCCACCCAGGCGCTCCTGGACATTTATTTTAACAGGCGCTGGTTTATCGAGGTAGAGAGCTCACCTCTCTACCCTCCCCACTGTTTTTCCTTTGAACAGTACTTTGTGATGGTTAATTTATGGCTAAGTAGTGTCCTACATTCCCTTAAGGAAACTGTGAATGGAACACAGTTCAACAACTAGAATGGAGTTCTTGTCCCTTTTTTGATATATTCTAGAATTTACCTACCAGTGATCCTTGTTTTATCCACTAGGGAGGTTGTTAGGAAGGATTCATGGATCTAATCAATTTCCTTACTATAGTGATACATGGAAAACCTGGACCCATGTTGTGGCTTTTCCAGACAAACAGAGAAGTGTGTTGCTACAATAATTATAAAAGCCACACAAAGAAGATATGATCCTATCATGAGACTGCTCGGGACAAACTTCTTTGAAATGGGGGCATATGCTTCTCTTGTAGGTTTATTCTCTGTATAGTACTCTTGCTACTTATTAGAGGATGTAGGTTAGGATGATCAGCAGACCATGAAACTGGAAGATTGTAAAGTGTATTACAGTGTGTATACTAATATAATGTATATCAGAACATATGGATGTTCTTTTGAGCCAAGACTTGAGATACGGTATTGTCTGCCTCTAGGATACCACAAGGGTTATGGAATTTGTAAACTGTTCTAAAATAGACTGGCCTCAGTCTCTTTGCATTACCCTGGAATCCTAAGGAGGCCTCGGCTACCAAGGGATAGAAGAATAGTGAAAAAATAGTTTTAACAAGTGAAAAGGTATATTAATGTATCCTATGCAAATTGTAAAAGCACCTATTCAGATATAATTTCTTATTTATAAATTATTCTCATCAGATCTCTCCTCCATTAGGACTTATAGAAAGTAACACTGATGGCATTTAGTTTTGCTTACTGCATCCACTAGAAATAATTCAGCTACTGCTTAGTGAAACTGCTCATACACACACATACACCATCATTGCCTGGTCCCCTCTCACACAATTCAACTCTGCAACTCTCAACACCGAACACGCATTTAAATAATACCCAACAATAAAAGCGATTTTGCACAGCCACTATGAATCTTTTACCGTTTCTCAGAAGCATGAAGGTCTGATTACGTTTTCAACAACCCGAGTCTGATTTTATACAGACCCTATTGTATGAGAATCTGAAATGTCTACACAGTAAAGCTGTTGATACATTCTCGGGATTCAGATAAAAGAATTCTGATTGTGATATAAGAACGTGGTACAACTGACATGTTCCTCAGGATGGCTCTCTGCTACCTTACTGGATCCAATTTGATGCAGATGAACTGCTATTGATCCGGGCCCTTCAGAACCAGATGGAAGGAACAATGACACAGGCAAATGTGATACAAGCAAATGGAGGTAATGGACACAGAACAATCATGCACAGAGGCTTGATTAAACCTTACTCAGGCCTCTTTTGACTTCCTTTCCCATCAACACTTTTACCAAGACGTTGGAGTGGAAAAGACAACTTTTTAAAATGAAAGCCTAGACACAAGGGGTCAGGTATCAATATGGAACTCAGTCCAGTGGAAGAAAGGACCCACTTTGAAGACTGTTGAGAGTTACCCTCTAATCCTAGCTGTTACCCTCTGAAGCATGAATTCAGAATTGTCATCATTCCTATGTGTGGATGGAACTTACAATTCTCCATTGCCAAGTAAAAAATCTGCCTGGTTATTTTTAAAAATTTTTTCTGAATTTCATTATCTGGGGTCAACAGATGTCTGGAAAGTTAAAGGTTCTTGGTATAACTTTAAATATTTATTTTTTATTTTCGAGAGAACACGAGCAGGGGAGGGGCAGAGAGAGAAGGAGACAGAGGATCCAAAGAGGGCCGTGCTGATAGCAACGAGCCCAATTCAGGACTCACATAACTCATGAGCAATGAAATCATGGCTTGAGCTGAAGTCAGATGCTCAACCGACTGAACCACCCAGGTGCCCCCTCAGTATAACTTTCAATTGTACAGTGAACAAATAGCACTCCAGTCCATTATTACATGCTAGTAGAAATCAGCATTTGCAGAACAAAATATTTTCTTTAACTCACCCTTTAGGGAAAGGCAACTTATTCTAACACTGAGCTATCTTTTTTATTCGCTTTGAGGTGGAGCTAACTGGACAGAGACCAGCCAACAACGGACAAGGCTTCCAAATTACTAAGTGCATGGGAAAGCACCTGAAACCTCTAACATGCATTATGAAGTACACCCTCCTTTCTATCTAGAAAGGACAACCGTGAGAGAGAATAATTGTGTTTTTGGAAAACACTGCTCCCTTGTGAATGATTTTTGTGCTTAGAAGATTTTTCCTAGAACCAAAGAAACTAGTATGTGTTCTGTCCATAAATCAGGGAGATAAAGAACTCACAGATGACTGTGCTTGCCCAGACCTCTTGATTTTCTTTCCATATAGTTCATAGTTTACAAGCATCACCAGTGATGGTCTAAATGTAAAGCTTGTTACACTGTCATTACACCTTGTAGTATCCTGTAGATATGAATCTATACTTCTATTTGATGCCTGCTGAGGCAGTGAGGAGCCACTACCTGAGATAGTGAGCTACATTTCCTAATTCAAGGATGGATTTAGTTTCCAATCAGAAATAAAAACTACCGTGGCAGCCACTCAATTGGAGGTGCCAAGTATTAAAGTTAAAAGTTACATAAAGATAAAACAGTGAAATAAATAGAATTCTGCAATACAGAGGCAGTAAAATTCGATGCCTAAACAATTGGTTTAAATATCTGGAAGGAAAATTAAGATCCCTCTTGAATAATGATCCCTCTTGCTACTTTTTATTGGCACACTATATCTTGAACATTTATGTATCATTTGCTGGTCAGTACCCTATTTTTAAATTCTTATTTCTTTGTGTTTCAGAAGACATTTTCTTTTTGAAAAGAAATAGGAGAGCTTTTCACTACCTAGATAACACATTTCAAATTCAGTTAATTAGTTAACTGTTGAAATCCCTAACTGTGACTGGTTGGGGCCAGTATCATGCCTTCTTTCTGAAAGGAGAAGTCTGAATTCAAATGCAATGACTGAACGGTTTAACAAAGACATTTGTAGATGATTTTATGAGATTCCCCAGGCCTCAGCCTGGGAAATAGCTGAATACAGGGAAAGATGTATTCTCCATTTAACCAAGTAGACCAAAAAAAAAAAAATTATCATAGCCGTTAACTTTGACACAGATGGAAAAAGAAACTGGAAAAATGCAACTGGAGTTGAGTCTAGAGGCAAGTCTATGAACTAGACAGCATTAAAAGATGGGCCAAATTAGACCCACAAGGGAAGCACTGGTATTTGATGTGCTTGAGGCATCCAGAGAAGAGTTCCCTGAGGCAATCTTACCTTTGTTTTCTGCCTTCAGTTCCTCTGCCATCAAGCTGTCTTGTCGGTTACCAAGCACAAATGCCAGAAACGAGAGGATCAGGGCATCCAAAATCCCGATAATAGCCAGGATGTACGCCCAGCGGACTGAACATGCCCCCAGAGTGTACTTGTCTGTCTTTTCTCCACACATCCGTTTGACTTCATCTGAATCCCAGCCATCAGGGAAAATCATACAGCCAAGCACAAGGCAGGCGGCTTGAGAGAGGAGAGAGAGAGAGAAGAAAAAAAGTAGTTAACATAAATGTTATTTTAGCAAACATTGCTACTGGGTGTCAAAATATTGCTTCAAATTTTTGATATAAAGAGCAGCAAATCTTACCACGGTCCTACCCTCAATGTTTTTTTTTTTCCTAGTTTACTTAAAAGCAGCTTAGTACTGCAGGGAGAGGACTGGGAACACTCTTCACAGCAAGGCTGAGCATTCTGAGAGAGGCTGAGGTTTGTTCATCTATAATACTAAAATAACTTGAATTTTGGTTGCATTTGCGGGAAGGCTTCCATTGCGAATAAGCCATAAGGAATCATAACACAGCAGAATGACAATTCAACACTGGCTTTGAAGAGCTAGGACAGCAGCCAGATAAGGATTAGGATAACATGGAAAATACCAGAGTGTATATTGACGGAGTCATAGTAAAAAAATAATTTCCTCTTATAACCTCCTACACATACACACACACACACACACACACACACACACACACACACTCAAGTTTCTTGAAGCCATGCCTAGCAGATGCAATGCACCCTGGTATTTTCTTTTCTAATCTCTGTTTTATCTCATTTTTAAAAAGGCTGAAAAATGCTGCAGCATGGCGTGGTACCAGAGTTTTTATGGAAATTCAGGAACTTAAGGAGAATACTTCTATTTCCCAAATATCACTGTGGGAATCATATGGATGCTTTTTATAGAATATGTTACTTTGCAGAATAAAGAAGATTAGTAGCTATTTGTTGCCACTCTTTATATTTAATTGGATTATTTAGGGGTAATTGAGGATAGTTTTAGGTTATACGGAGCTTTGTTTAAAAAATTTTTTTAATGTTTATTCATTTGTGAGAGACAGATAACAAGTGGCGAGGGGCAGAGAAAGAGGGAGACACAGAATCTGAAATAGGCTCCAGGCTCTGAGCTGTCAGCACAGAGGCCCACGTGGGGCTCAAACTCATGAACTGTGAGATAGTGACCTGAACTGAAGTTGGACACTTAACTGACTGAGCCACCCAGGTGCCCAGCTTTGCTTAAAAAAAATTTTTTTTAATGTTTATTTTTGAGAGGGAGACAGAGCACCAGCATGGACATGGGAACAGCAGAGAGAGGGAAATACAGAATCTGAAGCAGGCTCCAGGCTCTGAACTGTCAGCACAGCCCCCAATGCCGGGCTTGAACTCAAGAACCACGAGATCACGACCTGAGCTGAAGTTAGACGCTTAACCGACAGAGCCACCCAGGCGCCCCTCAACCGGTGTGTTTGTTCATCACTTCACTAACATATTCGTTCACTCGTTAATTGAACAATTACTTATTGATCTTCTATGATGTAGTGCCAGACACAGTTTTTGGTGCTAGAGATATCGCAGTTAGGAAAAGATACATGGCTTATATTATGTTTTATCAGGGAAAGAGGCAAAAAAATGAGTAACATGCAAATAAAATAGTTGGAAATTGTAGTAAGTACTGGATAGGAAAGAAAGGGCTCAGATAAAGAATAATGGTATGGCCTCTTGGAGGGGTGGGGATATTTAAGCTGAGACCAAAAACAAACAAGGCACTAGACCTATGCAACTGATGGGAAGAATGTTCCAAGCAACAGCATGTGCCAAGGACCCAGCATTGGAGAGAGGCTTGGGATGTTTGAGTGAAGAGGAGATCAGCCACTGGGATGGAGAATGTGATCATGCTGAGGCTGCAAGGTAGGCAGGGGCTATGTAAGGAAAGTTACTGTTTTCTTTTTAATGTTTTATTTATTTCTGTGTGTGTGTGAGACAGAGAGAGAGTGTGTGTGTGAGAAGAGGAGGGTCAGAGAGAGAGGGAGACACAGAATCTGAAGCAGGCTCTGAGCTGTCAGCACAGAGCTTGACGCGGGGCTTGAACCCACGAACCGTGAGATCATGACCTGAGCCGAAGCCGGACACTTAACCAACTGAGCCACCCAGGCACCCCGTAAAGTTACTGTTTTCAGGGCACGTCACTTAAAAAGACTGATGGCATTACCAACTTAGAGTTGTGTGATGGTCAAGGCCCAACACTTCCTGCAACTGGCAAGCTGCTACTACTTGACCAGGCCAGCAGTGGACACCTACTTCTCTATTTCTTAACAGGAGTCTGAGTCTACACGGCAGGTGTGTAGGGCACAGAAGCCAAAAGGGGTGACACGTAGGGAGACTGCTTGGGAGAACGTTGATTTAGGGGTCCTTGTTATTTTACAGAACAAGATTTCAAAACTTTGGGACATGCTTCTCTCACCCACATGTGCACTATCTCTGCATAGGTGTCACAGAGGAAAGCTAACTTCTCCCCGCCTTCAGTTCACCTTCACTCCAATCCAGATCACATGTGACCACTGAGTCCATCATGCTCAAAACCTTTGGTGGCTCCCCACTGGTACTGAAGAGCATGCAGACATCTCAGGTATCCAAGGGTTCCATGATCCAGCCCCCCGCCCCTTTATACTCTCTATTTCACTTGGGTTGAATGACAGCCGACTTCCTGTCTACACACCAAATTTTTGGATCATTCTCCTTCTTCTTCTGCCTGGAGTATTTGCTACCACTGTCCCCAAATATTCCACTCTTCAGTATCTTTCAACAGTCAAGTCAAATGCAACACCCTTCACGAAAAAGCAAGCCCTCTCAAATTCTTCTTGACCTACAATATTGCCCTTCTCAGAACCCCGGAAGCTGTTGACTGTACCTATCTTAGAGTCCTTGTGGCTTTTTACATTTATTACTTATTTACAAGTATTATTTCAATTAACAGACTGTAAGCTTTCTGAGGAAGGAATCTTTGGTAAGTCACCCTATTCATAGCACCTAAAACAGTGCTTGTAGACCGCTGGCATGAAAATATTTTTGAATAGAAAAGTAAAACGAATGAATAAATGAATTATCATACCTAGACAGTATACTCTAAAATATTGTTTATAAGGGCACCTTGGTGGCTCAGTAGGTTAAGCGTCTGACTTCGGCTCAGGTCATGATCTCATGGTTAGTGGGTTTGAGCCCGGTATAGCGTTCTCTGCTGTCAGCACAGAGCCTGCTTTGGATCCTCTGTCCCCCATTCTCTCTGCTCCTCCTCCATTTCTGTGCTTTCTCAAAAATAAATACTTTAGAAAAAATAAAGGTTTAAAAAATAGAAGTTATTTTCTAAAAGATATCTAAAAATAGAATATTAGAAGCCAATATCATTACTATCCAATGTCACAAATCTACGATTCATCTTTAAAAGGTGACAATCAACAGAGACACTTTTGTTATGATTAGACAACAGATTCCAAGTACTCAGGAGAACAATTTGAAAAAAGTTGATGATTTCAAAATTCAAGTTCCCACTCCTTCTGGAACTGCTAGCATTCCATTCCAACATGCTCTCCAAGGTATTTCTAGCAATAATGATCTGTGTATTTTTAAAACAGATGTGGTTTCCACTAGCAAAAATTAGCTTTATTTGGGAAGACACACAAGCGGTTTGAATCCAAACCACGGTTAAGAAAAATCTCCTCTAAAAATGTTAGGTTACTTGGAAGATTTTAAAAATATTCTCAATGCTTTCTTATACATTAAATAATGTTTATATATGAAAAATTACTTTCTTATACTGAAAAAATGAAAACCAAGAACTTTTCCTTTATGGATGGCAATCACTTAGAGAAGGACACTATATTATACTACTGAAAGCTCTAGCAAAACTTAATGGAAATCATCAAGTGCCACAGGTTTGGGCAGGGTGGACATATAGGACAAGTTCTCTGCGACAGGGTATTTGTAGACTGGTGACATCAACAAAGACAACTTTTCTTAAAGTTTTTCTACACTGAGGGCAGACTAAGTTAAAAGCTTCCTTTTACGGAAGCTGAGTTACCAGTGAGGATGAAAACAACAGAGGCAGAATTAACAACCTGAAACTAAAACCACAGGAGATTATGAGTGGCAATTCATTGCTCCCTATCTTCACAGCATACAATTTCCTTAAATTTTAAGAGATAAATCTGAGAAGATAAAGGATACACAATTGTGCTTCATTTTATGCCAGGGGTGTTTTGCTCAAAGTTTAACAACAGGATTTTTGAAATGCAATTCTTATTTTCAATAGTCTAAGGGAGTGACTGTTCAGAGAAATCTTAAGATAAAACTAAGCTAACAGGGTTGGGCTCTGGCCTGCTACAGAAAATGTTCAGGTCCCCCCAGCAACGGTGTCCAGGTGTCCTGCAGGCCACAGGTACTGGAAGATGCACTGGCTGCCCCGCCCACTTCTCATTGGCCTTCTCTACAAGTGGTCTTTTTCTAATTTTTCTGTTTTAAAAATCTGAATGGTTGTGTAATAACAAAAATGAGATCAGTTGCATTGAAAAGTTCTTAAATCTCTGTTAAGTGAAATTTGTGATAAAAATAAGTAAAGTTTTGATTTTAAAAGTTTGAGAGAGAGAGAGAGAGCACGTGCATGTGCATGGTAGGGACAGCGAAAGGAGAAGACAGAGAGAATCCCAAGCAGGCTGCATACTGTCAGTGTGGAGCCTGAGGTAGGACTCTATCTCAGGAACTGTGAGATCATGCTCTAAGCCAAAAATCAAGAGTCAGATGCTCAATTGACCGAGCTCCTCAATCGACAAGGGCTCCTAAAATCCAATTTTTAAATAAAGAAATCCTATCCCTTTGAGAGCTGTGCTTCTAGATGGCCATTACACGACAAAAATTTTATTTTCTGACAATGCATTATCAAAATATACATTTTCTTCTGCCCCTATCCAAACTTCTCTTATTTGGCTATTTTTGAAATGTGAAGTCCCCCGAAATTCATAGTGTGCTTAGGATTAATTGGAGCCATTAACATACTTTAGGCTCTGTTAGTTTCTTTGGAAAGGTATTATCATGTCTTGCATTAATGAGTGCACGCTATAATAAATTCTGTTTCCTGGCATTCTATTAACCAGAACCCTATTAACCTGCATGATGTGGATAGCCAGGGGAAACTGACAGCTGTTCCTAATCCTAACTAAGCAGTATGCAAGAGCCTATGCTAATGTCTCAATGAAAGATTAAATAATATTCCTCTTGGTTTTGTAATTATTTCTAATTCTTTACAAACTGATCATCCTATAAGATGCCACAGCATCACTAAACAGTAGAGAACACAAGTCACCAGAACATTAGATTAATTTGGACATGCTATTTCCTGACCACAAGGGACAGTGAAGAATTAGTTCCAATTGGGCTATTATCCCCAAATGGGTTTCTCAGTAGACTGTCACCTAGGAAATGCTTAGCTTACTCGCAGCTATCTATTCGTTCACTTCAGCAGTGGGTTTTCTGAAAGGATATCAGAGAACATTTTTGAAAGTTAGAAGTGAGAGCTCACAAGCTGGAGGTGAGCAGAGGACGATGATGTCCTTACTGGATGCTGGCATGACATCTTCCAAATTATAACATATAATAAAGGCATCCCTGCGTGGACAGGACTGTTGATTTCAATTTTTAAAGAAATATATTTTTAATGTTTTATTTATTTTTTAGAGAGAGAGAGAGAGTGTGGGCAGGGGAGGGTCAGAGAGAGAGACACACACAGAATCTGAAACAGGCTCCAGGCTCTGAGCTAGCTGTCAGCACAGAGCCTGATGCGGGGCTCGAACCCACAAACCGTGAGATCATAACCTGAGCCGAAGTCGGACGCTCAACCTACTGAGCCACCCAGGTGCCCTTGATTTCAATTTTAAGCATATTCCAAATGGTTAGGAAGCATTCACATTCTAAAAGGCCCCTCTGTCTAGAAGCTGCTGATGCCACAGTGGGTTCTTCTGAAATAGTACACAAACAGCCAGTGGTTCCCTAGAGCCACTAATTGCTCTGACAATTTTCTGGCCGAAGAGCTGAATGTAACCTCTGTGAAGGAAACATCCTTAGTAAAATCGACAAATGTTAATTGGGTCTTTCTCTAAAGGAAAACGAAGCAAGATGCAAAAAGCACTGGGGGTGGTGGTAGGGAAGCTGTCTACGATTTGAGTCACGTGGACATACTGCTGCTGTGGGCCACTGGTCCTAATGAGGACTTTGAATAATGCAAACCTGAGAAGGGCTTCTTTTTTGGACAGGAAGAGGAAGTCTAAATTCACTCTCTAAAAAGTCTATGCACTGTTGCACAAAAAGCATGATAAATTGCCTCATGGTGCTGAAGCCCCATGGGGAACGTGGTGAAAAACGAACCTGCATTCGTTTAACTCTATCAGTTCTTCAGGCACGCAGTAATTGAAGGGATTGGCGCCAGAGAGCCACCGCGCTACGCAAGGGGAGCGCTCACCGATTGTCACTCCAGACACCTGGTGAAGGAGAGGCTCGCATCCCACAGCTTCTTCATTAGCACACCGCCCACGAACGGCACTCCCCTATTTATACATCTGGACAAGGTGTCATGTGTACACCTTAGTTTACCTCTGGAAAACGGAGTTGCTAGGTAATCCAGGACATGAAAGACTGAGGTTTAGAGTCCAGTGGTGAACAGACAAATGGTCTGATAAATTTTGGTTTTAAACCCAGGATAATTTTATGAGCATTTAACTTGAGGTCATAGCACTAAGGCGCAACATCCCCTAGAAAGCGGGGGAGGAGCAAGTATAAACAAACCCTGGGCTCTCAGAAGAGTCAGACAGTGGTGTGTGAGGATGATAAAGCATCCTGGGCTTGGTCTAGACGCTCAGCCCTAATTGCCTGAGTAAAGAGCCACACATCTCTCTGTACCTTGTGCTGCATCAGCGGTGACCCCGAGATAGCTGGATGGGGGATAATCAGGAGTCTGCCCACACCTGCTCTGAGGACAACAAAGTGGAGAAACAGCTTTCACAGAATATAAGAGCAAACACATTTAAATGGTACAAAATCACTCGCTAATTTATCCAGATGTTGAGGCTTAATAGCTAAGTATAATACAAATTAGAATTTAGAACTTAAAAATACAATGCAGTTCTGATCTCTAGAATGTTTACTTGACAGCTTTTGATATAGATTTTGGATCCAATCAAGTTTCTTACACTCTTGATAGTGACGTAGTTAATAATACTACATCTCATAACAAAAGCCAATAGTTCTTGACACTCCCCTTGAGTGAGGTACACTGCACATCCTCTCATCATCTCAATTCTCAAAACCAAGAGAAACAGGAGAGTACGTATTCCTGGCTTTTCTCGTTTCCACAAAGAGGGATTTTTCCCCGAAAAGCCCCTGGCTGCTTATCTCACTTCTCATTCCTTTCTGTGGAGATGGAGTGATTTCCCCAGGGGAGATCTGGGCATAGCAGCCCAGTCCCTTCTGATCTTACCTTAGGAGATGCATGCCTACACCACGCCTGTGTTCTGCTCCTCTGTGCTGGGAATTTTACACAGGGTGGGCCTGATTTTCCACTGCTGTCTCTGAGTAGGAAGGTAAGTAGGCCTAATTTGTGGGGAGCAACTTAGAAAATCCTTTCCTTAAGAGACCCAGAGCCATTTCTTCAATCCAATCTTTCCCATAATAAAGGAGATATTTTGGTTTCCTACTGCCAATTCTTCTCTCTCTCTCAGGAGGTTCAGAGCTTAGGAGGGTCTCCCAGTTTGGGAGGCTGGAAGTCTGATTAGAGTACAAGCATGATTCAGTTGTGGTGAGGACCCTCCTCTGGGTTGAGAAGAGCCGACTTATATTCTCACAGGGTGGAAAGAAAGCTAGCCGGCTCTCTGCCCCCTTCATAATTATACAGGCTCTAGTCAATCAATCATCCATGAGGGCTCCACGCTCATGACTTAATTACCTACTTAAAGGCCCCACCTCCTAATACCATCACAGTAGGATTAGGTTTTCAGCCTAAGTGTCTTGGGGAAACATAAAAATCCAGACCAGGGGCACCTGAGTGGTTCAGCTGGTTAAGTGGTGGACTCTTGAACATGGCTCAGGTCATGATTTCATGGTTTGTGAAATTGAGCCCCATGTTGAGCTCTGTGGACAGCATGGAGCCTGCTTGGTATTTTCTCTCTCCTTCTCTCTGCCCCTCCCTCATGCACGCGACCCTGCATGCTCTCTCTCTCACAATAAATGTTAAAAAAAAATCCAGTCCATTGTAGAGGAGGGTCAGAGGGCTATCACACATTGCTTCTCTGTCAACCCCAATGTTATTGATTCATTTGTTTGTTTGTTTATTTATTTATTTATACGAGGAAGAGGAGGCACAGAAATTTCAAATAGCTTGCTGAAGGCCACACAAAGCCCATGTCTGATAGTGAGACAACCAGATTTGAATCAGTCTAGCTTTGGAATTTATGCTTTTAGCCCCAACTGTACTATTATCTTTTACTTGTCAACAATAATAATACATGTCATATCACTTTAGAATATTGGTTTTGGTACTAAGAACACTTGGAGAATCTTGGCAGAGCTTAACATGGTGTTTATAATTAGACATTTATTCTTTGAGTACAAGAGCCACTACCAAAAGGATACTTAGAAACTGTGAGCTTTTATATGTATAGATATTTCTTTTGTTTACACTACTTTTTCACCTAATCAGTACTTCATCTGCTATGTAGTGCCAAGATCATAAGAGTAATTATAAAAATCTAAATGCGTGGCATGGGAATGAATGTGGTTTTACTGCAGAAATACACATATATCTGGGTTTATACACATTTCACAAGAAAATTTGCCCTCTTTGGTTTGTTACTAAGTTGGCTATGTGTCAGCCAAACATTTTTATATGTTCTTTAAATGTTTATATTTCTTTTGAGATTATATATCTATACACATATCTATGTATGACTATGACTATATATGTACCTTTTAAATTGTGATTACTTATGTGTAAGATAATATCTGCTTTGAGTAAAAATAAAGGTATAATTCAGTTAGGATCTTTTTAAGGTTTAGGGTAACTTCTCTGGATTTCAATGGACACATTTTGTTTTTAAGTTTACTTATTTATTTTGAGAGGGAAAGAGAGAGTACGAGCAGGGAAGGGAAAGAGAGACTCCCAGGCAGGCTCCACACTCAGTGTGGAGGCCAACACATGGCTCTATCCTATGACCTGAACTGAAATCAAGAGCTGGATGCTCAATTGACCGAGCCACCCAGGAGCTCCTCAATAGACACAGTGTTTTAATGAACATTTCAATAAACAAAACTGATGGTGCTGGCGGGTCACAAACAAGTCTGAAATTGTTTTTGTTTTTTTGTTTGCGGGAGAGCCCTTCACTCAGGCAACATTGTCATGTGCTAAAATCTACACTGCATTTTAGACACAGGGTCTGAAGAAAAGATTATCATTCTCCATGGCCATATGAACAGAGCCATCTGTAGAACACCTACCACCAGCCTCCCAGCAAAATCTGCTTGAGCCAGGATAACACCCCAAGCAAGGTAACACGGGCTAATAACTCCCCAGCCAGCAGTTTTCCACATGGCTTGTTGTGCCATCGCTATTTATCTATAAAATAAGGAGCCCAGTATAGATCACTGAATGTTTCCTGCTACTTACTGTATGTTATTCATATATAGGACTAAATTGTACTCATTTGATGCTCTATACCTACACATCCTATGGAAATAATGAGCTTGTCGAAATGCTTCACCAACTGACTCAGTGTCTTCCTACATAGCAGGTGGAGGCAGGGGGCACCTTTGCTCTCCATCCAGATTCACCATGGAACTTAGGGAAAGTCGCTGTCGGTTGGACTTGGACAGGGGTCTCATGCCAATCTGGCTACTGGTATTTCATTTCACAGCACAAGGGGTAACTTTAGGAGCAACTAAATTCCTTCTTAATGAGGATGAGCTCTCCCAACCCTGCTGGACCCCGTGGAGACCCTCTGGAGACCCCGGTTTCTACATATTTTCCTGTAAGAGAATTTGGCACCAGTACAGCTTTATGGTGGTGAGCTTTTCTTCTAGACAGCTTGTTCACTTTTTTTATGTTTATGGCTTTTTAAAAATTTTAGTACAGTTGACATACAATATTATATTAGTTTCAGGTGTACAACATAGTGATTTGACATTTATATACATTATAAAATGCTCACCATGATATGTGTAATTACCATCTGTCACCATACACAGATCTTCAATATTATTGACTATGTTTCCTATACTGTACTTTATATTCCCATGACTTGCTTATTTTATAACTGAAAGTTTGTATATCTTAGTCCCCTTCTCCCACTTCACCCATCCCCTCCACCCACCTCCAGTCTGGCAACTGCCAGTTTGTTCTCTGTATTTATGAGTTTGCTCACTTTTATTTTATTCCCTGAAGTAACATTTTAATGCTTTAAAAACTTCGAATGGCAAAAATTAATTATCCAAAGGAAACATGTGGAAACACTAAATATTGCATACTAAAAATGTCAGAAGTGTAACCAAGTGCAAGAAAGATGAATGCTACTCCAACCATCCTTTGTAAGAATGGATCCTACTTCCAAGGCAGGGATCAGATGCACACATTTGCACATTTCTAACAGGCTCCCAGGCTATGTTTTTTCATAGTTCAGCTGATCAACTATACATTATCTATCTATCTATCTATCTATCTATCTATCTATCTATCTATCATCTACCTACCTACCTACCTACTACCTTCATCTTTATATATATCCCTTGGCACCAGTCCTGGTTCTTACACAGTTGGAGAACAGCTGTATAAGCTATAGAGTGCTGTCCATGTCTTTGCAGAAAAAGGACTCATAATATTATTAAGGACAGGCATGATCTAGACTAGGCATTGAATTATTTTTCCACCACATTTAAAAGAGCAGAACAAGAGATAGGAGGAGTTGAGATGGCGGAGCAGCATGGAGACCCCGAGCTTGTCTCATCCCTGAAACACAGTTAGATCAACACCAAACCATTTTTAACACCTAGGAAATTGGTCTGAGAATTAACACAACAATCTGCATAACTTGAGCCACATAACACAGCAGGTATGCAGTGTGGAGAGTTGAGTTGGGGGAGAGAAAAGCCACGGAGGGTAAGGAGCTGGTTTTGTGGAGAGAGGACAGAGAAAAAGAAAGGGGGAGAGTGTGTTGGGACAGTGGAAGTAAAGCACTCCCCTGAAAGTAGCTGGAGAAAAAGAGAGAGAAAGAGTGAAAACACTCTCAGAGGACTGAATAAGAAACCTGTTCCCCAAAACCACTGACAGGGAGAAAGGAGAGAGTTTCAATACCACTAGGGTTCTATAAACAGGAGAGTGCAGAGTCTGAAGTTCAAGAGCTCAGTGTCTGGCGGCGCTCTGGTGAGGAAATAGGGCAACTCCTCAGGAGCAGACAACGGGATCTGAGGAGTCCGTGTACCACACAGGGAGAAGTGGTTCCCCTGCTTGAAGTGCATTTGATAGAGGCCATACAGCTTCCCCTAGGGCAAAGGTCCCAGTGGACCCTAGAGAGCAGCACATTTGCTCATATTGAGACTAAGACACCAGAGAGTGGTGAAACCTGGCACGGGTTGGGTGTTGTGATTTGCCATAATCTCTGAACTACTTCTGCTGTAATTGAATGAACGTTTTCTGGGGCAAGCTGGCACTCGGCCATCGCTCAGTGAGACCCTCTCCCAGAGAGTCCATGTGGATCCAAGCTGCAGGGGTCTCTAAGGTGTGGGGTTTTTAGTACTTTATTTATTTGTTTATTTACTTTTTAACGTTTATTTATTTTTGAGAGAGAGGGAGACACAGGCACAGCATAAGCAGGAGAGAGGCAAAGAAGAGGGAAACACAGAATCTGAAGCAGGTTCCAGGCTCTGAGCTATCAGCACAGAGCCTGATGCAGGGGTCGAACTCACGAACCTCGAGATCATTACCTGAGCTGAAGTCAGATGCTTAACAGACTGAGCCACCCAGGCACCCCTTAAGTGTGGGGTTTTAAAACACAGCCACATCTGAGATAAAACTCTGGTGGAAAGTGCTGCATGGCAGGCAGACAGATTGGACATGGACAAGGTAGAGGTGGGGAGGTGACAGAGGGCTGTGACAAAGGAGGGGTGATTGATTGCAGGTCGGTGGGAGCTTGCAGTTCCTGTGCCAGAGACTAGAGAGCTGGGTGAAGCCATTTCCATCTCTCCCATGCAGGTGCGCCACACTGATCCATCCCAGGAAGCTAAGCAGCGCCATCTAGTGAAGAAGAGAGCCATTACACCAAGCCCCACCCAGCTGTGCCCTGCAAGAGCATCCCCTATAAGACCAGCACAAGTTACTCCACCTGCTTAATGTATGGACTATGGAGTTCTTCATAGTTTCAGTTCTAGTGGTGACTGGATGTAGCTTCATTCAGTTTTCATTCTGTTTGCTGGTTCATTTATTTGTCTGTTTTATTTCCTTCTATTTTTGCTTAAATTGTTCTTTTTTAAATCTTTTTTTCTTCCTCTTTCTTGGATATAGGAAAAAATCTTATTTTTATTTTTTTACTTAACTTTTTATTAAAAATCCTTTTACTATATTTAATTTTTTAAATTTCATTTTATTCTATTTTATTATACAATTTTTTAAATTTTCACATTTTTCTTACCTTCTTTCCTTTTCATTCCCCCCTTTTCCTCTATTTTAGCAAGCTTCTTCCAACAAGCAGACCAAAACACACTTAGGATTTAGCTTCTTTATTTGATTTTTATTTTGTTTTTAATTTTAATTTTTAACTTTATTAAATTTGTTCCTCCAAAATGACAAAATGAAGGCATGCACCCCAAAAGAAAGAATAGGAAGAAGTGAAAGCCAGGGGCTTAATCAATACAGATAATAAGCAAGATGTCTGAACTAGAATTTAGAACCACGATAATAAGATACTACCTGGGATTGAAAAAAAGAATAGAATTCCTTTCTTCAGAAAGATAAAAGAAATAAAATCTAGCCAGAATGAAATTTTAAAAATGCCATAACTGAGATGCAATCTTGAATAGATGCTACGATGGTAAGGACAGACAAAGTAGAGCAGTGAATCAGCATTATAGAAGATAAAATTATGGAGAATAATGAAGCAGAAAAAAAGAGGGAAATTAAGACAAAAGAGCATGATACAAGACTTAGGTAACTCAGTGACTTATTAAAAAGGAATAACATCTGAATCATAGAAGTCCCAGCAGATGAAAAGAGAGGGAAAGAGACAGAGGGTTTATGTGAGGAAATTATAGCAGAAAACTTTCCTTATCTGGGGAAGGACATAGACATCAGAATCCAAGAAAGCACAGAGAACTCCTATTAGAGTCAACAAAAACTGACCATCACCAAGGCATATCATAGTCAAATTTGCAAAATACACAGACAAGAAGGAATTATGAAACCAGCAAGGGAAAAAAGTCCTTAACTTAGAAGGGATGGCAGGTCAGGTTTGCAGCAAACCTATCCACAGAAACTTGGCAGGTCAGAAAAGAGTGGCAGGATATATTCAATGTGCTGAATCGGGAAAATATGCAGCCAAGAATTCTTTATCCAGCAAGGCTGGATATGACAATTCAAAATAGAAGGCGAGATAAAGAGTTTCCCAGCCAAACAAAAACTAAAGGAGTTCATGACCACTAAACTGGCCCTGCAAGAAACTTTAAGGGGGACTCTTTGAGTGGAGAAAAGACAAAACAAATAAAAAAGGACCAAAAGCAACAAAGACAAGAAAGGACCAGAAAACATCCAGAAACACCAACTCTACAGGCAACCCAATGGCACTAAATTCATAACTTTCAGTACTCACTGTAAATGTCAATGGACTAAACACTCCAATCAAAAGACATAAGGTATCAGAATGGATAAGAAAACAAGACCCATCTATACGCTGCTAAATTTTAGACCTTAAGACACCTGCAGATTGAAAGTAAGGGGATGGAGAACCATCAATCATGTTAATGGTGGTCAAAAGAAAGCTGAAGTAGCCATATTTTTCTATCTGACAAACTAGATTTTAAAATAAAGACTATAACAAGAGATGACAGGCATTATATCATAATTAAGGGGTCTATCCACCAAGAAGAGCTAACAATTGTGAATATTTATGCCCCCAACATGAAGCCCAGATGCATAAATCAATTAATCACAAACATAAAGAAACTCATTGATAATAATACCATAATAGTAGGTGAATGCAGCACTCCGCTCACAGCAATAGACAGATCATCTAAGCAGAAAATTTACAAGGAAACAATGAGTTTGAATGACACACTGGACCAGACAGACTTAAGAGACAAGTTCAGAACACTGCATCCTAAAGCAGCAGAATACACCTTCTTCTCTAGTGCACGTGAAAACATTCTCCAGAATAGATCATATACTGGGTCACAAATCAGCCCTCAAGAAATAGAAAAAGATCAAGATGTACCTTGCATGTTTTCAGACCACAATGCTATGAAACTCTAAATCAACCAATAGAAAAATTTAGAAAGACCACGGATACCTGGAGATTAAAGAACATCCCATTAAAGAATGAATGGATTGACCAAGAAATTAAAGAAGAAATTAAAAAGTATATGGGTGCCAATGAAAATGAAAACACAACAGCTGAAATAGCTCTGGGATGCAGCAAAGGTGGTCATAAGAGGGAAGTATATAGCAATCCAGGCATTCCTAAAGAAAGAAGAAAGTTCTCAAATACCCAACCTACCCTTACACCTAAAAGAGATGGAAAAAGAATAGCAAATAAAGCCCCAAACCAGCAGAAGATAAATATTGGGGCAGAAATCAATGGCATTGAAAGAAGAAAAAGAGATAAATGAAACCAGGAGCTGATTCTTTAAAATAATTAATAATTAATAAAATTCGGGGCGCCTGGGTGGCTTAGTCGGTTAAGCGTTCGACTTTCGCTTAGGTCATGATCTCGCGGTTCGTGGGTTCGAGCCCCACGTCGGGCTCTGTGCTGACTGCCAGCTCAGAGCCTGGAGCCTGTTTCAGTCTGTGACTCCCTCTCTCTCTGACCCTCCCCTGCTCACGCTGTCTCTCTCTCTGTCCTAGAAATAAATAAAAATATTTAAAAAAAATAAATAAAATAATTAATAAAATTCATAAATCCCTAGTCAGACTGATTAAAAAGAAAAAGGAAAGGACCCAAATAAATAAAATCATGAATGAAAGAGGAGCGATCACAACCAACACTGCAGAAATACAAACAATAAAAAGAGCATATTATGAGCAATTATATGCTAACAAATTGGGTAAGCTGGAAGAAATGGACAAATTCCTAAAAACACATAAACTACCAAAACCGAAACAGGAAGAAATAGAAAATTCAAAAGACGCATAATCAGTAAAGGCATTGAATCAGTAATCAAAAATCTCCCAACCAACAAGAGTCCAGGATGGATGGCTTTCCAGGGGAATTCTACCCAACATTTAAAGAAGAATTAACACTTATTCTTTTGAAACTGTTCCAAAAAACAGAAATGGAAGGAAAACTTCCAAACTCATTCTATGAGGCCAGAATTACCTCAAATCAAAAACCAGATAAAGATCCCACTAAAAAGGAGAGCTACAGACCAATTTCCCTGATGAATGTGGATGCAAAAATTCTCAACAAGATACAACCAATCAGATCCAACAACAGATTAAAAGAATTATTTACCAAGATCAACTGGGATTTATTCTTGGGATGCAAGGTTGTTTCAATATCCACAAAACAATCAATGTAATACATTACATTAATATAAGAAAGAATAAGAAACACATCATCATCTCAATAGATGTTGAAAAAGCATTTGGGGAAATACAGAATCCTTTCTTGAGAAAAACCCAAGAAAGCAGAGATAGAAGGAACATACCTCAAGTTCATAAAGGTCATATATGAAAGACCCACCACTAATATCATCCCCAATGGGGAAAAACTGAGTGCTTCCCCCTAAGTTCAGAAGCACGACAGGGGCGTCCACTCTCACCATTGTTATTCAACATAGTGTTGAAAATCCTAGCCTCAACAATCAGAGCAGACAAAGAAAAAAAAAGACATAAAAGGAGGAAGTCAAACTTTCACTTTTTGCAGACGACATGATACTATATGTGGAAAACCCAGAAGACTTAACTAAAAACTGCTGGAACAGATCCATGAATTCAGCAAAGTCGCAGGATATAAAATCAATGTACAGAAATTGGTTGCATTTCTATACGCCAATAATGAAGCAACAGAAAGAGAAATCAAGGAATCAATCCCATTTACAATTGCACCAAACCCATAAAATACCTAGGAATAAACCTAAACAAAGAGATGAAAAATCTATACACTGAAAATTATAGAAAGCTTATGAAAGAAATGGCAGAAGACATAAAAAAATGGAAAAGCATTGCGTGCTCATGGATTGGAAGAAGAAATATTCATAAAATGTTCATACTACCCAAAATAATCTACATATTTAAAGAAATCCCTATCAGTGTAACACTAGCATTCTTCACAGAGCTAGAACAATCCTAGAATTTGTGTGGAACAGAACAAACCCCGAATAGCCAAAGCAATCCTGAAAATGAAAACCAAAGCTGGAGGCATCACAATTCTGGACTTCAAGCTGAATTACAAAGCTATAATCAAGACAGCATGGTACTGGCATAAGAACAGACACATAGATCAGTGGATTAGAATACAGAACACAAATGTATGACCAACTAATCTTTGACAAAGCAGGAAAAAATATCTAATGGAAAAAAGACACTCTCTTCAGCAAATGGTGTTGGGAAAAATGAACTATTGGGATCTCAGAAAGATACAAAGCTTCAGCACAGGGAAGGAAACAATTGGCAAAACTAAAAGGCAAATGATGGAATGGAGAAGATATTTGCAAATGACATATCAGATAAAGGGTTAGTATCCAAAATCTATAGAGAACTTATCAAACTCAACACCCAAAAAACAAATAATCCAGTGAAGAAATGGGCAAAAAACACGAATAGACACTTTTTGAAAGAAGACATCCAGATGGCTAACACACACATGAAAAAATGCTCAACGACATCACTCATTATCAGGGAAATACAAATCAAAACCACAATGAAATACCACCTCATAACAGACAGAATGGCTAAAGTTCAGAAGTCAAGCAACAACAGATGTTGGCGAGGATGCAGAGAAAGAGGAACCCTTTTGTACTGGTGGGAATGCAAACTGGTGCAGCACGCTGGAAAACAATACGGAGGTTCGTCAAAAAAATTATAAATAGAACTACCTACAACCTAGCAATTGCAGTACTAGGTATTTATCCAAAGGATACAGGAGTGCTGATTCGAAGGGGTGCATGCACCCCAATGCTTATAGCAGCACTATCGACAATAGCCAAAATATTGAAAGAGCCAAAATGTCCATCAACTGATGAATGGATAAAGAAGATGTGGTATATATACATAATGGAGTATTACTCATCAAAAAGGATGAAATCTTTCTGTTTGCAACAATGTGGATGGAACTAGAGTGTATTATGCAAAGTGAAATAAGTCAGAGAAAGACAAATATATGATTCCATTCATACGTGGAATTTAAGATATAAAAGAGATGAACATAAGGGAAGGGAAGCAAAAATAATACAAAAACAGAGACAAATCATAAAAGACTCTTAAATACAGAGAACAAACTGAGGGTTCCTGGTGGGGTGTTGAGTGGGGGGGAGGGGATGGGCTAAATGGGTGATAGGCATTAAGAAGGGCACTTGTTGGGATAAGCACTAGGTGTTATACATAAGTGATGAACCACTAGATTCTATTCCTGAAATCATTATTACAATATATGTTAACTAACTTGGATTTAAACTTAAAAACAGAAAGAAAAGAGAGAGAGTAAAGAAAAATAAGGGCGGAACAGCATGATGAGGCTCAGGATGACAAAATCTTCAAGCTGACTGTTCCTTACATCTATTATGTTCTTTAGTGTCACTTCGGCCCTCCCATCCCCTAGCTCCTTGGATGCTTAAGATAAAAGTTATACGGACTCTGAGGGACTGATTTATGACATCTAAAACAAACAAACAAAATCTAATGAAAAAGACAACTGTGGCAAATTGTTTGAATTCCCTTTTTTCCCCCTTCTTTATTTGGTGCTCCCATTCCTTATCAGATTTTCCATCCTCTTTGCCACTTCTTCAAAACAATTTATTCAGACGTTGGAAAAGAAAAAAAATTAAGATCTGTTAGGCTTCAACTGATCTAAGGCAAGGTCTTCTGGTAATTTATGTACTTATAGAGAATGCTGCTACTTCAGAACGAGAAACTCCTTAGAGAAACGGAATTGGAATTGGCAGTAGGTATCAAAAAGTGTAGGACAAAAACCAGGTCAAAAGAGGGTGAAAGAAGTCAGGTGTTAAATGTTTTGTCAAAAGATTTTCACACATCTTTCAACTTCGAATTCTGAAAGCAGTAGCCAAAAGTTTATAGATAAAACCTTGACCAGTATGACATTTGAACAATGCTTGAATCAGAACAATGACTTCCCTTGACTAAAATGAAATTTAACCCAGTCCTCACCTGCCAGTGAAATACCCAGAAGGTGGTTTTGTTTTGAACTTGGGTGCTACAGAGTGACCCTACGCAAGGCTGAGCATAACTTCCAGAGCCTGAGCATAACTTCCAGAGCCTGAGCAGGAGTGTGGGTGGGCTTTTGGTTTTTGCCTTAGGGCTCTCTACTTTCCCCCTGTATCCACAGGCTCCAGTTTCCTTCTTGGTATTACAAAAAAAAATCTGTTGATCCGTTGTGATTCATTTGCTACTCTCATAATTGAGGCTGGGGTTTGCCGATGGCATACTACTGTGATGATCTAAAACATTTTACATTCTGGGATGATGGCCATGCAAATTACTGTTTCTGCTAGTTAGAAACTTTTAATAGTGATAGGATGGCACACTTGTTCCAATACCTTTCACTAAAGGACTTCCTGTTCTTCTTCTTTTATTTGTTTGTTTGTTTGTTTGTTTATACATACCACTATCTGAATCTAGAATACCAGTTACCTGTTTGCCCAGACAGCATAGGAGACACTAGTTCTTATTGGAGACAAGTATATGACCCTGGGTAGAACTTATAATCTTTCTTTTTTTTTAATGTTTATTTTACTTTTGAGAGAGAGCACAAGCAGGGTGGGGGAGAGGAGAGAGAGAGAGAGACAGAGGTTCTAAAGCAGGCTCCAAGCTGACAGCAGAAAGCCTGATGTGGGACTCGAACTCACAAACCATGAGATCATGACTTGAGCTGAAGCCAGACTCTCAACCAACTGAGCCACCCAGGCTCCCTAGCTTATAATTTCTGAATGGAAATTGAGAACAGTCTAAAATGGCCATGATCCAGGGTTTGGGTCCAGTCTCTGTCTTTATTTGTGCCCAGCTCTAGGGAGTAAAGAGAAGATGAATACAGATTCTCTACCCTGCAACACTGCCTGCTAGGGACGCATATCTTCAAGATATTATTTGTATTCTTCAAAGTAGATTTTTATATATAAAATAAATATCCTTTGAGACAAATTATGATTTTGTTGATTCTAGACTCAATCACAATCTAAATGTTCCCTTATCCATAATGTATATTTATTTCCTATTGTTACTGCAAGAAGTCACCAATGCAGATTTAGTGGCTTAAAACTACACAAATTTATTATAATTCTGTAGATTAGAAATCTGATATGGGTCTGACTGGGCTAAAGTCAAGGTATTGTAGGGCTGCATTCCATTCTGGAGGCTCTAGGGGACAATTTCCTTCTCTTTTACAGCTTCAAGAGACCACCGGCATGCCTTGGTTCATGGTGTCTTTCCATCCTCAAGGCCAGCAATAGCCAGTTGAGTCCCTTTCATGTACCATATCTCTGATCCTCTCGTTTGCTTCTTTTCCTTCCAGTTTTAAGAATTCATGTGGGGGTGCCTGGGTGGCACAGTTAGTTAAGCATCCAAATTTAGCTCAGGTCATGATGTCCTCATTCGTGAGTTCAAGCCTCACATTGGGATCTCTGTTGTCAGCACAGAGCCTTCTTCAAATCCTCTCTCCCTCTTTCTCTCTGTGCCTCACATGAAAGAATTCGTTGTGACTAGATTAGGCCAACCTGGATAGTCTCTCCATCACAAGGTCAGTGGATCAGCAAACTTAACTGTGTCCTTAAACTTAATTCCCCTTTTCCATATAACCTAACATGTTCACAGATCCCAAGGGCTAGTGTGTGGACATCTTTGGTAGGCATTGTTCTACCTACCTACCTAATGTTATACACAGTAGTGTGTTGTTATAATCTTGTATCTGTTTTCTGATTTGTAGTTACTGTGGTCCACATCGAGGCACAGTTAAGTCATTTGTAGATCTATTGTATGGGATATATCCTGAGCACCTGTGCCTTCCAAGTCTGGCCTTCCATGGATCACTTCTGGTTTTTCTCAGTGTGTGACATGGTTCTGTCTAGGTTTCCTGATTAGCTTTATGGCTTCTTGTTGGGACCAACATTTGATTTTTTTTTTTTTTAAGTTTATTTGTTTATTTGAGAGAGACAGAGACAGTGTGAGGGGGGTAAGGGAAGAAAGAGAGAGGGAGAGAGAGAATCCTAAGAAAGATCCATGTTGCGGTGCAGGGCCTGATGTGGGCCTGGCACCCACATAACTGAGAGATCATGACCTGAGTGGAAACCAAGAGTCAGATGCTTAAGTGACTAAGCCACCCAGGTGCCCCAGATCTTATCTTGAGTCTGCTTGTCTGGAGTCCTGATATTTTTCTTGGCTCTAGCTGTGTAAATTCTTTTTCTCAAGCCTTAAAGCAAGCCTGGGTTATCTTGCAAGAAGGTGGATCACTTTGACTAAAGCAAGTGATGTTTAGAAAGGTTTGGACTTGTGGGCCTTCTTGCTGCAGGACCCAAACCCACTACTTGCCCACCACCTGCCTTGGATATCACCTCCGCTTGAATCAAGCCTAAGTTTGGAACCCTTTGAGACACTGGTTATTCCCAGTAGTGGTTCAATGTAAGATCAGTCTTGCTTGTCCCAATTTTCTCTGTTTCAACACTGGCTTTCTGTTGGGGTTACAGTGTGCTATCTGGTTAAACCCATCTAAACTGCTGCCAACAAGGCCATCTCAACAGCTTCAGTCCTGTAGATGCTGTCATCAAAGACTGTACTGTCTTCAATCTTTCTTCAAATGTGAGCGATCAACCCACAAAACTGATGTCTGTAGACAGAGCTAAATAAAAGTTTCCTGAAACTTTTGCCACATGATACATTAGGAAGTTTGAATAAGAGTGCCTATTCATTCTGTCCCCTTATCTCTACGTAGTGATGCACTCAAACTGTGGCCCACACACCTCTGAAGTGTGTTCATGAAGACAGGCAACATATTAGAGGCCCAGAGATAACTGCACAGAGTTAGTTATGGGTCTAGTATGTAGGATGAGCTGAGTATCTCATTTCTTACCCATTATTCCCATGTGATCAGTGCTGATTTCTGGACACTAATGATACTATTTTTCTATAAAGCCAAGTCATCATTTAGGCTTCTGAGAGTCCAGAATCCCCACTGAAATAAGCAGTTTGAACAATTTTGAAGAAAATAAAAGGATTTGTCAGAGAAATTGGAGCAAAAACCAGTAGTGCCTTCATCTTCCTAAAGTATTCTGAGAAGGTAAAAATAATAGCGAATCTCATTGAATACTTATGCCAGGCACTCTCTTATATGAATCAACTCATTTAAACTTTGTTACACCCCTATGAAGTAGGTGCTATTATTACCCCCATTTTCTAAAAGATGAAACAAGAAAGGAGATCTTAAGGGGCGCCTGGGTGGCTTAGTCGGTTAAGCGTCCGACTTTCACTTAGGTCATGATCTCGCGGTTCGTGGGTTCGAGCCCCGCGTCTGGCTCTGTGCTGACTGCCAGCTCAGAGCCTGGAGCCTGTTTCAGAGTCTGTGACTCCCTCTATCTCTGACCCTCCCCTGCTCACGCTGTCTCTCTCTCTCTCTCTCCTAGAAATAAATAAAAATAATAAAAAAAAAAAAAAAGAAAGGAGATCTTAAGTAACTTGAAAAATGTCACAGGTAGTAAGGTGCCAGGATTGACATCGTGGGGAGTCTGGCTGCTATTTCTCAACCAGTATACACTTACAGAGTTTCATTTTTACGATTTCAGGAACATACAGATCTTTCCCCTGACAGTAGAATTGGAATACAAAAAAGAAGTAGATTCACCTAAGAACTGGTAAGACTAATGTAGATAATCTGGCAAAGGCTAGTCTGTGACGTCATTAAATACAGTCAACAAGTAAGGTCAAAGTAGGTTGGAAGAAATGCAAATGTTGGACTTGCCAACAAATATGTGTATTGCAGCACATGGCTAGAAGGCTTTTACTGAGAAATTGTCTTGTGGTAGAACAATATTAGAGTTCCCATGAACATTAAGAAATGGACCAACTTACCTCAAAGTATTGGCATTCTGAATTGTCAGAATGACATCCCTAGAAATAACTGGCAGCAAAATCTCCGTCAACTAAATGTAGGAAGTTCATTGATTTTTGTTGTTGTTCAACATTAGAGCAATATATTCTCAGCTTAGGGAGCTCTTGTCAGTGGCTGATGAGAGTCTTAAGAGGTGCCATTTTTTGAATGGCCAGACATAAAGCAATTTTACATATCCTTGGAAAAAAGGCTCTTCAGTCAGGTAACTCCTATTTATGCCCCAGATCTGGGGATACTGGTGATTAAGACAAATCTAATTCCTTTTTGTCAATGGACTTGTAATCGAAAAAGGTACCCAGTATAACTGCTGTAATGAGCAACCAAGTTAGGACAAAGGGAGACACAGGCTACTGATTGTAAATGAACTTATGATTTTGAACTTCTGACTTGTGCTTTGGAATCTCAAAATTACTGAAAAGGAAATTTTAAGATCCTTTTGTTTCAGGCCATTATTCTTACAACCAGATCTAACATTTGAAAGAGGACTGGGAACAGAGGATTGTGATTTGGAGCAGGGAAGTAAAACAGTGTCTATGGGGGGGGGGGCAGGTCTATTTAATTTCAGTATATAAATATTCAAATACAGGTATAAATAGAACTGCTGAGAATAGGAAGGTAACTAGTATCAAAATAGAAATACTCAGTAGAACTTACAATGATCAGGGAGACAAAAGAGGTTTTTTAAAAGGTAATACTCTAACAAAAGAAATGTGAACTTGGTTTAGCCTCAAGCTGAAGAGGGTCTGGGGCTGTCTCTGTTATGATACAGTAAGATTGAAACTCAAGCTCCCTTGATCATCATTAGTGTGGTGTGGCATTCATTTCTTCTTCTGAAGTAGTAGATACCAACATTGGACGTTTCCAGAGTAAAAGTTCTGTTTCTTTGGAAGAGTCTAAGGAATCAGGGAAAAATGACTTACCATTCCCATATCTTGGATGAGGACACTTCATGTCTTCTTCAGTGCCAGATCCAAGAATGCTACCTAGAAATCTGAAGTGATCTGCGGGCTAAAAAAGCTGGTAAGAACATCACTCTTGGGCCTTTATGTATGATGATGGGTGTTCGGTGGTTTCTACTAGCCCTCCAAGCTGGCCCTTGTAAGTGAGGGGAAAGAGTTTTAGGTACTCACACTTCTGCTGTCCTTTCCCCTTTTATTTCTGACATATCCCAGGTTTTTGGCCTTTCTGATGTCCCTCTGGACTTCCCTCTTAGTATTTTCTGGAATTAGGCACCATTTCATGGTTTAGATTACTCTTGCTTGGTTTAGATTGGCTTGGCTGGTAGTGTCATGGCAAAATAGGTCCCCCTAAACCTCACCTCTTCTCCTTTTAGGCATCCCCGTCCTGCACTGGGTAGGAGATCACATTGGTTCCTTCAATTCTGCATGCAGTTTTTTCAGTCATGCAGATGAAATTAGAAGCCAGAATGGAGCCAGTATACAGAAAAATCTAAACAAAAAGAGGTACTAGAGAAAATGGAAAAGGCACAGCACTGTACTTAAAAAACTCTTCATGTGTCAGAGGGAGAGAAGGAACATCCACTTTGTGGTCCAGCAGGACCTCCATCAGAGAAGGTTAAATTCCTTAAGTCAACTGGGTTTCCTTGAGGTTCCAGTTGACACGTGGCCATTACAGACCGGTCTTTCTGGGTCTTCACTTGCTGCAGTATTACAGCCTACTCTCATCTGGTTGGTGGCTAGTGCATCCTCATGGTTCCCACAGGGTTCCAATTATGTAGGTCAAACATGACCAAGATGTTTGCACACCTGGCAGGGAGGTAGTGTTTATCTTATTCATCTCTGGCTGATTCAATTCTAAATTTGACAGAATATATTTTTCACCAAACAGCTGGATAGTAATCCAAACCCTCTGGCTCTTCCCTGACTGAACCCTATGTACTCTAGGAAGTGGTGTGGTATAGAGTGAATTAAACCTAATGGAGCATGAACATGGGTCTTCATCCATCTGTTGTCAGACACATTCAGATATTGGGTTTGACTGGAGGTGGTGCTTTGGATGAGCTTGAATGATGATGCAGCCATCCCTCTGGCTCACCCGGGGTGCCGAAGGCTTGCCGTCAAACTGAGAATGAAGATCAAAAGCTTCCTTTTGTTTTCTCCTTATCCTGCACTGAGAAATCGGGATATATTGCTCAGCATCGTACTGCAGTGTAGCTGTACATCTGAGCTTCTCGCTATCACTCCTCAGCACCCACCCATTGGACAATTGCCACTACTCATGTTCACTGCTTTTAATTTTTTTTTTTAACAAGATGTTGCCAAGAATGAGAATCGTGGCTGGGCCACTCAGTCTGGAATGATATTAACATCGATGCTGACCATTGAAATTTTATTACCAAGACATACATCACCCATACATCTGGCCAATGATGACCTTTCCCCTGCTTGAAGGGAGGAGGCTATCATAGGGTTGTAAGATACACACTACCAACCTGAAAACTGACTTCCAGTGAGCAGTTAATACCTACATTTTTACCACCATAACACAGTTAGTTCATACATCCTCAAATAATATGGTAGTGGAACACCATCATTACTGAATTTAAATTTTAGCTCTGCCTCAACTGGAGAAAGAGCTACATCATGGAAACTGGGAATACTCTAGAGCATCACCTGTCCAGCTCTGACAATGTACAGAGGTGCTGGTGATTCTCCTCTGCAGTGATCTCCTGGGATGCTGCATCACAGGCCAGGGCTAGGTACTAGGTAGCAGAGTTCCTGTCAAGGCCTCCCTGTGAGTGATGTCCCTGTCTGGTTCATCCACTAGTGGTATCACTGGCTGGCAGCAGTTGATGACCAGAATGTTTTAGGTAATGACAAACCATGTCTGTCATCGCTCTGGTTTGATTGTGTAATGGCTACTATAACCTTGAAATAGAGTCAGACTGTACGCCTATAACACCAGTCAATTGCTTTGCCACCAAAAAAAGTGTACTGGGAGATAGAGGCCTGAGAATGTATCCCTGACTCGTTCCTCTTCTGCAAACACAAAGCAAAATGAGGCTGCCAGCCGAGACTGGGGACCCTCTGACTACCTGACAGTTATGGTCTTTGCTCCCTGTACTGTGGAGAAAGAGTGGCCAGAACTGTGGTGTGAAGGCTCCATATTTCCTGCTCCTTCAGAAGGATGGACAAGCAGTGGCAGGTTTGCATGTGCTGAATATGCTTCTCAGAGAAGTTGCCAGACCTCATGGCCTGGAGGAGAGATGCTCTGGTGGGCAGAGACTGCTGCCTGTTCCCTCCTGCCTTAGTGTAGGGCAGCCAGATCAACAGCCTATGGATTGAGAAAAGCAGAAGTTTTCGTGCCCAATATCATGGGCTGGGGAACCTCAAAGTCCTGAGTGCTGAAGGTCAATGAACCATGAAAAGGCAAAGGAATGATGATTTCCTTAGGGGGAGTCAGAGACACAAGGGAAGAGGGGCACCTGGGTAGCTCTGTTGGTTAAGAGTCAGACTTTGGCTCAGGTCATAATCTCATGGTTCATTAGTTGGAGCCCTGCATCGGACTCTGTGCTGACAGCTCAGAGCTTGGAGCCTGCTTCGGATTCTGTGTCTCCCTCTCTCTCTCTGCCCCTCCCCTGCTAATGTTCTGTCTTTCTCTCAAAAATGGATAAGCATTAAAAAAAAAAAAGAGAGACACACACACAAGGGGGAAGAAGACAAAGTTGAGCTGGACCTGGGGACTCCTGTTGCCATAGAACTGACCAAAAAAAAAAAAAAAAAACAACCCCGGGAGAGAACACTACAAAGTATTGGGGCTCCTCAAGGAGACGCAGCTGGCATATACAAGACGTCCTCAATTAAAACAAAAAAGCCCAACTAAAGATGGTTGTGGTTGAGAACTGAAATAATGGCTTCAGAGGGCACAAAAGAATGAGATTCCAAGGATATGAGGGAAAAGACAAGAGATTTGGAGGTCAGAAACTTAAAATGTAAATTCAGTAGTCTCTACGTTTTCTCCTTGTATCCATAGGGGATAAGTTCCAGACCCTCAGTGGATGCCTGACACTGCAGATAGTACTAAGCCCTATGTATAGTGTGTTTACCTATACTTACGTACCAATGATAAAGCTTAATGTGTAAATTAGACACCATAAAAGATTAACAATAATTAATAATACAGGACAATTATAATAATATACTGTAAGAAAAGTAATGTGAATATGTTCTCTCTCTCAAAATAATTTATTGTCCTGTATTCACCTTCTTTTTGTGATGATGTGAGATGATAAAATGTCTGTGTGTGAGGTGAATGGTGTAGGCATTGTGACACAGCATTAGGCTAAAATTGACCTCTGATGATTCGTCGGAAGGAAGATCATCTGCTTCCAGACCGTGGTTGACTGTGAAGTAGCTGAAATCGCCCAGCAGAGAAACAATGGATAAGGGGGTACTGTATTAAAAGCTTCAGGAAAAGAAAAAAGGACTATATGGAGAAATAAATTTTTAAAAAAGAGGGAAATTCTCTGGAGAAAGACAAGTTTTTAGATTAATAATTGTTCCCAAGAGTCAGGTGGGATTAATGAAAAAAGAATTATGTACCTAACTCTATCTTGGTGGTTTAAAAATTCCTCAGATTAGGACATCCAGATGGCCAACAGACACATGAAACAATGCTCAGCATCCTTCCTCATCCGGGAAATACAAATCAAAACCACACTGAGATACCACCTCACGCCAGTCAGAGTGGCTAAAATGAGTAAATCAGAGAACTCTAGATGCTGGCGAGGATGTGGAGAAAAGGGCACCCTCCTACACTGTTGGTGGGAATGTAAACGGGTGCAGCCCCTCTGGAAAACAGTGTGGAGGTTCCTCAAAAAATTAACAATAGAACTCCCCTATGACCCAGCAATAGCACTGCTAGGAATTTACCCAAGGGATATAGGAATGCTAATGCATAGGAGCACATGTACCCCGATGTTCATAGCAGCACTCTCAACAATAGCCAAAACATGGAAAGAGCCTAAGTGCCCATCAACGGACGATGGAATACTACATGACAATGAGAAAGAATGAAATCTGGCCATGTGTAGCAACATGGATGGACCTTGAGGGTGTTATGCTGAGCGAAATCAGTCAGGCAGAGAAGGACAAATACCATATGTTTGCACATATAGGAGGATTAGGAGGAACTTAGCTGAGGACCATGGGGGAGAAGAAGGGGAAAATGGTGGGGGAAAGGGAGAGAGGCAAACCATGAGAGACTCTTGAATGCTGAGAAACAAACTGAGGACTGATGGATGTGGGGGGGAGGGGGGATGGGCATGGAGGAGGGCATTTGTGGGGATGAGCACTGGGTGTTATATGGAAACCAACTCGACAATAAACTATTTGTAAAAAAAAAAAAATTCCTCAGATTAAAAAAGAATCTTACAAGTTCCCACACAGAAAGTGACAACAATGACAGCAACAAAACATTAATTAAAGCAATAGTTATTGTGTGTTACGGAGGTTTGAAACAAAACCTATACCAAAAGGTAGATAATATCCCTGAACTAAAATTTTGAAGCCCAGCAAAACCCACACACTTGAGTAGAAGAAGAAATGCAGCCATGTACTGGTAAATGATTAATGGCTCACTCTATGGAAAAATGATAAGCAAGAACTAAAGCCCTGCTTTGGAATGCTTGCCAATTTTCATGTTATAAATACTCCCTTTGTGGCCAATTTCAAGCTATCAAGGTGATGTCTCCAAACACAGTCGGGAAGAGAAGAGTTGGTAGGAATGGGTTTTAGGACACCCCTGTCAAGAGGGGTAATATTGATAAGAAGAAGTCATAACAGCCTCCAATTCCATCTTTGTGGAATGTGGGGTGGGTAGGCAAAGAAAATAGGACATGTTTAATTCTGATCTGTGAAAAGAGAAATACAAGCGTGACTACAGCTGTTTGGGGGAGTAGGTAAGCCTTGGCAGAATTGAAAACAATTCATTAGTACAGGTGCTTTCGAATCAACAGGGCAAAAAACCCAGTGAAGAAACTGACCAAGTCAGAAAAGTAGGCGGAGGGACTTCCAGTTCCCTGTCCACGATGGAATAAGCTTAGAAGTCACCTCTCTATCCTAAATATAAGTAAAAAGCTAAACAAACTAAAATATCAACAACCTCTCAGATCTGCTGGGGAGGTAAGATCACAGGGCAAACCGCTGGCCCCCAAACTGAAGAGATAGACAGGCAGATACAGAACATGACAACTTACTGGGGCAGAGACCTCTTTGGGAAGCAGTGCTGGGGCAGGAGTAGCTGATGTGTAACTGATGAATTGCTGGAGGCTCAGTGTGGACAAATATGAGAGTTAAAAACTCCAGAGGACCCACTAATAGTGTGGCCTCCACACTGCTGGGAGTTTTACCTCCTGGAGCTCTGCCAGGTCCTCACAGAAATGTGAGAAAAGATGGGAGAAAAATCTCCTCATGTTTCCAGAAGGGGGAGGGAAAAAGGAACCAGTTTGAAATATACCAGAGCATTCTGTTCTTCTTCACAAGGCCTGACCTCAACGGAAACTATTTTATTAGAGCCTAACCTACTGGGATTTTATCAGAACCTAATCAACCTGGGAGAAGAGAAATGACCAAATGCAGCCCTCGCTAGCCATCCTGTCACACCTAAAGCAGGGAGGATACTGAGAACCACTTGTAAAGAAAAGTAAGTGGAGGTAAAAATAAAAAATAAAGTATGTCACAGGAGGGTGGGTGGCTCAGTCTTTCGAGTGTCTAACTCTGCATTCTGGCTCAGGTAATGATTTTAGGATTGTGGGATCGAGCCCTGCATTGGGCTCCACGATAAGAGCCTGCTTGGGATTCTCTCTTTCTCTCTCTGCCCCTCCCCGTGCTTCTGCATTCAATCTCTCTCTCTCTCAAAAATAAATAAATGAATTTAATTTAAAAAGTATGTTAAATATTAAATGGAAGGAATAACACAAAGGATATCAGTTATCACAATAAGTGTGAAAATTCTTACTTTCCCTATCAGAATACATTATCATAGTCACTTGGAAAAAATCCAACTGTATGTTAACAAGAATCACAGTTAAAGTGACAATGAAAGATACAAAATAAGGGTATCAACAAAGATAAACCAAGTTAATTCAAACACAGTAAGCAGGAGTAACAGAATGCAAAGTCAAAGTCAAAGTTAATGGGACAAAGAAGTTTATCTACCACCAAAGACGACATCTATGAGAAAAATAAGCTATAACCAAGTTATGTACACATATAGTAGACAACATATAAGGCAAAATTTGGTAAATATTTGAAGACAAAATGATAAAATTACAGGGGGGGATTTTAATAAAAAATAATGTAGGGAAAAGAATAAGATTAATAAAACTCAGAATTTGACAGATAAAAATCATCTAAAAATAAATAAACTAAAGGATTTGAATAACATAATCAGCAAGGCCAAGTTAATTGATATTTATAGAATTTTTACCCTACAAACAGAATAGATAATCTGAGTCATCCACAGAATACTTACAAACATCAATTTGGTGATAAAGAGCCTAAATAAATTCATCAAAGTTGGGATTTTAAAAGCTACATCTTGATTTGAAAAGACCAGAAATCAACAATAAAGAGATGACCCAAAAAACAACTTGGAAATTAAATAGATACCAGAAGTTAAAAAAAAAAAAAAAAGATCTAGAACAAATGGAAAGAAGTCTTTATATCAAAACCTACAGAACTAAGCTTTTCCTTTCAAAACAGCAGAGTGATGACACATGTTTATTTCATTGTTCTGGGACTCTACTTAAATTGACAATACAGGAAAAAAGATAATCCTAAAACAAACAAGAGAGTAGTGTAAGGGGAGGGTTATTGGCAGCTGAGACCTTCCAGAATTATACAGAAACATGGAGCAGATGGAGGAGAAGTGAATGATTAAACAAGTTGGAAGTGGCTATAGCTTCAAATATGAGATGCAGGGACCAGGGATGCGGGGGGAGACCCTAGCAGGATGCTGGAAAAGCCAGGTAGAGCAAGGATGGGGTATAAAGTAGAAAATAGGAGTTAACTGAAAGTATCTATTTGGAACAGTTGGCCACTCCCTTCCTAGGTGCATAATGCCCATCAGGAGTTTATGTCCTGGGCAAAAAAATGGGAGAATTTTCCCTAAATAAACTAAACTAATTGTCTGGCAGAATTGAGGTAACTTTAAGAGAACAGTATCTTTGGTGTCTGTCTGTCTTTCTTTCTTTCTTTCTTTCTTTCTTTCTTTCTTTCTTTCTTTCTTTCTTTCTTTCTTTCTTTTCTTTCTTTCTTTCTTTTCTTTCTTTCCCTTCCTTCCTTCCTTCCTTCCTTCCTTCCTTCCTTCCTTCCTTCCTTCCTTCCTTCCTTCCTTCCTTCGTTTATTGATTTATTTTGAGAGGCAGAGAGAGCATGTGCAAGTAGGGGAGGAGAAGAAAGAGGGGAAGAGAGGGAATCCTAAGCAGGCTCCTCGATATCAGCATACAGCCCAGTGCATGGCTGGGACCCACAAACTGTGAGATCATGACTTGAGACAAAATCAAGGGTCGGACGCTTGACTGACTGAGCCACCCAGGCGTCCCCACACAGAAATTTCTAAATCATATCCTCTAAAGAGTAGGAATGGGATGCTATACAAGGAGTCAGAACAAAAAAGGAGTCCTCAGAAAAACAGAATTTCCCAATGCTGAAAGATGTGAATTGTTTTTGTTTCCCATTTCTTTTACTCAAATGTTCTAAATCAAATATCTTAAATGTAGTGTTTCATAATTTTCTGCCACATAGGTAAATTTAACAAAATTATATGTTTCAAAATCAAAATCTTATTTAATTTCTATATAGTTGTTGTTTTTTCTAATTCTGTCTTTTATTTATATTAAATTTTTTTAAATTTGAGGATATATCATTGACTATATTCCCTAATTCTGTACCTTTTATTCCTGTGACTTAGTTATTCCCTGACTGGAAGTCTGTGTCTCCCACTCTCCTTTACCCATGTTACCCATCCCCCAACCCCCTTCCTCTCTGGCAATCACTAGTCTGTTCTCTGTACTTGAGGTCTGATTCTGCTTTTTTGCTTGTTTGTTATTCATTTGTTTCGTTTTTAGATGCCAAATATGAGTGAAGTCATGGTATTTGCCTTTCTCATTCTGACTTATTTCATTTAACATAATATCCTCTAGGTCTGTCCATGTTGCCACAAATATCAAGATCTAATTCTTTTTTATGGTTGAATAATGTTTCTTTCTCTCTCCCTTCCTCTCTATCTATCTATCACAGAAGACGTGAATTTTTGGATTAAATAAAAACCTTTCACTAAATGTTGAGAAGGAGGAGTGAAATTAGGGGACATGTGTAATTGTAAAATTGTAGAATGCCCAAGATAAGACAGTAATGTTAACAGTTGCTATAGAGGAAAAAGTTCACCTACAAAGGAGAAGAAACAGACTGACATCAGGCTTATCAGCAACACTTGGATGCTTGAAAATAATATGGCAATTCCTTAAAGATTCTAAGGAAAAAGGATTTTCATCCCAGAATTCTACACCCAGACATATTATTATTCAACAAATGAGAGAAGAGAGTAAACACCTTTACAGGAATACAAAGATTCAAAGTTTCCCATCCGCACACCTATTATTAGAAGTTAGTTGAGGATGTACTCCAGAAAAATGAGAGTGTAAATAAAGAAAGAGGAAGGTATGAGATCCTGAAACAGTAGAGCTAAACCAGAAGAGCAATAGAGATTCATGGTTCTGAATGTGCAAAAACAAACTGGGGGCCTGGAAACAAACTGAGGCAGATTGGATATGGGGGACGGAGGGCTCTAGAAAAAAAGGTATTTGACAGAATGGAGAATATGATGGATGTTTGGGGGGGTATGGAGAACATAATAAAATCAAATAATCAAATCAAATAAACAAATCAAATCAATTGAAAACTAGAAATTAAATTCTGTAAATTAGAACATGGCATGGATTTAAACAACTGATGAAATAGTAAAAAAGTGAATCCATTTATTTCTATGCTAAAAACACTCTCCTTTGAGTCACCCACAGAGGAAGGAAATACAATCGCACATACCATGTAACCCAAGACAAAAGCACATTTGCAAGTCATGTTAACGTAAAGGTGGCTCAGACATTTTCAACATTTAGAGTCAACCAACCGACAAAGTACAGATGACTAGATGGTGCTTGAGAATATGTCATGTAAGAAGTCACGTACACTCCCCCCATATCAGGGCAGGAGTGAAAAACCCTTCATGTTGGTGGAATCAGGAAAGACAGACATTTATGGGCAATGAGAAAAGGGTGAAAACCCTGACTGGGTCTCTCATAAACCCAGTGGCTCCACCAATCTGGGCCTTGGTCAAAGGGGTTTGGTGGGCAGAGATTTACAGAAAATTCAGCTAAGCTAAAATGAAATCTAAAAACAGAGGTGACCAGTATTTTCTTTGTTGATCATCTCTGAGGCAATACTGGGAAGGGACAGGAGAAAAGGAAATGGTGGTATGGTCTGTTGATGTTGAGAGGACTCAAGGCAGCCCTTACTGATTTCCCACAGCTTGTAGATCTTTCATAGTCCTTATTTGTGGAGAATATGGAATATGCCTAAAGATGCTGACTAGTGGTCTTCCTGGGGTGCAGAGGGGAGCATGGCAGCAAGGGGAAAATGACTTTATAGCCAAGGACTGAAGAGTAGACTCCCAGACTGGGAATGAATGGTGAATGCAACTGATCCCAGCACACTCATCAGGCCTGACGGCTGAGGTGGGGGTCTACTCACCACAGGAGGATAGAAAACTCCCAGGAGAACAGAACAAAGATATTATAATGCTGAAGGCAGTATGACCAGAGCTCCTTAAGTCAAGATACCCCAACTGATATCAGCATGCAAACCTAGGGCCTTGTAGCAATGCTATGAGGAAGTCGCAGCCAAGAGAAGTCTGGAAAGTGGGGAAAGCTGCCCTTACAAGTTGCTTTTTTAAAATTGTGGTAAAATATACATAAAATAAAATTTACTATTTTAATAATTTCAAATGGACAGGTCTAAGGCATTAAGTACATTCATAGTGTTGTGTAACCACCACACCACCCATTTCCAGAAATTTCCCATCTTCCCACAATTCTGTACTCATTAAACACCATTTCCCCAATTCCAAATCTCTCCAGATCCTGGCAATGACCATTCTAATTTCTGTCTCTATAAATTTGACGACTGCTGGAATCTCAAACAAGAGGAAACTACACTTTATTTGTTCTTCTGTGACTGGTTTATTTCACCTAGCACAATATCTGCAAGGTTCACCTGTGTTGTAGTGTGTGTCAAAATTTCCTTACTTTTATTTTATTTATAAATTTATTTATTTATTTCTCATCATGATAAGTATACCCTTTAATCCCTACCTCCTATTTCATCCATCTCCCAACCAAGTCCCCCTGTAACCATCAGTTTGTTCTTTATAGTTAAGAGTCTGTTCCTTGGTTTATCTCTCATTCCTTTGTTCATTTGTTTTGCTTCTTTATTTTTAAAAAAATTTTAATGTTTTATTTTTTTCTGAGAGAGAGAGAGAGAGTAGGGGAGGGTCAGAGAGAGAGGGAGACACAGAATCTGAAGCAGGCTCCAGGCTCTGAGCTAGCTGTCAGCACAGAGCCCGACGCAGGGCTCAAACACACGAACCATGAAATCATGACCTGAGTCGAAGTCGGACGCGTAACCAACTGAGCCACCCAGGCTCCCCCAGTAATGCCTGTTTTGCTTCTTAAATACCACATATGAGTGAGATCATGTGGCATTTGTCTTTCTCTAACTTCACTTAGCATTATACAATCATTATACTCTCCACGTCATTGCATTTGGCAAGATTTCATTCTTTTTATGGCTGAGTAATAGTCCACTACACATACATGTATCACCTCTTTTTTATCCATTCATCAATTAATGGCTGTTTCCATAATTTGACTTTTGCAGATAAAGCTGCTATAAACATTGGGGTGCACGTATCCTTTTGAGTTAGTATCTTTGTATTCTGTGGTTAGGTATTTCTATTTTTAACTTGTTTTCCACAGTGGTTGCACCAGTTTGCATTCCCACCAATAGTGCAAGAGGCTTCCCTTTTCTCCACATCCTCACCAACACCTATCATTATTTGTGTTGTTGATTTTAGCCATTCTGACAGGTGTGAGGTGATGTCTCATGGTAGTTTTGATTTGCATTTCGCTGATGATGAGTGATGTTGAGTATCTTTTAAGTGTCTGTTGGCCATCTACATGTCTTCTTTTGAAAAATGTCTATTCATGTCTTCTGTCCATTTTTAAATTGGATTGTTCATTTTTTGGCTGTTGAGTTTCATAAGTTCTTTATATCTCTTGATACTAACCCTTTATCAGATGTGCAAATATCTTTTCCTATCCATAGATTGCCTTTTAGTTTTATTGATTGTTTCCTTCACTGAGAAGAAGCTTTTTATTTTGATGTAATCCCAATACAGTACTTTTCATTTTGTTTCCCTTGCCCATAGAGGAAGAAAACACATATAGAAAGAAGATGCTATGGCCAAGGTCAAAGAAGTTACTTCCTATGCTCTCTTCTAGGATTTTTATGGTTTCAGGTCTCACATTTAGGTCTTTCATCTATTTGAGTTTATTTTTGTGTATGGTAGAAGAAAGTGGTCCAGTTTTATTATTTTGCATGTTGTCTGTTCAGGTTTCCCAACAACATTTGTTAAAGTGCCATTCTTTTTCCCATTGGGTATTCTCTCCTCCTTTGTCGAAGACTGATTAACCACATAATTGTGGGTTGGTTTATTTCTGGATTTTCTGTTCTATTCGATTGATCTGCATGTCTTTTTCATGCCATTTACGTGTTGTTTTAACTACTATTGCTTTGTAATATAACTTGAAATCTGGAACTGTGATACCTCCAATTTTATTTTTCTTTTTCAAGTTTGCTTTGGCTATTTGAGGTCTTCTTTGGTTCCATACAAATTTTAGGATTGTTTGTTCTGGTTCTGTGAAAAATGCTGTTGATATTTTGTAAGAGCTTACATTAAATATGTAGATTGCTTTCAGTAGGATTGACATTTTAATAATATTTGTTCTTCCAATCCATGAGCATGGAATGTCTTTCCATTTCTTTGTGTCATCTTCAATATTTTTCCATTAGTGTTTATAGTTTTCAGAATGCAGGTCTTCTACCTCTTTGGTTAGGTTTATATTTCATTGTTTTTGGTGCAATTGTAAATGGAATTGTTTTCTTAATTTCACTTTCTGCTGCTTTATTGTTAGTGCATAGGAATGCAATAGATTTCCATACATTGATTTTGTGTCCTGCGACCTTATCGAATTCATTTATAAGTTCTAGCAGTTATTTTGGTGGAGTCTTTAGGGTTTTCTCTATATAGTATTCATGTCATCTGCAAATAGTGAAATTTTTACTAACCATTTGATTAACCATATAATTGTGGGTTTATTTCTGGATTTTCTATTCTATTGATCTGCATGTCTTTTTCATGCCATTTTTCAAATCCTTACCAATGTGGATGCCTTTTACTTTTTTGTTGTTGTTATCTGATTGCTGTGGCTAGGACTTCGAGTACTATGTTTCATAAAAGTGGTAAAAGTAGCTATCCTCGCCTTGTTCCTGACCTTAGGGAAAAATCTCAGTTTTTCCACCAATGAATATGATGTTGGCTATGGGTTTTTCATATAAGCTCTTTATTAGGTTGAGATATGGTCACAGTACAACATCCATGCATGACAAAAACCCTCTTCAAAGGAGATCTAGAGGGAAAATTTTTTTGTTTTTTAAAGCTGAACAATATTCCATTGTATGTATATCTTATTTTCTCCATCCCCCTTTTTTTGTAGAGAGAGAAAGGGAGAGAAATAGAGAGAGAGAGTGGGGGAGGGGCAGAGAAAGAAGGAGAGAGAGGATCTTAAGCAGGCTCCATGCCCAGGGTAGAGCCTGACGCAGGGCTTTGTCTCACAAATTTGTGAGATCGTGACCTGAACCGAAATTTAGAGTCAGATGCTTAACCAACTGGGCCACCCAGACACCCCTTCACCATGTTTTCTTTATCCATTCACCTTTCAATGCCAGCTGGGTTACTGTCAGCTATTAACTATTATGAAGAAGGCTGCTATGAACATGAGTGCACAAATCCTATGCAAGTCTCTGCTTTTTTTTCTTTTATGCATGTTATTTTTTGTTTGTTTTGTTTTGTTTTTGTCTACACAGAGATAGAACTGCTGGACCATACGGTAATTCTGTGTGTAAATTTTGTGGGAAATGATACCATTCATATCCCTACTAGCCATGTACAAGAGTCCCAATTTTTCCACATCCTCATCAATACTTGATAGTTTCTGGCTTTATTATTTAACAATTTTTTTTACTGTTTATTTATCTTTGAGAGAGAGAGAGAGAGAGCGCGCGCCTGAAGGGAGATAAAGGATCCAAATCAGGCTCTGTGCAGTGAGGGCAGAGCTTGATGTGGGGCTTGAGCTCACAAACTGCGAATCATGACTTGAGCCAAAAGCAAGAGTTGGCTGCTTAACTGACTGAGCCACTCAGGCACCCCAGGCTTTATTTTTTTTTATGTTTATTTATTTATTTTGAGAGAGAGAGAGAGCAAGCATACACATGTGAATGAGTGGGGGAGGGGCAGAGAGGCAGAGAGAGAATCCCAAGCAGGCTCTATGCTGTTAGCTCAGAGTTTGGTGTGGGACTCAGTCTCACAAACCCTGAGATCATGACCTGAGCTGAAATCAAGAGCTGGATGCTTAACTGACTGAGCCATCCATGTGTCCCCTGGCTTTATTTGATAGTAGCCATCCTAATGGGTATGAGGTGATATTGTGGTTTTAATTTGTATTTCCCTAATGACTAGTGAGGCTGAGCATATTTTCATGTGCTTATCGGCCACTTGTCAATTTTTTTGGAGAAATGTCTATTCAACGCCTTTGCCCATCTTTAAATTGGGTTATTTGCTTTTTTTGTTGTTGAGTTGTAGGAGTTAATTATCTATTCTGTATGTCAATTTCTTCTCAGATACATGATTTGCAAATATTTTCTCCCATATTGTGGATTACCTGTCGATACTGTCCTTTAATGCATAAAAGTTTTAATTTTCATAAAGTTCAACTTACCAATTTTTTCTGTTGCTCTTGGACCTCACTGCGTTTTAAATTTTGAATTGACTGAGACCCAAAAGAGTCTAAGCTGACTCCTGCAAAGCTTAATAAACTGAAAGAGACATGATGAACTTTAATTGGTAAGTTTATGACATTTTTGTTGTTTTTATTTTTTGCCTCTAAGCAGGAATAGAAGCAAGATATGGTCAGTTACAGAAAATGAAAGCTATTCTTTTATTGTTTTTACACATTTGAATTTTAGTGTATATATTTTTGGCCCTTACTCAAAAGGATGGCAGAAAGTTCAGAAGCAAAAAGTCACAAAAGTCCCATGAAAACGTTCACAGAACACTGTTCTAAATTAAGAAATTGCCTAGAATGGGGCCAGGACAGCAAGCACATCAGTTGGTATTTTGAGAGTTATACACAAAGGCCCCGTGATATTGGATGAGGATTTACACCTTATTTAGGGTAGTTTTTCCTTTTCAAGAACACAAAAACCATCACCCAGGGATTAAGAAACCCATAATACAACCATGGTAAAGATGGGAATTTAAATGGAAGTTATAAAAGGCAAAACAGAATTTCAGAAGGAATCAATATGCTGTCACATCTGTCGCCTTTCCACCAGATCCTGAGGACACAAATTCATTAACTGGGTATCCTTCCTGTGGCCGATGTTCTGTGGGCTCACGTTAAAGAACTAACAAACTGGCTTTTTTCCCTTCATGTTTAAAAACATAAATATTGAATCAGCACCAGGGTAAAACTCAGTTATGAAGACAAGTTAGATGAAATGCTCAAAATAAAAGCCTGGCTTTATAGTTTTGCTATCCTTCTGAAGTCGGATATGGAGAAACTGTCCCAATCACCAAAGGACACTACTTATTATTTTTGAAAAGGCAAATGAATTATTGTACTTATATTCTTTGACCTAATATACAGCAAATCTGATTTCCGTTCTGTTGGCGCTTCTAGGAAAGCTATAAATCTCCTGTTGGCAGGAAACATCGCTCTATATTTTATTTATTTTTAAAATATGTGCTATTAATACTCTCAGGCAGTATATTTGCTCAATCCTTCCTTGGGGATTCTCGCAACATATAAATTACGTGACCCGCCTCATATATCTGCCAATTTGAAATGAATTGTAAGTTATCATATAGGTTGTCTAACACACTTGAACTGTTTGCTAAATCAGTCTTCTGCTCAGAACTTATCTCCTCTTAAATGTCAATGCTTGCCTTTGTTTTTGGAGATGATATTTTTCCTGACAACTATTTCCTTGTCATCGAAGGTCTCCGTGACTTTCTAGGTAGAAATCCTACCCTGAGTGACTAATTTCTACTCTCTCCTCTGGTCTACTGACAGGTACTGTTTCTAACAAAGGGATAAAATGATGGGTGACTTCATTTTACATTCACCAGCTGATATAGCTTAGACCACATTTGTCTTTCCTTATGATTCCTATTCACCCATTCTTAATTAGTGCGATGTTTTCAAGTTCATTTCTCTGCTGTGAAACCCCCCTCCAATGAATCTGCTTGCACCTATGTATTTATTTTTCATAAATCTCAAACACAAACTCCACAGCAAATTCCTGGTTTAGAACTCTGCATGGATACCCATTTGATTAGTGCTAAAAAAATCCTCAAGCCATCAATTTCTTTCACCTTTTGTGGCATGACCTTGAGTTTTTCCATTCTTGCTGCAATTAGTCCTCTTCTTTAGTGATGGTGAAGTAGGACTTACACTTGTCTATACCTTCCCTTCTAAGACTTTTCCTCTCCACTCCCTTAGCCAAGTGAGCCCATACTCTCAACATCCTTTATGAGGTGAACTTTGATGAGGTTTACAAAGTTAATAGACACGTGCCCATACACACGCTGGGCTTAGTGACATTTTATCTTTTTCCACTTCATCCTTCTAAACTTTCACCCATCTCCTTATTTAAGCTCCCATTTACCGAGCGTACTTATTAGACACTGCTTCTTTGCAGTGTATTCTCATTTAATCCTCAAAACAATCTTGCAAGCGGGGATTAGTTTTGGTTTACAAATGAGAGGCATGAAGCTCAGAATCGAAATCCTTTGGTAAAGGGCATGCACAGTTACAAAGTGGGGGAGCAAGGATGTCAACCCAAATCTGCTTTTTCTTTTTGCTATAGCCTGCCGTCTATGTACCCAGCTTTCTACACAGCTTCCCACCCATCTGCTTATTTGCTTGTCGTCCTTGTCTTTCTAGGCTAGATGTACGCTGGATTTAGTAAATGTGTTGCTCCTGCTCGTAGGTCCCTTGCGTAGGTGGTAAATTTCCTCTGGACACTTGCCATTCTACCTGTCGCCTTACTTCACCCTCATGGACGTCACCCAGCAGAGACAATGTGTCAGTCTTCCAGATAAGAAACACCCAGATGCAAAGCTCTCGAATTTCCTAGCCTCAGCAGCCTCTTTAGCCCTGTTTACAAATTGGGATATTTGCTCTGGTTCATCGACATTTCATGCCAGCTAGCTGCTCTTACCACAATACTGAGGACTCGAAAAATTAGGAGACTCAAGATAAGGTTTTAACCTTTTAGGTTATCATCTGTCTTCTTGTGTCTTTGTTGCGTTGCATCTTTTATTGTAACACTTGTAGTTTTGCTTAAACAGGGATGGCTCATCTAGGGCAATGATATCGTATCACATAGTTAATTCCTTCACTCATTTGATTAAAAACCTGACAAATTTCCTTTTCCTTTCTTGGGAGGGGCAGTGGTGGTAGACATCCACAGAACTCTAAATTTTTAATTGTCCATTGACATCATGTCCACAAACCTTTATTTAAAGATTTCTATCACCACCATGTCCACGTTCAGAAAAAGAAATAAAAAGAGGGAGGGATTTAGGTTTTTATTGTATAATTAATTAACTATGTTAATTCACTCTAATTGCCATAGTGCCTTTAATAAATGTTTTTTAGATGTACTTAGGCTAAGACCATAAAATCTGGTTCCCAAGGCTTCCATAGTACAGTAGACCAGTGTTTTTCAACCTCTGCTTTTATATTATTCTCCTCCAAGGAGCATTTTTAGATATTTTTTCCTAACTGGTCTCCTAAAAAATTATAATATGTTTATGCACTGTAGCCCTTTGGGAGAGGAACAGAGACCACTGTGAATTGATATTGTCCCCATTGAGCATGCATGCACAGACCACCAGTGTAAATTCTATGACACCTCAGTTAGATGTTAAAAAATTCTAAAACACTTTTATGTTTCATAAAACACAGAAAGAGAGGCAAGCACTCTTTCCATTATGAGCAGACCTACTTACCTGCTAGTTTATAAAGAACATAAACTAATTCCTAATTATGTGTGTAGTTATTAAGCATCTCAGATCAAAATTCAGGTATGTGAGAAACTCAACTTCCTGTATTTTTCCCTAGTGGAACTCAATTTCTATCTCACATTCTGTTGGGAGATCCCTCCTTACTCTTGGGTTTTGTTTAAATTCCAGGTAGGCTTGCAGAGCTTTGGTCCTGAGCTTCCTGTCAATGTTGGTATCTGTTGAGATGTCTAGGTTTTCAGCTGCTGGTCTAGGTGGGACACTTTATATACATCCTATATCCAATGGCAAAGCCCTTCAGGTTGGCCAGCTTTCTGTCCTGGGCTACCCTGCTCTGGTCCCTGGGAATCACACAACTGCTCCCATACCATGGTGTCGCAATGAGTTTTACTTCTCTACTCCTGACAGGCACGAGCTGGTGTAGGATGGTGTAGGGAACCCCAGGAGGCTGTCTGGGTCCTGTCTGCCCAGCTGTTCCTTATGCTGGTTATGATGTCAGGCTCCTGCTGGCTCTATGCCCTTTGAGATTTCAACACAGCCCTGCCAGAGTTTGTGGCCTTGGGGGTGGGGGAACAGGACTTCTCTTTAGGGACTATCTTTGCTCCCCTAAACCTTTCTCATACCCTATGAGCACCTTACTCTCATAACACACAGTTTCCAAATCTTTGGTCTTATGCCAGGAATTAAGCTTTATTTTTTTTAAGTGTATGTATGTATGCAAGTAAGTAAATAATCTCTACAACTGATGTGAACCCTGAACTCATGACCTGGAGATCAAGAGTCACAAGTTCTTCTGACTAAGCCAGCCAGGCACCCTAGTAATTAGGCTTCTGAAACTCAAGAGCCAAGAATGTGATACCCCCTAAACATAAAAAGAGGAGGGGGATATAAAATACAAGAGTGGAAAACATAAATAAGCATTCTGAAATAGAATCTCACCAATCCTTGGTTACTTATTTCTCCTGTGCCTCTATGTAAAAGACTACTTCCTAACTTTTTTCTCTTGATACAGTTTCTATGCTTACCAGATTCCTAATCACTACAACTCTTATTTCAGTAGGCCAAGGATAGTCCATGCTCTATCCACTTAAGAATCACAGTAACTATCAGGGAATCTGGTAAGTTGTGACCATTTATATATTAAATGCATAAGCCACTTGAGAATCTTCTTGCTGAGAATCTGCTGTGTTATTTGGACTCTCAACTTAGAATGAAGGCCTTGGAAGCAGAGACCAAATGAGCCTGGGGCCCAAGAAGATGGCAAAAGACTGACTCTGCCCAATTTGTACTTGATTGTTCTTAGAAATAGTTGGATAGGGCAACCCAGGAAGGAGCAGACTTTTTGTGGACCCAGCAGTTGGGGAGCTTGAAGTTCAACCCTGAGGCTAAGAGCATGATGATGGCCACTCACAGGTACTGCCTGGTCAATTCTGATCACACCAGTTTCATGGAGAAATTTAGTCTGAATCTGGCCTTGAAGACTAAACAGAACTTTCCATACACTCTGCTGAGTGTATGGAACTGCACTTTACCACTCTTCTCTAAAGAGGTACAAGGCCCTAACCAGCATGCTGTGAAGGGAGTTCAAGTAGAAATTTACTTCCTTGACCAGAAATTTCAGAAAGTATCCATCTAACAGAAAGTCCTTTCATAAAGGACCCTTCTAATTTGGAATAAAGACAGGATCAGCTTCTATTCTCTTCATTTTCTTTTCCCTTGTGGCTAAAAAGCACACTTGAGGCACCAGGGTGGCTCAGTCAGCTAAGTGCCCGACTTTGGCTCAGGTCATGATCTCATGGTTCATGAGTTCGAGCTCCTCTTTGGGCTCTGTGTTGACAGCTCGGAGCATGGAGCCTACATCGGATTCTGTATCTCCCTCTTTCACTGCCCCTCCCAGGCTCACGCTCTGTCTCTCTTTGTCTCTCAAAAGATAAATAAACATTCACACACACACACACACACACACACACGCACACACACCAGAGGCCTCCATTTTCCTCTACAACACCATGGTTACTTAAGTGGTTTTTCTATTTTTCAAGCTAAAATGGAATCATCTGGCTGCATTGTAGCCTCCAGTCTTGCCTGGATTTGCTATCCATTTTCTCAATTCCTCCTCACCAAGTGTTCAGAGACATTTCAACAATAAGCCTCATGGAAAAACTGATCTCCATGGGGGGGGACACATGCAACTTCACTGGGCAGGTCTGAGAAGTGACCATGTGTAATGTGTCTATAACAGGCTCTGTGGTCTCAACATTACTGAATATCTCTCACATTCAGAACAGAATCATGGTGGCAGAGAGTGCTACAGTTTTGATGTTTGGTTGATCTGTTGTGGCTATAGGTACCTGGTTACATCTTTTGGAAGCATCCCATGATGAGCGCCTGTAGTGCTGACTTCTGGGTGCTTGTACACTCTGACTTAAAAACCTAGTTAGTTGAGGAATGTAAGAAAAATGGATCATGGAGGAGGTGGTGTGGAAGAGAACAAAGAGTGTCTGGGTTTGGCTCATGCTACTGCTCCTGAACGATTTCCTTTTATGAGTCACTGAATCTTTCTGGGGTAGGCTTTATTTGAAAAAAGGAACAGCTACACTAGAGCTGCATTGTTTAAAATTTTAAAAAAATGTTTATTTATTTTTGAGAGAGAGAGAGAGCATGAGAAGGGGAGGGACAGAGAGAGAGGGAGACACAGAATCCGAAGCAGTCTCCAGGCTCTGAGTTGTCAGCAGAATCTGACGCAGGGCTCAAACTCATGGACAGCGAGATCATGACCTGAGCCGAAGTTGCGTGCTTAACCGACTAAGCCACCCAGGCACCTCTCTAAAATCCTGTATCTAATTCTTTACTCAGCAGTCACAAGAATAAATAAATGAGTTTCTCTTTGTAAAGGATAATTTACTTTGCTTCTAAAATCACCCAGAAAGGCAAGCTAATTTCAGATGATCAATTCATATTTTGTTATTACTGCTGTCAAAGAAACGGAATGACTATCATTTTCCCTCTCACCAAAAGTGGACAAATAGGGCCACGAGTGGTGTAGAACAGGAGTATCCTTAACTCTCGACTTTTCCAAAAACGATGCAAATTGTCTAAGGAGTAGGAGTGACAGAGGTCTAAGCTTGGGTGGCTTCCCCCTGCTGGTCCTGGTTTTCCTCTGAACATCTATCAGTGGCATCCAGTGTGGACAGAAGACCAAAGTGGGAGTCAGAAAATCATATGGGTTGCCACCTATTTTTCTACAGCCTGGGGAGCAAAGAATGGATTTTACATTTATAAATGATTGAAAAGAAATCAAAACAAGAATAGTGTCTTATGACTGAGAGATAATAGAAAAAATGCATACTGGTCTCTGCTCCCTCTTCCTGGTACAGAGCTCCTAAGACCCAGAGCTCCTAAATTCCTAATTGACAAGAGCACTGGGAGCATCTTTTGCTCTAGGATTTGGTTTTTGACCCCAGTTCCTGACACAGAGCTCCTATGTCCCTTGGAATTTCCTGGGTGATTAGTAGTGTCTTTTGTTCTAATGAGGTGACTCTTGGTGGGCTCCTGGATGGGGGCTGGTCACCAGAAAGTTCAAACCATGATTGCAAGCTTGAAATTTTCAGCTGCCTCCTCCTCCCCATTCTCCAGGGAGGAGAGGGGCTGGAAATGGAGTTTGTGATCCATCATGCCTTCAGAAATGAAGCCTCCACGAAAATCCGAAAAGTACAAGGGTTCAGAGAGCCACAGTTGGTGAACAGGAGGAGCCGCTGGGGGAGTGGCCCATAGGGAGAGGGCGTGGAAGCTCGGAGCCCCGCCCCACAATGTGTCCTACCCAGCTGTTCCACCTGAATGTGCACCTGTATCCTTTACCACATCCTTTCGTAATAAACTTGGAAAGAGTAAATAAACTGTTTCCCTAAGGCCTGTCACTCTAGCAAGTTACTTGAACTGGAAGAGGGGGTCATGAGAACCTCGGATTTACGGCCAGTTGGTCAGAAGCACAGGTGACCATGTTGATTGTGACTGGCATCTGAAGTGGGGTGGGAGACAGTGTGATGGGACTGACCCCTTAATCTGTGGAATCTGGTGCCCAGCCTCAGATTTGAGTTACACTAAGACACCCAGCTGGTGTCACAGAATTGCTTGTTGTGGGAAAACCCCACACATCTGGTTTCAGAAGTGTTGTGAGGGTGGTAGTCATGTGCGAAGCAGACCCACAGGAGGAGGACTAAGGTTTCTCTGACACAATGACACATGAAGATCACATGAAGTTCTAATTTCAGCGTCCATAAGTAAAGTTTTATTGGGACACAACTGCATTCATTTGTTCATGTGCTTCTTGTGGATGGCTGGTTTCTATGAGGTGAGAGCAGGTGCAAGAATGACCAGTATGGGCCATAAAGCAGAAGATATTTACTATCTGGCCCTTGACAGAAAAAGCTGACTCCTTAATTAGAAAGCCCTTGGAGCCACACTTTTGGACCTTGTAAGAACCTTTGGGATGTTCATTTACCTCTGGTGAGAGAAGCCCCATAACAAGTGAGGTAAAGTTTCCTTCCAGTTGGGGTTCATGGTAGACCAAATTAGAGTTAGAGAGAGAACATAAATGTGACATTTATTATATCAGTGTTGCAGATTAAGACTTCCACCTGCTATGCTATTGTTTGCAGAAAAGATTATATAAGAAGTTTTATTGAATTGGGAACTTGGTTTAAAGTGCCTTCTTTGTAAGTCTTCTTGTATTCAAATACCATCTCTGGGTGGGGTGAGGCATTATATAATCTCAACCAACCAGGAGAACTGCAAGCTCTAAAAACAGAAATGTTCTAGCCATGTTATACTTTCTAGTTGTAAGATGGAAGATTTAGTATTTGGCCATAAAACAGATTTAAAAATTCTACTGAAAATGTATCTCTGTCAAATCTGTCCCTCAGAGGAATATTAAAGATGTTTGAAAGAGCAAGAATCTGATTCTTTTATATGGAAGGGCCAGTGGCATTCTATTCTATTCTTTTTTTTTTTTTAATGTTTTATTTATTTTTAGGAGAGAGAGAGAGACAGCGTGAGCAGGGGAGGGTCAGAGAGAGAGGGAGTCACAGGCTGAAACAGGCTCCAGACTCTGAGCTGGCAGTCAGCACAGAGCCCGACGCGGGGCTCGAACCCACGAACTGCGAGATCATGACCTAAGCGAAAGTCGGACGCTTAACCGACTAAGCCGCCCAGGCGCCCCTATTCTATTCTATTTTCTATTCTATTCTATTCTATTCTATTCTATTCTATTCTATTCTATTCTATTCTATTCTATTCTATTCTATTCCATTCCATTCCATTCCATTCCATTCCATTCCATTCCTCTCTATTTATTTATTTTAGCTACACTATCTTTTGTTCAAAGAAAGTCTGAATCAGGTGCATGGTATGAAAAATAATTTAAAAAGCTGATTAAAAAAATCAGGTACATGGTATGAAAAATAATTAAAACTAATAATTCTGTTCTATTCTATTCCATTTCATTCCATCACCCTCTATTTATTTATTTTAGCTACACTATCTTTTGTTCAAAGGAAATCTGAATCAGGTGCATGGTATGAAAAATAATTAAAAAGCTGAGCCTGTGTTGAGCTCTGAGCTGAGCTAGTTTATGGGGAAATTGGAGGTTGGGTCAGGGGAGGGGAATCCAAAATCCTACCTTCTCCTCATCTTCACCTGAGAAAGTCCCTTGGGAGAGGGGGTTCTGGGACTTAGCTCTGAAAAACTCTGAACTGTATTAACCTCATTATTAATATGGATTGGGTGATTCAGCTTGAATGTCATTTAAGTAAGAAAAAATTCTTTAACATGAATTAATTTTAGTACTACAACAATATGGGAAATGAAAGAAAACTGATAGGAAGCAAAATGTAAATCCAGAGGCATGAATTAATCTGGCAACTAATGTTATGTTCCAGAAACTAAAGTTTAAAAAATAATCTTGGCATTTTTTAAAAATTATAGGGCAAAGAGGGCTAAATTCTACCCCTAAATGTAGATATGCATTTTCACAAACAGAGAGAGAATTAGTTCTCTGTCAACAATAGGAGCACATACTAAAAGCCAACTAAAAAAAAAATTGATGAACTATTTAATTTGCATAAGTAGAGAGGAATGTCAAGACCTGGATAATCAGACTATTGTGCAAATGTAAATTCTTTGCAAACTGAAATAAAGAGATGTGGAATTTTTTGTTTTTTCTAAAGGCTTTCTAAAAAATATTTTTTAAATTGCAGTAGAGTTGACACACATGTTCCCTTAGTTTCAGGTGTACAGGTTAGTGATTTGACAAGTTTACACATTATGCTATGTTCACCACAAGTGTGGTTACCATCTGTCCTTTCCATTGCTATTATGATATTATCAACTATATTCCTTATGTTGTGCCTTTTACTTCCCATGACTTATTCCTTCCATAACTGGAGACTACATCTCCCTTTCCTCTTCACCTATTTTGCCCAATCCTCTACAGTCCTCCCCTCTGGTAACCACAAATTTGTTCTCTGCACTTATAGGTCTGATTCTGTTTTTTGTTTATTAGTTTTAAATTCCATTTATGATATTTGTTTTTCTCTAACTGACTTATTTCATGTAGCATAATATCCTCTAAACATGGTCCATCCATGTTGTCTCGAATGGCATAACTTCATTCTTTTCTATGGGTGTGTGTATACTATCATGTACATATGATACACAGATAAACACACACCACATTTTCATTATTCATTCTTCTATTGACAAACACTTGGGTTGCTTCTATATCTTGGCCATTGTAAATAATTCTGCAATAAACGTAGGGGTACATGTTTCTTTTTGAATAAGTGTTTTCATTTTCTTTGGGTAAAAAATCAATGGTGGAATTACTGGAGAATATGGTATTTCCATATTTTAACTTTTTGAGCAATTTCTGTACTGTTTCCATAGTGGCTATAGCAATTTACATTCTCACCAACAATGCATGAGTGTTCCTTTTTTTCCATATCCTCATCAACACTTGTTATTTCTTGTCTTTTTTATTTTAGGCATTCTAACTGGTGGGAGGTGATATCCCATTGTGATTTTGATTTGTATTTCCCTGATGATTAGCAACTTGGAGCATCTTTTCCTATGTCTGTTTGTCATCTTCTATGGAAAATTATCTATTTAGCCTCTGCCCATATTTTAATTGGATTGCTTTTTGGGTGTTGAGTTGTAGAAGTTCTTATATATTTTGGATATTAACCCCTTATTGAATGTACAGTTTGCAGATATCTTTTCTCATTTAGTAGGTTGTCTTTGCTGATAGTTTCTTTTGCTGTGCAAAAGCTTTTTATTTTGATATAGTCCCAATAGTTTATTTTTTGCTTTTGTTTCCCTTGCCTTAGGACACAGGTCTAGGAAAATGTAACAGGTCAGAGAAGTTACTGCCTGTGTCTTCTTCTAGGACTTTTATGGTTTCAGGTCTTATATTTAGGTCGTTAATCATTTTTTTTTAAAGTTTATTTTGAGAAAGAGAGAGAGAATCCCAAGCAGGCTCCACACTGTCAGCACAGAATCTGATGTAGGGTTTGAACTCATGAACTGTGGTATCATGACCTGAGCCCAAATCAAGAGTCAAACGCTTAATTAACTGACTGACCCACACAGGCACTCCAGATCTTTAATCCACTTTGAGCTTATTTTTGTGAATGGTGTTAGAAAGTGATTGGTCCAGTTTCCTTGTTTTACATGTTGCTGTCCAGTTTTCTCATTTATTTAAGGGACTGCCTTTCCCTTATTGTTTATCCTTGCCTCCTTTGACATAGGTTAATTGGCCATATAAAGGAGATTTGGAATTTTTGATAGTTGTTTTTGTTTTTGTTACTTGGTGATAATATTGAAGTTTACTAAGAAACAAAGAATGCAAATCAAAATAATTACCTATCATTATATTGCCCTCAATTAGTAGAAACTTAAAAACGTGCACTAACTCTAGATTTAATCGGTTTTGTATTTAGATTAGTACTTAAACTGCTTTTGAGACCATGAACTGATACACTATGTATCAAAGTAAAGGTATCAAATACCCTCTGACTCAGTAAATTTTAGGTGGAACCAACAGTAAAAAATCAGTTATTAACTACAAATAAGATTATTCATCATAACGTAATTTAAATAGTAAAAGTTAGAAATTATATATCTTTTCAATTAGAGGTGGTTAAATTTTGATACAGTCACAAAGTTATAGAGATCCATCTAATTGTCTTCAAACAACATAATGTGGGAACGTGTTCAGGACAAGTAGAAAAATCAGGTCACAAAATTCGTCAGTACAATCCCACTTTTACTTGAAAGAAGACTGGTGAGAAACACACCTGTCTGCAGCAGTGGTTCGCGTTTTCTGACTTGACTATAATAAGCATGTATTACTTTTATAGTTAGATGTAAATAAGCACCATCAGAAGAAAAAAACCCATCTGAATAGGACCTTGAATTCAAATTGTTGCATATTAAAATCAATGTCAAAACACATGACACAATCAAACCCTAACAATGGCTCAGCAGTTGAGCGGATAAAAATAAACTTGCGAATACACATTTGAGCAGAGGGAAGGGGCATACTTATCTCCCAAATGGTTTTTCTAGTTGGCATTCCAGGACCCTATAAAGCCAGATCCTCACCTTGACCCTGTAGTGCCAGAATACTTAGTCTTCCCTGAAGTTTCAAGGTTACTGTTATAGGAGCTTCCGGCATAAAAAACAAAATTCTACTTAGCACTGTCAGGTACTCTGTCAGGCACATGAAGTCTCACACTTTACTAGGTGAGGTCACTGAGACTCGGAGCTATGCTTTTCCAAATTCAGTGTATATCTGTGAGTCACCTCGGGAATCTTAAAATGCAGATTCTGATTCGGTGGGTCTGGGATGGGACCCAGATTTGCATTCGAAAGAAATCCCAGGTGAAGACTGTGCTTGATGGATGCCACTTTGAGGATTGAGAGTTTACAGAGGGGCGTCTCTGGTCTGAAGTCACATAACTAATACAAAATGGACAGGACAGTACCTTTCTGCTTTGCTGGCTTTTTAAAAATGAGTGTGAAAAAGAGACATGTAAAAAGCAGTAGCCTATTCAATTATTTCCCACAACTAGTTAGGCTGCTAATAACAATGCTTGGCAATTATGTAGTTCATTATATTTTCAAGGGCTTTTTTTTTTTTCCTGGTAACTAGTAATTTGCTAATCCACCAATTTATTTTGAAAAGCGGCAACTATTATCATCTGTACACTGTGACCCAGTTAATTGTACACAGTATCTCCTAATCTTTTACGGGATTTAACCTGAATCTGGATTTACTTTGACCTATTTAAGTATTATGCGCAAGATATATAATAATAAAACCAGGCCCATGTATGTGGGATCTGGTCTATATGTGCCCAAGTATTGTTTTTTTAAAGTTAGAAAAATGATAGTTGTTGAACGAATACATGTGGGAATCAAATCCTTTGTTAGCTGTGTGGTTTAACCTCTACAACCTCAATATCCTTATTTATAAAAGAGGGTAAACAAGATCCTGTGGGTATTAAATGTGATAATGTTTCCTCCCTTCCCCCGCCTTCCATCTTTCCTTCTCTCTTTCCCTCCTTCCTTCTTTTCCTTCTTTCATCTTTTCTCCTACAGCTTTATTAAGATATAATTGACACATAATATTGAGTAAGTTTAGGTGGGTAATGTGATGATTTGATACACGTATGTTAAAAAGAAAACCACAGACCCAAAATGGTGTTACTTAGGTTAAGGCCCCAAGTCTAGCCTAACTGCAGTTCCAACACCCCAGAAATGTAACCTGTAACCAGTCAACATGGGAATTTTCTAGTCAACACTAGACAGTATACTGACAGACCCATTCTCTTCCCCTTAGGAGGGTGACCTTGCCTAAAACAATGGATTCTTTGCTAATAATTTCCTTTTATCCATTCCCTCTCTAGTTTTAAAAACTTTTCCTTTCTGTAGCCCCCTGGACCTCCCCTCTACTTGCTAAATGGGATGCTGCATGATTCATGAATAGATTAATAAAACCAATTAGATCTTTAAAATTTACTGACAATTTTGTTATTTAACAGTATATACTGAGAAATGATTATACGATAAGAATAGTTAACACACCCTCGCATAATTTTTTAGCACTTATTTTTGAGAGAGAGAGAGAGAGGGAGACAGAGTATGAGTGGGGGGGCAGAGCAAGAGGGAGGGAGACACAGAATCTGAAGCAGGATCCAGGCTTTGAGCTGTCAACACAGCCTGACATGGGGCTTGAACTCAACTACGCGATCATGACCTGAGCCGAAACCAAGAGTCGGATGCTTAACCCACCGAACCACGCAGGCGCCCCTTTACTTTTCTAGATGAAATATCAATATTTGGAAGATTTAAGCTTGGTTGAGGTTTGATAGAGACTATATAGTTCTATGCATTGAGCCAGTGACTCATTCATTCAAGAAACATTTAGAACAAGACTGACTTTTCTTCCTTCAGATGTTTCCCTTCCTGTGCTCTGGCTCTCAGGAAGAACTCATCCTGCCTGAGAACTCCCAATCTTCCCTTCTTGTCCTCCATCATATCAAGTTTATCTGTTTGGGTTTTGCTGTTGCCGTATTTGCTTCTTACAAGCAACAGTCTCTCAGAGATGACAGTAAGCATCTTGTATGAAGTTGTTCCTGATAATGTGTAATTCTGTAATGTAAATACTCTTTCCTATTTTATGGACCAAAACCTACAGCAGGTCTCTGGTCCAACTTCTCTGGAAGGACGCAAGTAGTGTTAGGTCGAGAAGGGGGAGTTACTTTTAAGCCCCTTGAGGCATGACTGATTTATAGTAGGGCTTGATAGAAGGAGGTATGTGGGGGATAGAGGGAGGTATTTGGGTGTGTGTGAAAGGACTTCAAGTACCCTCAAACCACACAGTCAGAATACTTGCTCATTCTCACACAATCCTGGGCATAAATGATGAATGAGCAGTCCCCAGTGCTGGCAAGCATTCCTGCCCATGAGGGATGATGGGATGATGAACGCTGTCACATCCATGGATGCTATGACATCCAAATAGGGCAAATCTGTTTTCAGCTTGGAGCCCAATTAGGAAATTACTCTTGCTGCCAAAGGAGTGAGATACAGCCCCACCCAACCACAGGCAGCGGGACAGCCAACAGCGGTCGCGGGCCAACTGAGTAGCCACGGGACCGGTATCGTGTGAGCAGAAACAGGGCCCATTGTCAGGGGGAGCACCTAGCGCTCAGGGCACTGCACACTTCTCTCACTGCTTTTCTTCTGCCCCGCAACTCTGAAGGAAACATCCTGCTTTGGATGGGGTAGTTTTGAGAAGCTAGTTAATCAAAGCGGCAGAGATGTTGAACAGCTGGATATACAAGTCTGAAGATCAGGGAGAAGGCGGGCTGGTGATAAAACTGTGAGCCGTGTTGAACTGCATGAGATTACCCAGGGAAAGGATGCAGGTAGGGGAACGCAGAGGGCAAGGAGTTACTGCAAATAGAAAGTCTCTATCTGGGAAACCAAAGCTGCAGAGCACCCACTATTGCCCTTTTTGGCCCCTTTTCCTTCCAAGTTGAGAGACCACCTGAGTTTTCTTTGAGCTCTTCTTTCACAGTGAGCCTCATAAAAATCTTAAAAAACAGAGGGTAGCATGAATTTTTTTTTTTTTGACTATTGATCTCACAAAGGTACATTCTTCATGGGAAAAATGTGTCAGTCACAAAATTACAAGTACTGCCTAACAGAACTCCAAGAAAAAAGGGGGAGAAAAGTATACGCAAATCTGACATTTGGCTGTGGACCTCCTGGCATATAAGTTCTGTTCAGGTTCTAAGTGTGGCTTTGCCTTCACCTATTTGCATTTCCTGGATGCTTTGATTCAAAGCGAGTACACACAGTCCTACGGCTTCATTACCTTCCTTTTGAATATGGGTAGGACTTACTGACTCTTCTCATGGACAGAATAAGGCACAAGTATGGCTATGTGACTTCAAGGTTGGGCCATAAAAGACATGAGGCTTCAGGCTTTCTCTTTTGGATTACTGATTCTAGAGGAAGTCAACTCCCATGTAAAAAGGACACTCAAGCAACCCCGTGGCAAGATCCATGTGTTGAGGCCTCCGTTTCTGCCCAAACCCACTAAGGAACCAAGGCTTCTGGTCAACAGCCATATTAGAAGTGGATCTTCCACTTGGAAGCTCAAGTTAAGGCTTCGGATCACCGGAGCTCTGGCAGACAGCTTGACTGCCATCTCGTGAGATGTCCTGTCCCAGAACCACCCAGCTAAGTTGTTCTCAGATTCCCCACCTTCAGAAACTGTGTGATTAGCACATGTTTCAAGAGACAAAGTTTTGGGTTAATTTGTAACCCAGCAATCAATAACTAATATAAATTATGATCATTTGAAGTACATGTTCTACATTTTGCTTATTTTTTAGAAAACATAGTTGGATTTTAATTTAATTTTCCAGGAGACTTCTCAGACTAATGTGAAAACAAAACAAAATAAAAAATATTCATATGTTATTTTTTTAAAAACAAGAAACAAGTGAAGCCTGTGGCCGCACTAATGTTAAATGCAGAGTTAAGTGCAATGTGATGAAAGGCTAATTGAAATTTTTATTATGGCTGTATAATTATATCGAAATGCTTCTGCCATATTTTCATTATTTTAAAAACATTATTCTCCCATCAGAGTGTAATCGTTACATTACCTTAAGTGCTGTAAAATTTAATAATCCTGGTTAAGAAGAATTAAGAACTGTGCCTTTTTTCCTAGATAAAAACAGACTGTAAATTTTTTGGAAGCTTTTAAACACATTAGCTACAAGAGAATAGCTCTTAAAACATAAGTCACAGAACAGAATATGAGAAAAGAGAGGGTCTTCTTCCTTCATTTTTAAAGTGGTCATCATAGGATAGTTTTTCATATGCAACTCTTAAGTTGAAATGTCACACATGCAGAGAGTAGTGTAAGCCTATTTAAAAAGCAACTTTTGATAAGGAGTGCTATTTATTGCTTGATGTTATTTATAGATATCAGCATAGTGTCTAAAATATTAGGATAGCTTTCACTCTGTCCAGAATTCTATCTTTACCAGGATCTGGAAGAGTTCTTTAATGACAAATTTTATGACAACCAAATATATAATTAAGATAAAGCCAACCACATATACAAATTAAGAAAAAGCCTACATCATGGAATGAGAACTCTCTATCATTTACCTTACAGTTAACTTACACCTAAATTATACACACCTATGACTTTATTCACTGGCGTTGGAAATAAGCTTCCAATTTCTCCTAGTAAACCGATGGGCGTTCTAATTCCAACAGGAGCTGATCATCTCAGATCTGGTCTAATCCAGAGCCCTTCCCACATTGAACCAGGTCTGCTAATCTTTTCTCTGTGCCACGCCAATCTGCCATAGAATCCCATCGCCCAATACAGTAGTCATTATCTGCATGTGGTTCTGTAAATTTAACTTAATTAAAATGAAAAATCAGTTTCTCAGGTGAACTAATTACATTTGAAGTATCCAATAGCCACATGTGGCTACTGCATTCCATAGTATAGGTATAGAACATTTCTAGCATCATAGCAAGTTCTTTTTTTAAGTTTATTTATTTATTTTGAGAGAGAGAGAGCGAGAGTGAGAGTGCAAGTGGGAAGGGACAGAGAGAGGGAGAGGCAGAATCCGAGCAGATCCCATGCTATCAGCGTGGAGCCTGATGCAGGGCTGGAACCCAAGAACCATGAGATCATGACTTGAGCTGAGGTCAAGAGTCAGACGCTTACTCGACTGAGCAACCCAGGGGCCCTGCATTGTAGCAAATTCTAATGGATGTGCTGCGCTAGAACGTTGCTTCTGTGTTACTTTTGTGAAAAATTCCTTGCCTTTTCTTCTGTAATTGCTCCATGTGTCAGCGTAACTAACAAATTTACGGTAGAAAATTTGAAATAGGCAAATCTAATAAAATTAAAATCATTTATCTCATTCTACCAAGAGATGAACATGACAGTTTGGTGTATTTTCTTCCAGTCTATTTTCTAGGCATATATACACAGAAATAGGTTATACAATTTCATTTTATTAGAAACATTTTTCTATGTCATTACTTTTATGGCATCATTTTTAAAATTTAAATTCTAGTTAGCTAACATACAGTGCAATATTGGTTTCAGGAGTAGAAATCAGTGATTCATAACTTTTATACTACACCCAGGGCTCATAAGACATCATCATTTTTAATTGCTGCATAGTATTTTATCATATAGATATTTCTGTATTGTTTATGGTGTCCCAAATTTTTATCACCTCAATTATGGATAGATACTGTGGACCTTCCTGTAGTTAAGTCCTTGCCCTTAACAATTATTGTTTCCTTTGTATACATTTAACGAATCAGAACTTCTAAGGCTGGGACTGCTGAGTCAAAGACTATGCCAAGTTTTCAGGCTTTTGATACAAATCAATACCAGAAAATATATGCAGCACCAACCCTCCCGCCCCCCCGCCGCCACCGGCCCTGCCAGCTCTATTTCAGGAAGACCATTTTTATATCTCCAAGCCAACTCTGGGATTTTTTTTCTATTTTGTATTCTTCGCCATTTGGGTAAGGGAAAAGTTATATTTCATTCATATGTATTTATTACTGAAGCTAAACTTCTCCAAGTCGTTACCAAGAGAATTTCTAATATGGTTTGCTTCATGTAATGTGGCTATGATTTTTTTAAAATACCAGATATGCTGGCCTTCTTTGTCAGAGAGTAATTGACCATATAAGCATTGCCTTGTCTCTGGACTCTATCCCGTTCCATTGATCCATGTGTCTATTTCTGTGCCAGTACCATACTGTTTTAATTACTATAACTTTGTAGTATACCTTGAAATCTGGGACTGTGGTACCTCCAGCTTTGTTCTTATTTATCAAGATTGCTTTGGCTATTCATGATATTTTGTGATTATTCCATACAAATTTTATGATTACTTGTTCTAGTTCTGTGAAAAATGTCTTTGGTATTTTGAGGAGATTGAATTAAATCTATAGATTTCTTTGGCTAATATGAACATTTTAACAATATTGTTTCTTCCAATCCATGAGCATGGAATGTCTTTCCATTTCTTTGTGTCACCTTCAATTTCTTTCAGCCATGTTTTATAGTTTTTGGAGTATAGGTATTTCACTTCCTTGGTTAAATTTATTCTTAGGTTGAGGTGCCGGGGTAGTGCAGTTGATTAAGTGTCCGATTTGGCCTCAGGTCATGATTTCACAGTTTGTGGGTTCAAGCCCTGCGTTGAGCTCTTTGCTGACACCTCAGAGCCTGGAGCCTGCTTCAGATTCTGTGTGTGTGTCTCTCTCTCTGCCCCTCTCCTGCTCACACACACACACTCTCTCTTTCTCTCTCAAAAATAAACATTAAAAAAATTAACAAAAATGTATTCCTAGGTATTTTATTCTTTTTGGTGCAATCGTAAATGGGATTGTTTTCTTAATTTCTCTTTCTGTTACTTTATTATTAGTGTATAGAAATGCAACATATTTCTGTATATTAATTTTGTATCCTTTGACTTTTACTGAATTCATTTTTCAGTTCTAGCAGTTTTTTGGTGGAGTCTTTCAGATTTTCTATATATAGTACCACATCATCTGCAAATAGTGAAAATTTTACTTCTTCTTTACCAATTTGGATGCTTTTATTCCTTTTTGTTGTCTGATAGCTGTGGCCGGAACTTCCAGTACTAAGATGAATAAAACTGGTAAGAGTGGACATCCTTGTCTTGTTCCTGATCTTAGAGGAAAAGCTCTCAGTTTTTTACCATTGAGTACGATGCTATTTGTGGGTTTTTCATATATGGCCTTCATTGTGCTGAGGTATGTTCTCACTAAACCTACTTTGTTGCAAGTTTGATGAGTTGTACTTTGTCAGATGCATCTTCTGCATATATTAAGATCATATGGTTTTCATGCTTTCTCTTGTTAATGTGATATATCACATTAACTGATTTGTGCGTATTGAACCACCCTGGTATCCCTGGAATAAATCCCACTTGATCATGGTGAATGACTTTTTAAAAATGAATTTTTGAGATTCACATTGCTAATATTTTGTTGAAGGTTGTTGCATCTATGTTCACAAGAGATATTGGCCTGAAAATACAATGAATATAGAGTGGGAAAAAGACAGTCTCTTCAATAACTAGGATTGGAGAAAATGAACAGCTATTTGCAAAAGAATGAAACTGGACCATTTTCTTACACCAGACACAAAAATAAACTCAAATGAATTAAAGACCAAAATGGGAGACATAAAACCATAAAAATCCCAGAAGAGAGTATAGGCAATAATTTTTTTGACATTGGCTATAGAAATATTTTTCTAGATAGGTTTCCTAGGGCAAGGAAAACAAAAGCAAAGTGAAACTATGGAGACTACATTAAAATAGAAGGCTTTTGCACAATGAAGGAAACCAGCAACAAAACAGAAAGACAGCCTGCTGAATGGGAGAAGATATTTGCAAATGGTATATCCATTAACCCAAAGGGGGTTAATACTTAAAATTTATGAAGAGCTTATACAACTCAGCAAGAAACCCCCCCACAAATAATCCAATTAAAAAATGGGCAGAGGATCCAAATAAACATTTTTCCAAAAAAGACATATAGATGATCAGTGGACACATGAAAAGATGCTCAGTATCACTAGCCTTGAGGGAAATGTAAATCAACACCACAATGTGAGGTGAGCTATCACCTCACAATGGATTGAATGACTAGGATAATAAAGACAAGATATAAAAAGTGTTGATGATAATGTGGAGGAAAAGGAACCCTTATGCACTGTTGGTGGGAATGCAAATTGGTGCAGTCCCTGTGGAAAACAATATGGAACTTCTTCCAAAATTTAAAAATAGAATAATCATATGATCCAGTAATTCCACTACTGAATATTTACCCAAAGAAAATGAAAACATAAATTTGAAAAGATACATGTGCCCCTATGTTAATTCCAGCATTATTTGCTATAGCCAAGATATGGAAACAAGCATCCATCCATAGATGAATGGATAAAGAAGACGTGGTATATATACTATGGAATATCACTCAACCACAAAAAAGAATGAAATCTGGCCATTTGCAACAACAGAGATGGACCTAGAGGGTATAGTGCTAAGTGAAATAAGTCAGAGAGGCAAATATTATATGATTTCACTCATGTGTGGCATTTAAGAAACAAAGGAAAGAAACAAGAGATAAAAAAACAAAAACAAAAATAAAAACCCAGACACTTAACTGTAGAGAACTGATGGCTACTAGAGAGAAGGGTGGTGGTTGGGTGAAATAACTGATGGTGATTATGGAGTGCACTTGTCATGATGAGCACTGGGTAATGTACAGAAGTTTTGAATCATTATATTGTATACCTTAAACTAACATAACACTCTATGTTAATTATATTTCAATTTAAAAAGTGAGGGGTGCCTGGGTGGCTCAGTCGGTTAAGCATCTGACTTGGGCTCAGGTCATGATCTTAAGGGCTGTGGGTTAGAGCCCCGTGTCAGGTTCCGTGCTGACAGCTCAGAGCCTGGAGCCTGCTTTGGATTCTGTGTTTCCCTCTCTTTCTGCCCCTCCCACTCATGCTCTGTCTCTCTCTCTCAAAAATAAACAAACACTAAAATTTAAAATTTTTTTCTAAAAGGTGAATAAATAAAAAATACCAGATATGTATGATAAAATATTTTCTACCAGAAAAGAATTATGTGCGTCATAAACACATGATATGGGAAGTTCCTTGATGAGACTCTTTATTATATCTTTGCTTTTAAATTACATTATGTACTTCAAATATTATGTTTTGCACTCCTTTGGAAGCCAAAGATTAAATTTTTTAAGATGAATTTTTTAAAAGAAAACGATAAACATCAAGCTTATGACTTCCTGACTTCACACTTATTCATATGTGTAAGCCTTTTCTCCACTGAAATGTTGGTGTTTCTCTTAGAGATTTTTGACGTTTTTACATACCAGAGATATTAACCCTTTGTTCAAAGACCTTCCCCAGTCTTGGTTTTTGCTACTAGATTCCAGGTGCAATGTTCTCAAAAGTGGAGAACACTTTATAAGCATCAAGTGACTCGGTGAGCATAAAAGCAATGGAGGAAACCGTGAAGCAAAACTCTGACATGTGTGGCTACTCCTCTATACTTCTCAGGGTTTTTTTTGCTGGCCCCTCCCCTCAATCAAGCTATAAATGTTGGGGTGCCCCACTAAATGTTCCAGTGTCCCAGGCTCAGTCCCAAATTTTCTTCTCTCTACCTCTTCAGCACCTAGCCAAACATCACCTCACCTTGTTTCAGGCTTTAAAGAACATTCTTACGCTGATGACTCCCACTATCTATGTATGTCACATCCTTTCCTCTGAACTGGAAACTCATGCATCCATCAGCTCTGGAGGGACAACTCAAACACAGTCTGTCTAAAAGGGAACTCCTGGCTGTGCCTCTCAAACCTGTTGCCCCCACGGATCCCCCCATGCTGCAAATCACTTTTATTGCTCAGGTCAAATAACCCAAGTGTCACTTGAGACTCTTCTCCCTCACACACCACGTTGGATCCTTTAGCAACACCTATTGACTCTGCCTTTAAAATAGATCCAAAATGTATCCAAAAATGATTTCTCACCACCCCTCCTGTTACCATCCTAGTCAAAACTACCTTCATGTCCTAACTGGATTGTCACAGTGGTTCTTACCTGCTTCCTCTGCCTCAGCCTTTGTCCTCTCCACACGTTTCTCACATAGCAACCAGAGCAATGGTCTCTTAAATCTTAAGCTACATTATGTCACCGTTCTGTTCAAAATTTCAAAGGGTTTCACCTCTCACTCAGAGCAAAGGCAGGGAGTAGCAGAGAAGACCATGCATGGCCTGCTCTTACCTGCTGCGTTTCTTTCTTTTTCTTTTAAAAATGTTTTAAATGTTTATTTATTTTTTAGAGAGACAGAGTGCAAGTGGGGGAAGGGCAGAGAAAAAGGGAGACAGAATTTGAGGCAGGCTGTAAGCTCTGAGCTGTCAGTACAGAACCCGACACAGGGCTTGAACTCGTGAACCATGAGATCATGACCTGAGCCGAAGTCGGACACTTACCTGACTGAGCCACCCAGGTGCCCCACCTCCTGCCTTTCTGATCTCATTGCCCACTGCTCTCCTTTCTTCCAACTATGCTCAGTCACATTGGTGGCTCTTATTTTGAAAACATGAAGTACTCTCTGTCTCAGGGCATTTGCATCTGGTATTCTGTTCTCCTAGAAAGCTCTATCCCAATTAGATATCTAATTGGAAGTGTCCTCTCTTCCCTCTGCTCAAAAGTCACCTCCTCAGAGAGGTATATAGCCTACCACCCCTGGGATATGTTATTACTCTCCTCTTCTTTTTCTCCAAAGTCCTTATCACCATGAGATATTTTATATATTTATTTACTTACTTTTTTGTTTTAATATTTACTTATTAATTTTGAGAGAGAGACAGAGAGAGAGAGAGACGGAGAGAGGGAGAGAGGGAGAGGGAGAGAGGGAGAGGGAGAGAGGGAGAGGGAGAGAGGGAGAGAGGGAGAGAGAGAGAGAGAGAGAGAGAGAGAGAGAGAGAGAGAGAGAGAGAGAACATGCACACATGAGTGGAGAAGGGGCAGAGATAAAGGGAGAGAGAGAATTCCAAGCAGGCTCCACACTGTCAGCACAGAGCCCAACATGAGATCCCATGATTCGTGAGATCATGACCTGAGCTGAAATCAAGTTTAATACTTAACCAACTGAATCATCCAGGTGCACCTTTACTTCATTACTTTTAAAATTTGCTTATTGATTGTGTGTTTTTTTTTCCCATGAAGCCAGGAACTTGGTCTTTTCTCCATGCTATATTCCACCACCTAATTTGGTACCTTGCTACACATTTGGTGTTTGTTTAATGAGCATATTTGTATTTCTTCCCTTGTGAATTGCTTAGAGCTTGGATTCCTTTCTCTTTAGTGTTCCCTTATTCATTTAAAAGACTGATTTATATTTTGGATGCATTTACCCTTTACTGGAGACGTTTTCTCCTAATTTTGATTTGCATTGAAATTTTATTTACAATATCCTCTGAAACATAAAAAGTATTTAAATTGTATGTTGTCATGTGTATCTATATTTTTGCCCCATAGTTTATTCCACTGCTTTTATGCCATACACAGTCCTCTGCCCATTTCAAATAGTTTATTCCACTGCTTTTATGCCATACAAAGTCCTCTGCCCATTTCAATTTTAATAAAATAATCATACATATTTCCTTATGGAGTGTTTTTTAAATGTTGAACTTTTCACCCTATCTCAGATCTCCTTTGCTGGATGTTGTGACTGACAGTAAGACTGAGTATGTGAGAAGTGACCAGAGCAGGATGAAGACATCAGAGCTTTTAGAACACATGGTTGGTTGTAATTACAACCATGTATTTGGAGTTTCTTCATCAGGAACATACCAGAAAATGCTTCTGTCCAGGGTACTGAAATTTCTTCCCTCTAAATTGATCCTGGAAAAGCCATGAAGCTCCTGTTCAAACACTGAGCATATCCCATTGGTCTCTTCCCAGAGGGAGCTGAACGATCCTGCAGAAATCCTCTTTAGCAACCCAGTTTCTTCCTTTTTTGAATGGGTGGAGCAATACCATTTGATAGAATGTACAGATGGGCAAAAAGAATCATGTAGGTACAGTTCTAACAGAGTGGTTAAAGGTGCTATGCTTTCAGTTCCATTCTCAGGTCTAATTGAAGCTCTAAGCTTCAAAACAAAGAGATATCTGCCTTAACTGTTGTTATTCGGTTTTGAGCTCCTGCCATTCAATGAGGATGCTCTGACTTCAGACCATCAGTTCCACACTTACTATGGGCAATGTCTCTAAACTCACACAGCACTCAGAGTCTCTAGCAGGAGATTTTGCCTCCCACCAGATTCTCTCTTCTGTACTGTTGTCTCATTGTTCTGTACCTGCATGTTTTACTTCCCCAAAGAGAAACAAAGTGTTTTTTTTTCAATCTCATGCACACTACTTTTGGAAAACATCAAAAAGCATTACAACTGGCTTCATTTGAGCTAAAATTTCATGCAGTGCATGTGGCAAAGGGGCAAAGATGGGTAGTAACTACCAGCCAGAAGGTTCCCTGTGTGTCGCCTTTGATGACAAAGATTTCTGATCGCACATCACCCATTTTAATCATAAGATTACATAAAACCAGTGACTCTCCAAAAGTGTTAGGTGAGAACACGTAGCATAGATAAAAAACAAATAATTTTATATGTAATATTATATTAGAACTTCTTAAGGCAAATCAACAAAATAATGCTAATTTAGTGTTTCTCCAAAACTTTATACTTATGTGGCTAAGTCACCTTGAATCTATATACAAACTTTTTATATTTTGCTCAAGTGTTTTAAAGAATTAAATTCTAATTTAGCTTGGAATCCAAGTAATTCCCGGACTTTTCAAAATATATATAGAGGCAAGCTGTGAACTTGCAGGGGGTCTGCAGGATGTCATAATGGATTTGTATGTAAATGAAAATTAATCAGTAAGTGAGCAATAGCTACCAAGGATAAACACCTAAGGTTAAATGAAAGTGGGAGAATTATTTCACTCAGATTAGAAATAAAGAATGGCCTGGAGTGAGCCATGCAGAGAAATGACCATATTTTTTCCCTTATTCATTGGACAGAGAGAAAGATGCAGGAATACTGAGGGTTCGTTTGCTCTGAAGAGGAAAGCGGCATATAAAGCTACTCCAGGAATCAACCAAAATAGTGGAGGAGGAAGAACAATAAAGGAAAAGCCCAGAAACTCCTCGAGGCTTCAGGATGAACTGAAAGGGCGTACTCTGTGAGACCACAAAAAGCCAAGACTAGGTTAAGTTGTGAATCCAAACTAAGGGTTGAGGACAGAGACACTGGACAATACCTCAGTGGAGAAGGAAAAGAAGCAAACATTTTGAGTTCCCACTAAGTGCTAGCCACATCCATGGTCTTAGGATGCCAATTCCGTCCTCAACTGTGTAAGAGGCAGGGAGAAGAGACACCGTTGGTGCTGCCCTTTTCTAGCCATTGACCTTGCAGATTTCATTTCTCTGAGTGTTGGTTTCATGTTATTTACTTTGTGGTCACCATCCATTCATCCAAACATGTACCGGTCACATTCACCATGCCAACCAAGCAAAGATGAATGAGGACATGGACTCTGGACCCCAGAAGTCTTCAGTCCAGAAGGGGGAAACATGCACTTAGCAGAGGCAATGGTTAGTATAACTGGGAGGGAGAGGCTCTGTAAGCCCAGATCATTTATCATGGGACGATATTAAAAATATTTAGCATCTTGTTAACATGGGACTGGTGAGTCAGAAGGGATGCAGCCAGAGAAAACCCACTGACCCACCTCTTTGGCCATTCCTGTGCCTACTGGCTGAATGTTCAACCTAGTGCCCCACCACACAGGAGGTTTGCATCATAACTACTGTTGCAGTGGCGATAACAACAAAGGATGTACTTGGAAATTAAGAAAGGAAAAAATATTAGGAAAAAATGAAACATTTTTCCACTGGCTTGTAGCAATAGCTCTTTAGTCCTGTCATCATCATCTATAAAAGTGGTACTCAAAAGGTATAATTCTTTCAAAAGAAACAGGGACATTGACAGAGAAGAAAGAAACACATATATCAATTTCCAACAAAATATAAAATGGATATAAAAAGACACTGCTAGTTGTTATTAGGAATAAATTAAATAACAGATGTAGAGCAGCTACAGTGCTTAGCATGTAGAGGGTCCTAAATAAATGGGGGCTATTAATGTCTTTTTAACAGATGACAAAATGGAGACTGAAAGAAGTCCAATTTAAAAGAATTTGTTCAAGTTCACGTAACTATTAGTGTTGAAACAAAATTTGGTATCACTATATAACCATATAGTAGAAAGTTCATAATTTTTCCATGTATTTAATTACTCCTCTAAGTTGTAAATTGCAGATATAATTGTGTGTTAACCTTAGTTACTACTTACTCTTAGCTACTTTGACAAATTCAATGTTGTACACTAAAGGAGTAACTAATATTAGTTATACTGATATTTGATCCAATTATAAGGCTTTGCAGGGAGACTGGCTAAGGCTGGCCACAAGTTTATCGCCCAGATGATATTGATCCTGCTGGGGCAGCTAATTTACATCTACAGGCATAGGCACCCAGGAGGATGAAAGCAGCCGCTGGGTTGCGAGCCTTGAAAAGTCAAATCTATAAAGTGACAGCAATGGCCCATAGCCTGTGATGCTTAATACGGGCAGGGAGCATGAAAGTGATTTGTGATTACAAGGATGTGAGCATAGCCACATAAAACACCTTTATGAGCTCATTTGTACCAGTGCTGTGCAAGGCAATTAAGGACTTCCCCCTGCGCGCGAACGCGCGCGCACACACACACACACACACACACACACGGATAATTGTAGGAGGGGATATTTGCATTGGGAATTTTTATGTTTAAAAAGGTTTCACCAAAAATTATTTAGAAGTTGTAATAGAATATTTTACATAGTGTTTGTAAAGGTAAAGCAAGGTACACCTGCAATGAGTTGGCAGTTTGTGGCTTTGTGTCCAGAGGGAAAATTCCAAGAGGGGGACAGAACTGATGGGTGCAGCACACGCACTTCTCACACTGAGTCAGACAGTCTTTTCTGATAGTTAAGAGATTATGAAGACACCTGTCAACCTAGGCACTGGAAAAAGTAGAAAGCAAAGCAGAGGATCAATTCTTTCTTTATCCACAAGTCCATCAGAGATAGGTCATTCTTTCTCATGCATCTGAGATAACTCACCTTTGAAAAGGATAAAATATACATAAAGCTTAGCTAAAAAAAATCACATTTTCTTTCAGACAAGTTATGAAAAAGGGATACATGTGAACTATGGTGTCTATAATCCTGGCTCTTGCTGCCTTGGACACAACCCAGTCTTGACAGAATATCTTTGTAGCTACACAAAACAGTTTATGGACATAGAAGAGTCAAAGTTACTGTGGAAACTACAGTTTAGAAATTCTTGGGCCACTTGGATGGCTCAGTCAGTTAAGCATCCAACTTCGGCTCAGGTCATGATCTCACTGCTAGTGAGTTTGAGCCCCACATCGGGCGCTGTGCTGAGGTCTTGGAGGATGAGCCTGCTTCGGATCCTGTGTCTCCATTTCTCTCTCTGTCTCTCTGCCCCTCCTCTGCTTGCACTCTGTTTCTCTCTTCCTCTCTCTTGCAAAATTAAACATTAAAAAAAGAAATTCTTGGGATTATTTTCTTACAATTGAAAAATTTTTTTCTTTATGGTTGTATTTTTTAACTGAATGTATTGCTAGCTTTTAAATCCCCAAAACATTATTTTCCTCACCCTCTGAAGAAAGCACTTCAACTATGGAAACAATTCAGTTTCTTCACAGATGGACCCACCTGCTGATTATTCTGATGAAACCAATACAGAAAAGCCAACACATAATTATAGATACACAAATGACTACTTTCTATTAGATGTTATGTTTGCAGAGAACAGCATTTCAATAAAAATACAATCTATTGTTTCTAATGCAGAATAATTTGCCTGTTTTGAAAACTAGTTTTATAATAGCCAACTGGGCCAAGAAATTCATAACCAGTAAGTTAGTGATTATGTGCTAGAATTTATTTCTATCAATAGTATTGCTTTTAAGAAATCTGAAATTCAACATGCATTCCTTTCATAGGACCAGGAGAATAGGTGCTGCATGTGTGATATGCCTATGCCTGAGATGGCTAAATGTCTATGAAGGATTCATGTTTCTCTTCCGTGATGTAGAGGTATTGAATGAAAGTCTCTTCTCAAACAGGAACTACATTTCCCAGGCACCCTTGCATATAGATGAAACCAAGAGACTAGTTCTCACCAGTGGAAGTGATGTGTGATGCTTTCAGGGCAAGGTGACTCAGGAAAGAGTGTGTGTTTTCACCTTTTCTTAGAAGATTCTGAGACTTAAGGGCAGGGGTCAGCAAAATATAGCCCGCGGGCCAAATTTAGCCTGCCACTTGTTTTTATAAATAAAGTTTTATTGGAACACAGCTATGTTTAGCTGTCCATGGCTGCTTTCTCTGCTACAACTACAGACCTGAGGAATTGCAAGTGACCACGTGGCCCACAAAGCCTAAAACATTTACTGTCTGACCCTTTAAAGAAAAAAGTTTACCAACTTTTGCCATAGGGGATATTGGAGACAGATTACAGAAAGAGCCTGGGTTCTTGATGAGGATCCTTCAGCGGATTCTGTGATAATAAATATAAATATAAATTTATGTTTGTAATATACCATTGGTTTTCTGGTGGTTCTCTTGGTGGTTCTCTTTCGGCATAAAATGTGGAGTTTCCCATATTTTGGGAAATATTTTGGGAAGAATTCACAAATCTATTCTCCTGCACCTGGAAAATTTTGACACATGCTCAAACTCTCCTTGGTTTACTCATGACAGTAAGGCTGATAGTAGGGCATAAGACTATAGCTCTGAATGTTGTATATGAATTTTCCAGGCAGATGGTGTAGCCATGTTCCCTTTGTAATCAGTAGCCTGGCTCTATGCTCACTGAAGGATGAATGAAACTTGCTTGGCCTCCTCTGCAGATCGGGAGTTCTAGTCAGAACTGATTCATGGTGTTCCTTAGCTAAATCCCTCCAGGTACAAGTTCAGCTCTTCCTAGATGAGAATGCTAACACTGGTCACCCAAAGACATTGCAAAGAAAGGAGAAATCCACACAGATTCTCTTAATGAGCTGGTCTTGTAGCATGCAGTTAAAATAATTTGTTTTAAAAATCCAGCCACCTGGAGCATGTGACTCTTGATCTTGGGGTTGTTGGAGCTTCACGTCGGGTATAGAGATTGCTCAAAAAATAAAATCTTAAAAGTAAAAACATTAAAATCCATAAGGCATTTCAGATTCAAACTCACATGCACTCTAAACAAGTATGATGACAAACTTAAAAGGTTGAACAAAAAAACCTATAAGTTCTTGGGTTTGTAGTCAAGGTTATTATTTTATTTTATATACTGAAGTTAACATAGGAAGAATAGGCATTTCAATAAATGGAGTTTTTCAGAGTCAAGCATGGTTGGATTTAAGAAGAGAGGCTACATGAGGAATTGAGACCTAATTCAAGGTGATAGGGAACATTTTTTTTGTTTTTATTTTTATTTTATTTTTACTTTAAGTAGGCTCCATGTCCAACATGGGGCTTGAACTCATGACCCTGAGATCTAGAGTCATATGCTCCACCAACCAAGTCAGACAGTCAACCCAAGGGAAAGTAGTTTTAAAGGCAGATGGGCATGACTTATTTGAGATAACTGCAAAAGAATCAGTTTAAAATGTCTAAGTAGTATTTCTGGTAAATCACACATTTTTATTTAAAAAAATACTGGGTGCCTGGGTGGCTCAATCATTAAGCATCTGACTTTGGCTCAGATCATGATCTCATGGTTTGTGAATTCAAGTCCCACACTGGGTGAGCTTGAAACCCTTTTCAGGTGAGCTCGGGCCCCACTTTAGGTGAGCATAAGCCCTGCTTCAAGGGAGCTCCACTTCTCTCTCTCTCTCTTTCTGTCCCTTGCTCATAAATGCCCTCTCTCCCCCCCCAAAATAAAATTTTAAAAATTGATGACCTAATGATAATCATGCAGAGCTTTGCTTTTATTAAATTCTCTTGGTCCAATATTTGGGAAGTTAGTTCCATCAACAGGAGGTACCCCCAAACATGCCTTAGTGTTCTTTGCAAGCTGGTTTAATATCACTCATTTGCTTGTATCATTTATCCAACAAGCATTCATTAAGTGCCTGTAAAACATCCTTGTTGCTCTGGGAGCTGAGTACTGCCTACCACATCCCATGGGGCACACAGTTAGAGAGAGAGTTGGTTCCAGAGCCAGGCTGTCTGAATCTGACTCCAGGCACTTCCATCTATTAGCTGTGTACCTTGGGCAAGTCATTAAATGTCACCATGCTCTGTGTTTTCATCTGCAAAATGGAGATTAATAATAGTACCCACATTACTGGGTCTTTGAGAAGATGAAATGAGATAATTTATGAAAAATTCCTGGAGCAGTGAAGGCAAGTGATGAGTAAAAATATACTTCTGCTCTCACACTTATCTATAAGATGGTTCAGTTCAAACATATCACCAAAACTAAACAATAAAATATCACCAGTTGTGTCCTGATGTCAGTTATTAGTATCTACGTATTATGAGAAAAAACCCCACATTTTGAATTACCAATACTTCTCCTGGTCTCCATCCTAACATAGCATAAAGATTTCTTTTTCTCCTTTCACCAAGTAAACTAAAACAAGAGTCAGGACATAGGCATTTTCACTTTGTGATTTACTTGCCTATAGTTCAGGCAGCTCAGGTGGCCTGCTTTTTAAAATGGTGATCTAAAATGGCCCAGCTCAGTTAGTAATATGCCATCCATGTTGTAACTATTTGGGGAAAAAACTCCAGGGAAGAGGGTACCTGGGTGAAATGGGTAGGACAGCCACCTTCCTGCTCCTCAGTCAGCAGAGCAACACTTCCAGAGACCAAGATTTCTGTTGTGTAGTTTATATCGACATACCCAGCTGCCATTGCCATGTCATGGGACCCTGAATTTCATTCAACACCATCGTTTTTTTCTTTTTTCTTTTTTGAGAGAGAGTGAGAGCATGAGCAGGGAGGGACAGAGGAAGAGAGAGAGAAAGAACCTTAAGGAGGCTCCACACCCAGTGTGGAGCCCAATGCGGGGCTCAATCTTACACCTGAGAAATCGTGATGTGAGCTGAAATCAAGAGTCAGATGCTCAACCAACTGAGCCACCCAGGTACCCCAACATCATCATAATTAAGCTGAGTATGCTCTGAGTTCAGCAATTTCATGGACGATTACTGCACCATTCCTAAGGCTGCCTGATATCAGTCCTCACATGACCTCAATATGGAAGCATTCATCTCTTGAGGAAAGTTAGTTGTACTATCAATGGAAATGTGATATCTCCATGACCACATGGAGCACCAGTGGTCATGCCAGCAGTAGCACCAGTTTTAAGATATAAGCCCATCTGAGTTTACTTTCCTTTCCTTTTTATTTTATTTTATTTTATTTTATTTTATTTTATTTTATTTTATTTTATTTTATTTTATTTTTGAGAGAGAGAGAGAGATAGACAGACAGACAGAGACAGACAGATAGGAGGAGGGGCAGAGAGGAGGAGAGAGAGAATCTCAAGCAGGCTCCATACTGTCAACACAGAGCCTGATGAGGGTCTCAAACATGCATGAGATCATGACCTGAGCTGAAATCAAGAGTCAGATACTTAACAGACTGAGCCACCCAGGCACCCTTATTTTTTATTTGAGAGAGAGAGAGAGAGAGAGAGAGGGAGGGGATAGAAGGAGAGAGAATCTTAAGCAGCCTCTATGCTTAGCAGGGAGCCCAATGTGGGGCTTGATGCCACAACCCTGGAATCATGACATGAGCTGAAATCAGGAGACCAATGCTCAACCAACTGAGCCATGCAGCCTCCCTCCCCTAACCCCACTCCAAGTTTACATTTGTAGGTATAATATGAAGATGTGTGGCATCTAGTTTTAGGGGAAGTTCTCTAGTATTATGAAAAGACCAGACACAATGGTGTACAACAGAGTTTATGTCCTTGGGAAAACCATTTGACTTCTGTGTGTTATGTAAGATGAGATGAATATTGATGCCCAAAGGGCTGTTATGAGGCCAAATGTGGAAGTTTTGAAGAAGGAAAGAGCTATGCAAGTATGACTATTAATATAACCTTCAAGGAAAAGATGAAAGTCTTCAAGGATGACTTAATTGACATTGACTAGAGAGTAATCTATTTCTTTCCGCCTCCATATACAACAGAAGGTGACTATGAAGTTCACGTTGGGTTGTTTATATAGCAACTTTCTAACCCACTATGACATGCAAATCATGTACCTTTTGCTAAAGTTGCATCTAGTTGACAGAAAGAGACAACTTGGCATAGTACAAACAGGCAGCAGGCTATGACTAACATTCTCCCGCACACTGACTGAAAGAAAAAAAATCTATGTTTTGTGCAAGCCACAGTTGATTGGATCTCAGTCTGGGCAGAGCTAGGCTGGTTATGTTGACAAAGCAGATGGTACACTGATCATGTGCTGTGTATCAGGTTCAACTAAGTAAAAAGTGTAGTTGTGAGAAACTTAAAAGCCAGAAAGGATCAATGTGGAAAAATCACATAATGATTAGAAAGAGATTATGAGGCCCTTCTCTGGGGTCAGGGCAGTGGGCCAGAACTGCATACCAGCAGATGACTTCTCAGTAACCCTTTCTCTCTAATATTGGTGCGACGTGGCTCAGAGATAGAGTCGGTGGCTAAGCCAGACCCAAGCAAGTTAGCTTTCTATGGTAGCAGTCTAGCATCTTCCCCAGGGTTTTGTGTCTCAAATTTTGAGGTCAGGGTGAAAGCCTCCCAGGAGTCAGTTCAGCTGTTTATTTAGAACATTGCACTAGGGCCCCAGGTTGATGATTTCAATTTTTGTCTTGAAATAGTTTCATCTATTTCAAGGTCTTACATCATTCCCTTAATCTTACTAAGGATTCCTCTACCACTGAGGATTTAAGTCACCAGCAGTAACCAGAAAAAGCCTGTGGCTGGCTATGCTGTGTATTATGGAGCACTTCTGGAAGGTGTCTAAAAGTTGATGACCTGCTTGAATAGTCTGGAAATTCCTGGTAAGAAGGAAAGAACACTGAGAAGATGATAATCTGGATCCTAGCTCTACAACCTGGGTGTCATATTTAAGAGGCACCTCCCACATTCTAGGAATGGGAAAAGCACTGGGTATCTGGGATGAAGTCTGTGATGGAGGGACTGCATCTGTGGGGGCACAGACAGTATAGAACCAGCCTTCTTCCATGTGATAGATATCAAACCATCAGAGCAAGCCAACGGCTCTACAAACAAGGAGATGATGAGTTCTGTCTACCCAGACCTGGGCCCTGAAGTACAAGAGGGGTTTCATCAGGCAGAGAGGAAACAAAGGGGGCTCCAGACATGGGAAGGTCATGTGCAAAGGCGCATGGTGTGCTCAGGGAACCAGAAGGAACAGGGAGTGGGACCTCACTAAACCTCAGATTTTCCACTGGTAAATTCTGATCTCACAGGACTGTCTTGAAAATCAAATAAAGTAATGTTTGCTATGCTAGATCCTTTTTTGCTTTTCTCAGAGGAGGGTTTGGGAATCACCTGTATCAGAGCCATCTGGGATATCTGTCAAAAATTCAGATTCCTTGGACCCAACCCAGAAATTGTGGATTTGAATCTGGGGTGGAGACTCAGAGGATTTTTAAATAAGTACTCCAGGTGCTAAGGCATCAATGCTGTCTATAGGGATTCTGAGCAACTTAGAAGTGAACTAAACTGATTTCACAGACTTACTGTGTTGGCAAAGGACGAGGTCAGCATGTTTTCAAAGCTGGACTGGAGTGAAAGAGGATACAGAAAGATGTGTACACATAGTAGGAAAAGGTATTCCCCTGAGTCTTTCTTGATCTACCTAGAAATGCACATCATACTTAAAAGAAATCAGAGAACTTGCAAGAATATATATAGACATATTTAATGGTACATAAAATGCTATATGTATATTATTTGCCCAAGTCAGCATTAAATACCAAGCAATTCTAACTGCAAGGCAGCAAGAAATTTGAAAGCTTTCCATAGTTTTACTTGAAATCATGTATTATTTTCTTCTAATGAACACTTTATGATTTAATATTATGGCTCTATTTTTTTTTCTGCCACAGGCTTAGCACTGAAAATAACTGTACTAGCCTCTATGGGAAAATACTCAATTAAGTGGGGCCCACATGTCACTATAATTGTTTTCCACTGAAAAGTTAGTAACCAAATAGAATGGGACATGATTCAACTGTCAAGACTCTGGATTTACTATCAATAGAACAGTTCAAGTTGAATGTGATTGGGGACACTTTTGAAACAATGGAGGAGAGAGAGTTTAAAGCCATGACCTCTGACTTGGAGAGGGGGACATCTATGGGAGGCCAGGAAGGGAGCTCCAGAAAAGGAAGATGGCAAGACAGAAGGGTAAGTGGGAATGAAATGCACACACAGAGAGACAATTGCATTGGAAAGGATGTGGGAATTGGAACCAGACCTGTATTCACAACCAGGCACCTTCATGTATTTGGCAAAGTAATTAGCAATGCAGGTGTCCATTTCTTCAGTAAAGTGGGGATATTACCTTCTATGTTGCAGGGCTGCTAGGTGGATTCAATATCTGCAGCCATTGGACACATGCAAGTGATAACTATTAAAATGAGACACTGATATATCCAACAAACTCTTTAAAAAACTCTAGATCTTGGGGCAGGTGGCTCCGTCAGTTGAACATCTGACCTCAGCTCAGGTCATGATCTCACAGCTCGTGGGTTCAAGCCCCATGTCAGGCTCTGTGCTGACAGCTCAGAGCCTGGAGCCTGCTTCAGATTCTGTCTCCCTCTCTCTCTGTCCCTCTCCCCCACTTGCACTGTCTCTCAAAAATGAAGAAATGTTTAAAAAAATTTTTTTAAGCCCTAGATCTTATTTTTAAACCTCAGAAGGAATTTCAACCAATGGTTTGCTGTCTGAAGAGTCACATTTTAACTTTGCTTCTCCAAATGTCATCAGCTACACATGGCTTAGAGCAGTTGAAACTATTGATAGGTAGGCTTACCAGGCAGTGCATGCCTTTGGAAAACAAAATTTCTTTAGCATCACTGAGTCTGAATTTTTTAAAAACAGGTGTCTCGGTGGCTCAGTTGGTTAAGTGTCTGATTCTTGGTCATGGTTCAGGTCACAATCTCATGGTTCACGGGTTTGAGCCTCACATTGGGCTCTGTGCTGATAGCACAGAGCCTGCTTTGGAGTCTCTCTCTCCCTCTTTGCCCCTCCCTTGCTTTCTCTCTCTCTCTCTCTTTCTCTCAAAATAAACTGAAAAAAAAAATTGAATTCTTTAAAGATGAGGTTATACAAACAGCTACTGGTTTTAGAAATACAGAGTTGGAAAACATGTTAGTGCTGGAATATTTTGATGCCTAAGAACCACCTGCAGAGGGATTCATAACATCAATTAGTATGCACATAAGATTGCTCAGCATGTATTATCCTCTGTTAGATTATGCGTGATTGAAAAAAGATAAAATGAAAAGGGGTATGTGGAGAAACTGAATCATCATAATCAGCCAAGCTCTTAATCATAACCTTTTTAAAAAAAGGTAAACGTGAGGCAAGGGCTTGTTTTTTCCTCAGGTGTGCACTTGTGGACAACCACAAGTTCAGAAAATACAAATAACATGGGTTCCAAAAGGACGTGGTAGACACCCATGACCTTTTTTGAAAAGGGCAGTCGAATGTGAAGCATGCTCCTATGGGGAATTAGAATATCCAGAGGGTGTCTTAGAAGGAAAGAAATTGCAGATTTAATTTGCAAATGGTCTTACAATCAGCAGACATTTGGCCTGAGAGGTCCATGGTCCCTCACCTCGCAGAGTTCTGCAGAAGTCTGGGGAGAATGCTGTGTGGAGTGGACAGCAGAGTAGCTTTGTGGTGCATGAGTTGTGGATTGCTTCTGGGCAGGCCCTTCCTGGGCTGAGCAATGTCTAAAGGGCCACCTATTTCAGGAAGCACGAAGAGGGATGGGGCCCATCAAGTCATTGCCAACTCAAGACTATAGATCAGCCTCTGCCAGGAAATGTGGTCGCTGGGCTCCAGGCAGCAAGGAGGAAATTGAGAAGCAGGGCTGTGAGTATGGAGTCAGCAGGATGTTACCCTGAAAGCAGCCCCCAGGTTTGCTCACAGATGCTGATTTCCCAGAACAACCCACTCCAGCTCATTTTACCTCCTCTATGGCCTCTGCCAGGCCTCATCCAACTAATGGGTCCAACTGGGTTAAGCTCATGTGAACTCATTGTTGCATACAACAGTACTTAGTATATCAAGCAAAAAATACGTTTATTTTTTGGAAAGGGCTTTTCACATGTACTCCCTGATTCCTATCCCATATTCTCCCAGAATCATATAAAACACATTTAGCCAATTCAGGGATGTTGGAGGGACTCAAATAAAAAAAAAAAATAGCAGCAGTAATCTTGTTGATTATATTTAGGTGGAGAAACTCAAATTATTTTTTGTATAACCAGATTGATTATATAGAGTTTTAAATCAAATGTCAAAATTCTAAAATCTGTGATGAGAGAAATACAACCTCTTCAGCAAAGAAAACCTCTATGAGTCATTTTCTATTCTTTTGTTAGGGTAGTAATTTTATTGAAAAAACAAAATGCAGTGCTTTTCTGGAGATAAAAGCACAATCACTAGTTCTAACCTTTGTCAATGTAGCATAAAAGCATAGAGATTTTTGTTTAACACCAGAAACCCACAAATGAAAAACTGAAAGTCAGTGGTAACCAAGGGAACTAACAATGAATGGTTGGGTGTTGCTGGAACTCTTTCAAAGATAAGAAGAGGAGGGAGGAAGATATTGCAACTCTAGGTTAAGTCCCACTGCCTGAAAAGATGTGCCCTGCTAAAGTATCCTGTAAATAACATCTCTATTTGCATTTTGCTGATTTCCTAAAACAAAATTTCCTGCTACAAATAATTCAACATAAGGAACACCTACGTTTGGCCTTAGCTCTTGCCAGCATTGTGTTTTAAAATAAAACCCACTTCATGGTTCGTTTTGCCTGTGGCTTTCCAGGTGTCCCCAGTTTTTCCCTCCAAAGGCTGTGGTCCCAAAGTTCTATTTCCTGCCAAAACGTTTTTTTTTCCTGCTGTGATGTCCAAGTTATCATTCCTGGCTATGAAATCACACCTATCCATGAGGCACACCCAGATACCTACCCACACAATCATCTCTCTCAATTTTTAATCACCAAACACATTCACAGGATGCCAGCCAGGCACCGAGAGGAAAAGACAGAAGAGGCAAGATGTAGAACCCCAGGCCAGGGAATAGACAACATCAGAGACAGAACAAACATATGGAATGAAAAAAATAAAAGACATCCAACCGGAAATACAGCCAGAGAAAGCATAAAGACTGCCCTGTGCCAAAGCTAGCTACACAGCACTATATGCACGTGTGGGAGAAATGGAGTCAGATGGAGTGAGTGGAACAAGGATTGTCATCACCCAGGGCTGGCTTTCTGGGTTAGCTGGAGGAAACAGACAAGCAGCTAGAGATGGAAAGAACCATAGGAAACCCCTGAGGGTGGGAATGCATCCGGTGTCAATATTCATAGGTAGAAGAGAACAATCCATACTTGGTATAAGGGAAAGAGTGTGTGTGTGTGTGTGTGTGTGTGTGTGTGTGTGTGCACGCAAAGTTTGTTTGACTTGTACATAGATTATAAGTGCATGATAAGAAGGGGCTGATGGAAAGGCACCATCAAAAAAACCAAAAAGTCAGGGGCATCTGGGTGGCTCAGTCAGTTGAGTGTCTGACTTTGACCCAGGCCATGATCTCATGGTTTGTAGGCTGGAGCCCAGCATTGGGCTCTGTGCTGACACCTTAGAGCCTGGAGCCTGCTTCAGACTCTGTGTTTCCCACTCTCTCAGACCCTTGCTGCTCATGCTCTTTCTCTCTCAAAAATAAATAAACATTAAAAAAATTAAAAAGGCAAGTGAATTGGAAAAGATATTTATAAATTATATACCTGACATAGGGTTAGCATCCAAATATATAAGAACTGATACAACTTAACACCAAAAAGCTAATAATCCAATTAAAAGTGGGCAGAAGACAGAATAGGCATTTTTCTAAAGAAGGCATACGGACATATGAAAAGATGCCAATAGATGTATGAAAAGATGCTCCACATTGTTAATCATCACAAAAATGCAAATCAAAACCCCAGTGATATCACACCTCACACCTAGAATGGCTAGGGTAAAAAAGACAAAAATAAAAAAAGTACCAATGAGGATGTGGAAAAAGAGGAACCCTCATGCACGGTTGGTGGCAATGTAAATTGGTGCAGCCACTGTGGAAAACAGTATGGAGATTCCTTTAAAAATAAAAAATGGAAATACCTTACAATCCAGTAATTTCACTACTGGGTATTTATCCAAAGAAAAGGAAGACACTAACTCAAAAAGATCTATGAACCCCTATGTTTACTGCAGCTTTATTTACAGTAGTCATGATATGGAAGCAACCTGAATGTCTATTCATAGATGAATGGATAAATAAGATGTTTTTTATACACACACACACACACACACACACACACTATACACACATGCACACACATACTGGAATATTACTCAGCCATTAAAAGGATAAGATTTTGCCATCTGAAACAACATGGATGGATCCTAAAAGGCATTGTGTTAAGTGAAATAAGTCACCCAGAGAAAAACAATTACCATATGATGCTGTGGACAGATAGCACATCTGCTTTCCTGTTTCTGTTCTTAGATAATGCAACTAAGAAATTAATTTAATTACATGTGGAGTTCCAATCCATCGGGACCTGGAACTGCCTGCTGGTGGCTTCTTTCTGGAAGTAAGTCAGGAATTTCTTGGCATGCAGTGAATGGGCAGTCCTCTTAGATGTCATCCTAAGATATTTTTAATGTAAGTGTTGTCATGCAGGAAGTTGCTTCCAATCAAGCTTAAGTAGTGGGCAAAAAAAGTGCTGTCTCCAAGGAGACAATATCACCTGGCTCTGAATGGAGGCTGCTGGCATGCGGCTTAATGGAATGAATTGGGCCTGAGAATTTGGAGCAGCCAAACAGCAAATTAGTTCTGCATCTAGTAGATGAGGTTGTAATTTATTTTTCTTGGCAGGGGGGAGGGGATGAACTTTTGCAGGTGAACATTCTGAGAAAGTCCCACTGGCAGGTGGAACGTCCAAGTGTCCTGTGTACATGAGATGTGAAAAGGATGACCTCTGCACACACATGGGATCAAACTAGAGCTTGGAAGAGGGGTCAGCAAGTGAGAGCTGGTGAAACTCGGCCTGCAGCCTGATTTGGTACGGCCAGGATGATTTTTGCATTAAAAACTTTTTTAAAAGTTTATTTATTTATATTGAGAGAGAGAGAGTGCAAGAGCACTGAGTTCACAAGCAGAGGAGGGGCAGAGACAGCTGACATAGGGCTTGAACTCATCAAACTATAAGATCAGGACCGGAGCCTAAATCAAGAGCAGGATGCTTAACAGACTGAGCCACTCAGGCGCCCCCAATTTTTGCATTTATAAAGGGTTAAAAAAGGAGTTTCTAGAGGGACCATATATGGCTTGCAAAGCCTAAAATATTTACTATCTGGCCTTTTAAGAGAGAAAGATTGGCAGCTCTGGGTTTGAATCTTGCCACTGTGAGACCTAAGGGTCCCTTCACACCTCATGGTTCCACCCTGTGTATTGGGTCACATGTGTTGTTTAGTCCGTCCTCAATTTCTGGTTCTATCTTTCTTCTCCGTTGGACCCCCCCAACCCCGGCTTAAAAATATCTTTCCATTGAGGCACCTGGGTGCTCAGTCAGTTAAGCGTCTGACTCTTGATTTCGGCTCAAGTCATGATCTCACAGCTCGTGAGTTCAAGCCCAAGTCAGGCTCTGCACTGTCAGCACAGAGCCTGCTTGGGATTCTCTCTCTCCCTCCCTCTCTCTGCCCAATCACGCTCTCTCTCTTTCTCTCCCTCAAAAGAAATAAACATTAAAAATATCCGTATCTTTACGTTTTCATGACCCTGCCTCCTGTGGCAAAGTGTCTATCCTTGACCCAACTCAGGCTCCCTTGAGCCCCCTTCTCCACTAGGGCTCAGCCTTGGACTGCAGATACTCAGCACAAAAGCTTCTGTCTACCTCCACCCCGGGAGGAGACGTGAGCAGACTCTAGCGTGTTTCCATGACTCGGTCCCTGGGTGGACCCAGCACCCACTTCTGTTCGTGCCTGGGAAAGCTCAAGGCTGCCACAAGAATTTACTGTTTGCCCCAAGCAACCCTTGAAGAGAAGACCACGATCTCCCAGTCCCCATGGGAGGCTGGGAGCCTAACTCCGCTTGGCACCGGTGAGCACACACAGATGGCCTTATCACTGACCTACACCTTTACCCCGACTTGGTCATTTTCTACTTCCCTGCCAGACCCTGGCAGAGCCCACGATCTCTCTTCCTGCTCTCTCCCTTCTCCCCCGGAACTCCGGGCACCTTGACACTCCTCAGTTTACACTGGACTCTCTTTCCCACTGCAGTGGTTATGGAGTCGAATCTTATTTTCCTGCCTTTAACTAGTGTCCAGCTTCCTCTCTGAACCACCCCCAACTCTGGTCCTGCCCTAAAGTGACCTTTCATTCCCCACCTCCAGGCTCTTTCCTGCCCCCCACTCAGCTCCCAGACATTTACCTTCTCAGTTAAAAGCAACTCCCAAAACCTAGTTGCCAAGCTTAGGAACTCAGACCCCTCTCTCCAGCTCCCTTTTCCAAATCTTATCACCAAACCTCTACATCATATGCTAAACACAGATAAGGTAACGAGAATTTACCTAACACCTACCATGGGTCAGAAAACCATGTGAGACACCCCGCCTATGTGATGCCACATAACCCTCACAACTACCTGTGAGCTTGGAGGTATTATTACCATTTACAAATTGGGAAATTGAGGTTCAAAGAGGTTACTATCTGGCCCAGGTCTCGCTGCTAGTGAGAAGCACAGTGATTCTAGAATGCATACTAAGATGAGCTCTCTGGGCAAGCCCCAAGTGGGTGGTGTACACAGGAGGTGCAGAGGGTGGAATCGGAAACATAGTGTCGTACACAGGCTTGGGGACAGAACACCTGGCTCAAGTGACTTTTATTTCTCTTGTACACTCTGATGAAAACATCATGCTGTCGGATCTCTTCTAACTCAGCCCTATCTACGTAAAAAACAAAGACAGGCGCCTTGCTTCCCTTCTATTCGCAAGCCGTACTGCTGAGGGCATGTGCCATGGTGAGCATTTGATCCACTGCCAGGCGCAGAGGCATCTTGGAGCAGGTGCCAAGGCCACGGGGCTCAGAGGTGCAGACATGTCTTTCCAGAAATCCTTCATCTTTCCTGTACCTTGGGTTTGCGAGGATCATGGTGTCTTCTAGCCTCCTAACCGATAGTTTAAAATATTTCAGAATACTGGCAATAAGCATCCTAGACAATCGAGTCTTTGTTCAAATCTCTACCAGTTTAGAGCTTGAGGAGGTTTGATTTTTAGCTCTTGGAAGAGAAAGCGCATCACCAGGGAAAGCGCTTCTCTGTGTGGTCCATTTAAACAGTAGCCTGTTTCTCAGTTATTCAAGGATCTGACAAACTTCCCTGAGTGGCTTGGTTCAAACTCACCCTTGTTCCCTACCCCATGTGGTGGTATGCAGTCTGACTTATTCTTATGGTGGCTGCGTCGTCACCCCACTGGTACTCAGAGGTGACCCTGTCACAGGGAGACAGTTAGTTAGAGTCTTAAAAGTCCTTTGAGATGAAGACAGACTCTCACTGAAGCAAGTCACCATTGAGTCTGATTTTTTTTTAACCAGACTCTCTTTGGCAACACAAATCATTCATTTCAGAAGCGCCACTGTGATGCTACATAGAAATTTGAGTCATTTTAAGTGATTGTCTACTTTGCTTTTACAAATTGTGTCTCTTTTTCCTTCCTCTGATTTCTTTTGCCTCTCTTCAGGGTCAAGGACAGCCCTCCCTCCACACTGCAGATTTTCTACACACCCACAATGTGTTTGTGTTGACACGAGAAAAGGTAATCAGCAGCTTGAAGCATTAAAATGCTCACTTTCTTCAGGCTGTAAAAGCATTTTGAAGGTTACAAACTCTAGTAGGAGTACTCAAGTGTAATAAAAATAATGCTTTCAGCAAGGAATTCACCAATCTGGATGGAATAATTTCATTTTGCTCACATATAGCTAGGCACTATCATTATTAGCCTTCTATGAAATGTTTCTCTAATATTTCAGATTCATTAATTCAAGACATTTAACTGGCTAACTCTCCCTAGCCAGGGGCTGTTTGCTCAGGAGGAAGAGGCATCGAGGGCAAGGATTTCTACTGTCATCTTACTCCTGGGGTGTCCTCTGCCAAAGTGCCTCCTCCCTGCTCCACCTTGTGGGTTTCCAGCATCTTCTGAGGCTGCCAGGGATGTGGGCACTGGTGCCAGAGGATGGCTCAGTCAGATCGGGAGAGGCCAAATAGGCACATTAATTAACAAATAGCAGCGTCTTCCTACATATGAGTCCTTCAATTCACTGCCCACAGCACGTGGCCTGTATCCAGCATGTGAGACTCCCTTTCGCTCTTCCTTGGGCAACTGCTGGTGTTCACTCTTTGTTGCTGTCTTTCCTTTTGTGAAGCCTTCTGCTGGGACTCACTGCTTGGACGGGATTTAGAACAGGCCCTTGATAGAGTTCTCCCACTTGACCGTGCGTACTAGAGCCATGCTTCTAAACTGCAACAGGTGGATGAGTCGTCCGAGCATCTTATTAAAACTGCAGATATGTCAGCCTCTTTGGCAGGGCTTGTGATTCTGCATCTCTCTCACTCTCTCTTTTTAAGTTTTTGTTCTTGTTTTAAGTGGGTTTCATGTCCAGCACAGAGCTCAACACTGGTCTTCAATTTACAACCCTGAGATCAAGACCTAAACTGAGGTTAAGAGTTGGATGCTTAACTGACTGAGCCACCCAGGCACCCTGAGAGTCTGCATTTCTTCTTCTTCTTCTTTTTTTTAAGTTTATTTATTTATTTATTGAGAGAGAGAGAGTGCTGGAGGGGCAGAGACAGAGGGAGAGAGAGAAAATCCCAAGCAGTCTCCACACTGTCAGCACAGAGCCCAACACAGGGCTCAAACCCATGAACCATGAGATCATGACCTGAGCCAAAATTAAGTCAGATGTTTTACTGATTGAGCCACCTGGGTGCCCCTGAGAGTCTAACAAGCCCCCAGGTACTGCCCATGTGAACCACTTCCCACATGTGGGAGTCAGAGATACAGTGACACTGTAACAGTATTGTAAGGGCTGCCCCCCAACAAAGCCGAAGTTCCTATTGGGATGGTACAGGCATTTGCCTTGATTCCTGTGTCTCCCCATCACATTACACTTCTCCACTAGTCACACACAAATCTGTCCTTCTTCCTGGACCTCAGTGTCTTTGGCAGTCTTGTGCCCTTGCAACAAGAGCTCACTTTTAGTTGGTCAAAGCCTATATGCAGCGGGCATCATGGTTTGGATCCTACTTTTCTGGGCTGGTTTCCTGCTCCCATCCCCACGGTAATCACTGTATAAGCACCAGCTGAGGGCTTGCTCCAGGCAAGGTTCTTCCTTTCCACCCTAATGAATCCCTAAGCTCTTTCATTCCTTAGGGCTCTTGCACACACTGTGTCTTTGCCAGTCCCCTCTTCTGTTCTCTGCTGTTGAGTGTGGTAACAGGCCCGTGCTACCTCCTCTGGGAAGTGCTTCTGGATTTTCTTAGGCAGGGTGGCTTGTACCCTGTGCTCCCACAGCTTCTAGGACAGATCTATGTGTTCCTTTGCCTATCTCTCTCTCCAAAATGTAACCTCCAGATACTGCATTTTTTAGGGGCCTGCAAAGTGTCTTGTCATTACCAGCATCGATCTTAGTGCCTTTCCCTGTTCTTCAAGTTAATGCAATAATAAAGGGAATTCTGCTAGCTGACCTGCTCACCCTACCGGAATACAGGAATGAAGAAAACTTGAAGGGAAGACACATAAAAGAACTGATGGCCAGGTTGCATCCACAGAGGTCTCAAGGGTTAGGGCCAGAGGGTTGACAAGTCAGGTCAAATACAGGAGAATTAAATGTTCGCACATGTTCCTCTATGAGCTGGTACCCCACTGTGGTAAAGAGCATGGTACCCACAACAGATAAGCTGGCTTGAATCTAAGCAAGCAACTTGACTTTTAGAATCTGCTTTCCTGCTCACCCATACCAGTGCTCACTGGGCAGTTGTGGTGAGGACAAAATGGGCTGATCTGAAACCAGAACTTAGCTCAGTGCCTGGCACAAAGTGAGTACTCTATACACATTCATTACCATTTTGCACAGCACCACATTGTTGGTCTGAGGGAGAATATAATAAAATGGTGTGGGGCTCAATCACACTAGCTTGGTCTCCAGGTGGGGGTGAGCACTGGGGGAGTTACCAAAACTTACTTTATCCTTTACAAGCTTTTGTGTCCTCAAATGGGAATAATATCATGGCTCTTGATTCGGTGATGTCACCAATGCCACTTCACTAATTTAAGGATAGCCTTCCTTTTGGTAAGGGTCTGGAGAGAGAAACTACCCATATTATGGGCATCTGGGTGGCTCAGTCAGTTAAGCATCTGATTCTTGATTTTGGCTAATGTCATGATCTCACAGTTCATGAGTTTGAGCCCCACATCAGGCTCTTCACTAAAAATGTAGAGCCTCCTTGGGATTCTCTCTTTTTCTCTCTTTCTGCCCCTTCCCCACTTACATTTTCTCAAAAACAAATAAACTTCTTTAAAAAAAAACCAAAAAACTATCCAAGGTAGATATTGGCTGAGAGCTTTGTCTTTGAATTGAGGAAACATGGCTGATTGGAGGGCCCAGAGGAACCATCCCTGATAGGCTTACTTCTGAACACAGGGCTTGTCCATGGGTAATCACTCAGTATAGAGCTGTCATTATCACTCTTATGAATACAAGCAGGCCATGAATTTTTAACAGCACCTGCTTCAGGACTCATGTCTCTGCCACTGGCTTCCTATGTAGGAGAGATCCAGGGATAATTATATTGATGCTTTGACCCATCAGATGGAAATGTCCCAGTGTCTTCAGTAAAAAAAGTGGAGGGCACACATCTAAATATCTAATAGAAATAGGATATATTTCACTGTCCAAACAGTTCATTAGAAGCCTTCCTCAGAAATCAGATATCATTGCCAATAAGAGTCAATTTGTTTTAATTAGCAGACATGGGAGGCCAATTATCCATTTATTTCAATATCATCCACTACATCCATGAGAGGGGTGAAGAGTAGACTCTTGTGGTTGGCTGACTCATTCCCTTCCCAATTCCCTTAAACTTTCAGGCCCAAAAAATTGTCAGAAGAAGCCTGTTGTAGACTCCCTGAGAAACTTTTGCTTTGCTGATATAAATGCTGCCTCTTCCTCTTCCTCCTTCTTCCTAAGGGAACATAGAAAAGATGGCAGGAATTGCAGCAGTCATCCATGACCATAAGGACAAAGCAAACAGAGTGAAGGAGATTTCTACACTGGCCTTTCAGATTTGTTGAGACAAATCCCAGCAAATTTACATGAGAAAACCGAATTCTAAGTGACTCTGGTTGAGTGTGCTGTTACCTGCACTGAAAGCATTTCTAATTTACACAATATGACACCTTTTACAAGAATATTTCAGCTGGCAAAACCCTATAAATGGGGACTAAGAATCAATTAAACAACAGGAAGACAAACTTGACAGGTTAATCAGGACTGTTCCTAGATGTCTGCAGAACTCAAATGCAAAATTCTAGCCCTAATTCATTTTATTTCTTTGGAAGCTGAATGAATACCTTCCTTAGGCAGGAATCACAGCTCAAGCCAAATCTAGCTAGCAGAGGTCCACAGCTACATTGCGTTGGAAATATGTTGGCCTGACTTGGGGTCATGTTGGGGTGCTAGGGAACATGAGCCTTTAGGAACTATGGAGGAAGCTTTCCAGAGCTGGAATCCTCTCTTCCTGAAAAACTCAGGTTCACAACTCATACATTTCAACAACTATATTACATATAGAAAAAAAAATAGGGAGACTTATGCTTTCATTAGGCTGAATGATAAGAAGTAAATAATGAAGGCTTCCTTGAGACTTCCAAACTGTTCTGGGATCTTCACGAGGCATAGGATTGACTCCAAGATAATCAATGCCTGTTCCTAATGGCGCCAAAGTGCTCAGTGGACTGAATTGAGATATCATGCTAAGAGCTCCTTGGGGGAAGCACAGTGTTTATTCATCTTTGTATTCTACCTCTTAGCACAGAATCTGGTACTGAATAGAAGTTTGCTGAATATTGAATAAATGAAATAGCTTCTATTAACAGTGAGTTGATAATTCAAATCTCATTGCTATATTCTAAGTGTATTATACTTACAGAAAATCAACTTAGGGACTAATGATTTAGGTTATATAAACATTCAATAGCACAATCTCTGATAATTATATTTATGTTTGATTAGGACAACTACAATTTGCGCCTGCCCATTTAATTTGTTTTAGTACATTAGAGGTAGATTTGGAGAGTCTTCCCAGTTAAAACAATTTTCTTGTTGAGTTTAGAATCTATTTTCCCAATGGAAATCAGATAATGCAGCCAAAAAGTTTTCAGATCTTTTTTCTCTCTGTTTGCCAATTTTTATATTCTGTTTCACAGAAATAAAACTGTGAATCATAATTCCTCATTGAACACACACATAGCACTATTTCTCTTCACTTACGATGATGTGGATGATAATTTAAAAAATGTTAATAGCACACAGAGTGTGCTGCAGAAAATGAAAATTGGTGAGCAACTAGCAATCCAAGTGGAAGTGGACAAATTCTTGAAAATCCACATTTGCAAACTGAACAAGTAATTTATTGACCTTTTAAAATACACCTGGCACAGGGTTGTTGCTGTACATAATTTACTTACTTCGCATCAGAATCAAAGGAGGTCAGGATATGCCATCCCCAAATCTTCCCTTTGATATAAGGATCATTTTAAACTGGCGGCGATTAAGAATCAGCAGATACAGAAAGAGTTCTCTGCCTTCCCCATATCTGCCTGAAAACAAGGTATATACTTCCCACCTCTCCCATACTAGGATGAGGAGATCACTGGAGATGGAGAGCCAGCACTGAGACGAGTCTGCATAAACGAATCTTACTAAAATACTCCCTATCTTCCATTAATTCCTTCATCTATTTCCTAGTCACTTCTCTACAGTTTATCATCCCTTGAAGCCAAAGCCTTTCTTCCTTTGCTAAGAAGGGTATATAAGCTCCTGAGGCTAACCACCTCTTTGAGTTTTGCTTCTATTCTGGGAATCCCCATGCATGTAAAAATAGGAATACATTAGATCCCTTTTCTCTTGCTAATCTGTCTTTTGTTTGTTAAATTCATAGGTCCCTACTGACAACCTAAAAGGGTAGAGAAAAAGTTTGTACTCCCCAACAGCATTATTTTTCCTTTCTTATGGAACTATGGAAATTGAGGCTCAGATAGATTACATTTGTGGTTACCTAGTTGGGAAGAGATAGTGCCTAGAGTTAAACCCAGACTTGTCTGAGAGTACAGCCTCAAGTTTCTGGAGGCCACAGAGCCTGGAAAGTGGGGGTAGAGCCTCTCCATGAGATATCACTCTGCTTTCTGGGGGTGATCCTGGTCCTGAAGAGCAGCAGTATGGATAATCTACCCCCCAAAATAAGAAAAGCCTCAATCACATCACAACAAGAGGAGTTAGCTATGGTTTCTTTAGAAACATTTTTCTGTATTCATAAATTATTTTGCAGAATCACCTCATATTCTCTTTTTGTCAGCAACACAATTATTATGAGATATTCTGAGAAAACAATATTCACCAAGGAACTTCTAAAAATTTCTTTTCACTGGGCAATTATATTTTGGGCGGTAATACCAGCTATCATTCAGGCTCAGTTCTTACTTCTAAATATGATCACGTAAAGGATGAATCTGTTTTGAAAGATCCCAAAGAGGAATGAGGTTGGGAAGTGTTTGGACAGCCCATAGGGGTTGAGGCAACTACTAAATTAAAAAAAAATAAAAACTTCTGCTTTATTTTCAAAACTTAAGCAAATTTTGTATTTTATGCCCACACATGTTTATGTTTTAAGATGTAGTTATTGAAATTTTTGACCAGATTATAAAACAGGCACATAACTCAAACGTAAAAAGTGAAAACAGGTTAACATGAAATCTCTATGCCTACTATTCCATTTGCTTTCCCCCTGCTAAAGAGATCAAGCCAAGTTTTATTCATCTAGCTAACCTTCCAGAGATATTTACAGCATAACCAAGTAAATACAATGCATGCACACACATGTATTCTTTAACCCCTTGAAAAATATATATTAGCACACAATGTACTTTATTCTGTACCTTACTTTCTCTCCCCACAGTTGCTTTGGATTCTATTGTGTGTGTGTGTGTGTGTATACACACATATATGTATATATATATATACACACACACATATATGTATATATATATACATAATCATTTAGCCAACTGGCCTCCATTTGATGGGCATTTCTAATTTTTGGTGCACTGAATGATCCTGTACATACATTTTGTACACTTCCAAGTGTATCTGTAAGATCAATCTCAGAACTTCGATTTCTGGGTCAAATGATGTGTGCATTTATAGATATGCCCAGATCTCATTCTTGGGAATAGAGCCAATTTCCTTCATGAGCTACATGTGAAAGCTGATCTCTCCATCATCTCACAAACATGATGGGTTATCAATCTTTTGAAGTTTTCCTAATTGATAAGTGAAACATAATGTCTCTGTGCAACTTGAATTTTCTCTTATTGTGAGTGAAGTTTATTTATTATTTATTTTTATTTATTTATATATTTTTTTCATAGTTTATTGTCAAGTTGGTTTCCATATAACACCCAGCCCCCAATAAATATAAAAGAATTGAGATCATACCATGCACACTTTCAGATCACAATGCTGTGAAATTTGAAATCAACCACAGGAAGAGGTATGGAAAACCTCCAAAAACATGGAGTTTAAAGAACACCCTACTAAAGAATGAATGGGCCAATCAGGGAATTAGAGAAGAAATTAAGAAATATATGGAAACAAATGAAAATGAAAATACAACAATCCAAATTCTTTGGGATGAAGCAAAGGTAGTCCTAAGAGGAAAGTACTTGCACTCCACTCCTATTTCAAGAAATTAGAAAAAAACGCAAGTACAAAAATCTAACAGCGCACCCAAAGTAATAGAAGAAGAGAAACAAAAGCACCCCAAACCCAGTAGGAGAAGAGAAATAATAAAAATCAGGGCAGAAATAAACAATATAGAATCCAAAAACATAGTTGAACAGATCAATGAAATCAAGAGTTGGTTTTTTGAAAAAATAAACAAAATTGACAAACCTCTAGCCAGGCTTCTCAAAAAGAAAAGAGAGAGCACCCAAATAGACAAAACCACAGATGAAAACAGACTGATTACAACCAAATTCCTCAGAAATACAAGCATTTATCAGGGAATACTATAAAAAATTATATGCCAACAAACTGGACAACCTAGAAGAAATGGACAAATTCCTAAACACACAGACACTACCAACACTCAAATGAGAAGAGATAGAAAATCTGAACAGATCCATAACTAGTGAAGAAATTGAATCAGTTATCAAAAATCTCCCAACAAATAAGAGCCCTGGGCCAGATGGCTTCCCTGGGGGAATTCTACCAGATATTTAAAACAGACTTAATACCCATTCCTCTCAAGTTATTCCAAAAAATAGAAATCTAAGGAAAACTTCCAGACTCATTCCACAAAGCCAGCATCATTTTGATTCCCAAGCCAGACAGAGATCCAGCAAAAAAAAAGAGAACTACAGGCCAATATCCTTGATGAATATGGATGCAAAAATTCTCAACAAGATACTTGCAAATTGAATGTAACAGCACATAAAAAGAATGATCCACTATGATCAAGTGGGATTTATTCCTGGGTTACAGGCCTGGTTCAACATTTGCAAATCAATCAATGTGATACGTCACATCAACAAAAGAAAAGATAAAAACCATATGATCCTGTCGATAGATGCAGAAAAAGCATTTGACAAAATACAGCATCCCTTTGTAATAAAGACCCTCGAGAAAGTCGGGATAGAAGGAACATCATAAAAGCCATCTATGAGAAGCCCTCAGCTAACATCATCCTCAACAGAGAAAAACTGAGAGCTTTCCCCTGAGATCCCCCTGAGAACACGACAGGGATGTCCACTCTCACTGTTGTTTAACATAGTGCTGGAAGTCCTAGCATCAGCCATCAGACAACAAAAGGAAATCAAAGGCATCAGAATTGGCAAAGAAGAAGTCAAACTTTCACTTCTCGCAGATGACATGATACTCTACATAGAAAACCCGACAGACTCCACCAGAAGCCTAATAGAACTGACACAAGAATTCAGCCAAGTTGCAGGGTACAAAATCAATGTACAGAAATCAGTTGCATTTTTATACACCAACAATGAAGCAACAGAAAGAGAAATCAAGAAACTGATCCCATTCAAAATTGCACAAAAAAAAAACATACAATACCTAGGAATAAACCTAACCAAAGATATAAGAGATCTGTATGATGAAAACTATAGAAAATTTCTGAAGGAAATTGAAAAAGACACAAAGAAATGGAAAAACATTCCATGCTCATGGATCCAAAGAATAAATTTAGTTAAAATGTCATAACCACCCAAAGCAATTTATACCTTCAATGCAATACCTATCAAAATTGCACCAACATTCTTCTCAAAGCTAGAACAATGGTTCTAAAAATTGTATGGAACCACAAAAGACTCCGAATAGCCAAAGTGATATTGAAGAAGAAGACCAAAGTGGGAAGCATCACAATCTCAGACTTTAGCCTCTACTACAAAGCTGTCATCATCAAAACAGTATGGTATTGGCACAAAAACAGACACATAGACCAATGGAATAGAATAGAGAACTCAGAGTTGGACCCACAAATGTATGGCCAACTAATCTTTGACAAAGCAGGAAAGAGTAGCTGACGGAAAAAGATAGCCTCTTTAACAGATGGTGCTGGGAGAATTGGACAGCAATGCGCAGAAGAATGAAACTAGATCAATTTCTCACACCATACACAAAAATAAACTCAAAATGGAGAAAGGACCTGGATGTGAGACAGGAAACCATCAAAACCCTAGAGGAGAAAACAGGAAACAACCTCCTTGACCTCAACTGCAGCAATTTCTTACTTGATGCATCCCCAAAAGCAATGGAATCAAGAGCAAAAATGAACTATTGGGACCTCATCAAGATAAAAAGCTTCGGCACGGTAAAGGAAACAATCCATAAAACTAATAGATAGCTGACGGAATGGGAAAAGGTAGTTGCAAATGACATACCAGATGCAGGGCTAGTATCCAAAATCTATAAGGAACTCACCAAACTCCACACCCGAAACACAAACAATCCAGTGAAGAAATGGTCAGAAGACATGAACAAACACTTCTCCAAAGAGGACATCCAGATGGCCAATAGGCACATGAAATGATGCTCAACATCTCTCATCACCAGGGAAATGCAGATGAAAACCACACTGAGATACCACCTCACGCTGGTTAGAGTGGTAAAATGAACAATCAGGAGACTCTAGATGCTGGCCAGGATGTGGAGAAATGGGCACCATCCTACACTGTTGGTGGGAATGTAAACTGGTGCAGCCCCTCTAGAAAACAGTGTGGAGTTTCCTCAGAAAATTAACAATAGAACTCCCCTATGACCCAGCAATAGCACTGCTAGGAATGTACCCAAGGGATACAGGAGTGCTGAGGCATAGGGGCACATGTACTCCAATGTTCATAGCAGCACTCTCAACAATAGCCAAAACATGGAAAGAGCCTAAGTGTCCATCAACGGAAGAATGGATCAAGAAGATGTGTTTTATCTATACAATGGAATACTACATGGCAATGAGAAAGAATGAAATCTGGCCATGTGTAGCAACACGGATGGAACTTGAGGGTGTTATGCTGAGCGAAATAAGTCAGGCAGAGAAAGACAGCTACCATATTTTTCACTTATAAGTGTATCAGGAGAAACTTAACAGAGAACCATGTGGGAGGAGAAGGGGAAAAAATAGTTGGGGAGAGGTAGGGAGGAAAACCATGAGAGGCTCTTGAATACTGAGAACAAACTGAGGGCTGATGGGGGTGGGGGAGAAGTGAAGGGGGTTGATGGGCATGGAGGAGGGCACTTGTTGGGATGAGCACTGGTTGTTATATGGAAACCAACTTGACAATAAACTATTTGTAAAAAAAAAATAATAAAATAAAAAAAAATAAAAAATCCTAAAGAGTTCACCAAAAACTACTGGAAGTAATAAATGAACTCAGTAAAGTTGCAGGATACAAATTAATATACAGAAATCTATTATGCTTCTATACACTAATAAGAAAGCAGCAGAAGGAGAAATTAAGAAAACAATCCCATTTCCAACGCACAAAAAAGAGTAAAATACCCAGGAATAAAGTTAATGAAGGTGGTTAAAGACCTATATTCTGAAAACTATAAAACAATGATGAATTAAATTGAAGGTGACAGAAACAAATGGAAAGATATTCCATGAACATGGTTTGGAAGAATTAATATTGTTAAAGTCCACATTATCCCCCGAAATCTATAGATTCAATGCAATCCCTACCAAAATACCAATAATATTTTTCACAGGACTGGAACAAATAAGCCTAAAATTCCTATGAAACTACAAAAGACCCTGAAGAGCCAAAGCAGTCTTGAGGAAGAACAAAGCTGGAAGTATCACATCCCAGATTCCAAACTGTATTAGAAAGCTACAGTGATCAAAACAGTATGGTAGTGGCACAAAACAGACATATAGATCCTTGGAACAGAATAGAGAGCCCAGACATAAACCATGGTTATGTGGTGAATCAATCTATGACAAACTAGGCAGGAATGCACAATGGGGAAAAGACAGTCTCTTCAACAAATGGTGCTGAGGAAACTGGACAACTATCTGGAAGAGAATGAAACTGGACCACTTCCTTAAACCATCCACAAAAATAAACTCAAAGTGGATTCAAGGCCTAAATGTGAGACCTGAAACCATACAAGTCATGGAAGAAAACATAGGCAGTACTCTTTTACACATCAGTCTTAGCAACATTTTTCTAGATGTCTCCTCAGGCAATGAAAACAAAGACAAAATATAAACCATTGGGACTAAATAAAAATAAAACTTTTGCACAGTGAAAGAAATCCTTGACAGAAGAAAAAGGCAACCTAGTGAATAGGAAAAGATACTTGCAAGTGATCTATCTAATAAGGGGTTAATATCCAAACTATATAAAGAACTTATTCAACTCATCCTCTAAAGAAAAAAAGAATCTGATTCAAAAATGGGCAGAAGAACTGAACAACATTTTTTAGACATACAGATTGCCAACAGATATATGAAAACATGCTTTACATCACATCATCAGGGAAATGCAAGTCAAAACCAAAATAAGATATTACCTCGTACAGTGAGAATGGCCAGGATAAAAAAGACAAGAAATAAGAAGTGTTAGCAAGGATGTGGAAGAAATGGAACTCACATGCACTGTTGCATGAGCAACATGTTAACGTGGTGGCAATGTAAATTGGCACAGCCACTGTGGAAAACAGTATGGAAGTTTCCTAAAAAATTAAAAATGGGAATACTATACAATCCAATAATTCTACTACTGGGTATTTACCAAAGAAAATGAAAACACTAACTCAAAAAGATATATGCACCTCTATGTTTTTTGCAGCATTATTTATAATAGCCAAGATATGGAAGCAACCCAAATGTCCATCCATAGATGACTGCATAAAGACCATGTGTATAGGGGCGCCTGGGTGGCTCAGTTGGTGAAGCATCCAACTTTGGCACAGGTCGTGATCTCACAATTTGTGGGTCTAAGCCCCACGTCAGGCTCTGGCCTGGAGTCTGCTTCAGATTCTGTGCCTCCTTCTCTCCCTGTTCCTCTCCCGCTTCCACTGTCTGTCTCTTTCAAAAATAAATAAGACATTAAAAAATTTAAGAATACACACACACACACACACACACACACACAATGGAATGAGATCTTGCATTTGCACCAAAATGGATAGATCTAGAGAGTATAATGTTAAGTGAAATACAGAGAAATACAAATACCATATGATTCATTCATATGTGGAATCTAAAAAAACAAAACAAAGGAACCAAAAAGCAGAAACAGACCCATGAATATAGAGAACTGATTGTTGTCAGAGAGAAGGGGTTAGGAGGAGGGGCAAAATGGGTCAAGGGGAATGGGAGGTATAGGCTTCTGGTATGGAATGTGTAAGTCATGGGGATGAAAGGCACAGCATAGAAAATATAGTCAATAATATTGTAATAGCATTGTGTGGTGACAGGTGGTAGCATAAATAACATAAAGTTGTAGAATCACTATGTTGTACACCTGAAACTAATGTAATACTTTACTGAAATATGATTCTCACACATACACACACACACACACACACACACACACATACACACACACAAAACCCCATCTGTACTGGGCTCTGTTTCTGAACTTTCTACTTAGTTACATTGGTCTAACTGATTACATACCAGTGCCACACCATTCTACTTGCTAAGGCTTTATAATGTTACAAAATCTAGTTGAGGCTAGTTCCCACTCACTGTCAGAGTTTCCCTAACTATTTTTGCTTGTCTGTTTTTCATTTTCAACCTAATGACCTTATCTACTTCAAAAAAGGGAGAGGGGCTCTTAATACCTTTATTAATTATGATTGAGCTAAATTCACATATTGACTTAGGGAGAGGTGACATCTTTATTATGTTTGAGTGTTCCCATCTACAACTCGGTCATTTGTACAGATAATTATATTTATTTTAATAGTACATAAAATTCTTCCCCATCTCCAATCATTTAAAACATTTTTAATGTTTATTCATTTTGAGAGAGAGAGAGAGAGAGGGAGGAAGAGAGAGAGAGCAAACGAGCATGAGCGGGGGGAGGGACACACAAAATCCAAAGCAGGCTCCAGGCTTTGAGCTGTCAGCACACAGCCCAATGCGGGGCTCGAACTCACGAACCGCAAGATCATTACCTGAGCTGAATTAGGATGTTTGACTGAGCCCAGACACCCCCCCCCCCCAATCTCTAATCATTTAGCAAAACTGTACTTCCAGGAGATTTCTCCAAGCCACATTTCTGGATCATCCTTGGAGGTATGCAAACCTTCTTTGCAGCAATTCAAGTTCTAAGGGGTTGTATGCACAATAGAAAATATTTTCTCCTTATAATACAGTTGGTTCACAACATGAACCATGATCGTTTAAACTGAAGATTAGCTGTGTCTTCCAAGTTATTTAAAGATTCTCCTCAACTCTCTGTAGCTCTTTCCTTGCCCAGGGCCCACATACAATGGTAGGCTCTCAGCAGCCATTTATAAAACATTGCTTTGCCCTGACCTCAGTGGTTGGACTAGAAATTTGAGATCTGAAATTCAGGGTTGGGATTGAGAGAGACCAACTTTATTTCCTTCGGTGGCTTCATCTGTTGGCAGCTAGGTTTTGTCAAAAGACTAAGGAGAAGATAAAGCTGGTCTAGCAAAGAAGGAGGAAGCAGGTATACAGAGAACAAGATAAAAGCAAAGATGAGAATCACAGAGTAGCCCCTGGCTCTGGTCTTTTCCAGGCTGCATTCCCATCCTTGAATTCTATTAACATTTTTGTATCCTCATAATAATTCAGACTGCTTAAGCAAGCTGGAGTTGGTTTTTTTTTTCTTGCAACCCAAATATGTTAATATAGCCAGTCAGTGCTACTGTATCAAATGATTTATATTCATTCCAAAATTATATGTGGAAAAAACTTAAAAGAAACTTCCAAATTAAAAAATGCTCTTAAATATACAACAATAACAATTATAAACATAAACTGCATGCTTACCAAGCTTACTCTCATTCAATCCCCACAATAAGCCAATCCTATTTGATCAATCTGGACACCAGGGCACAGGTACATTCAGTAAATGGCCTGCTCCTGGTTCTGAGAAAGTCAAGATTTAAACCCAGTGCCAGAGGGATCCTCTGTGAGCTACGCTGCCTCAAACACAGACTTGGCTTTGCAAAACACAGTGGGGAAGTTGAAGCTCACTCATTCTCAAAGCTGGCCCAGGCTTTCCTTGGTTGGGGCTGCCACGCTTACCAGGGGGAGGAGTTGAGGAGGAAGAGGTGGCCTGGTGGGAACTAGCAGGTGCCCAGGAGAGGCCTATTTCTTTCCCTTGGGCAGATGGGAAATGTGCTCTGAACCTGGACATCAGGTAGCACATTCTCCCAGAGAACTGCTTATTAGGAATTGACTTAAATCTTGAGAGATGGGGCCATGTGAAAAAAGAACGGTTTCCAACTACTGAATTTTAGTCAAACACAGAAATTATGCCACCAGTACACTGTTTCATATTAGGAGGGCCTTTTGGAATTTATTCAACTAAAGGTCTCATTCTATTTTTCAGGTGTGGACACAACATTTACCTTCAAACAGCATGAAATTAATTCACAAAACATGTTACAAAAGAAATTTTTAGGGTTGCCTGGGTGGCTCAGTTGATTGAGCATCTGACTCTTGATTTTGGCTCAGGTCATGATCATCGGGTTGTGGGATGGAGCACCATGATGGACTCTGTGCTGAGTGTGGAGTCTGCTTAAAATGATCTCTCTTTCCCTCTGCTTTCTCATTTTCACTCTCTCTTTAAAATAAATCAAATTTTTTTAAAATAAAATTTTTCAAAGCAAGCATTTTGGAAAAGAAGCCTCTTCCTTACCTTTGGGACTTCTACTCTCGGATACTTCGCCTCCAACAAATACCCAGGGGTCGAGGGATGCTTCTGTGCTGCTGTTCTTGTTCTGAATGCTCACTAAGGCCTGGATTACATGCACACCATCCACCCTTGTTCCAGCTTTGCTTCTAATTCATTTTTGTGCCTTGCTGTCCTTTTTGAAAATAATAATGAACAGCCAGCTAACCAAGAGCTCGACTGCTGGGCACAATTCATCACTGCAAATCAAGTTAAAGCACGTTTTTTTAAAAAACAAGAGTTGGACAAATGCATCATGATGGAGAGCTGTTTCTACTGGCAGCCTGATTAGAAGTGACCCCCCCCCCCCCAACAAACCAAGTAAAAAAGTGCGTTTGAGGCTACTCTGCTGGTGTGGAAGACGCAAAGCATGGGCTGGTCCCACAGAGGCAAAGCAATAGGGAGAATCTAGATAATCTAGAGTCAACTGAAAAGCCTGGGTGGTGCCTCTTTGTTCTGGTGGAAGCATTTTTATCGAGAGATCAGGGCAGAGACAAGGCCTGGAGAGGTTTTGGGGTGAGAGCCAGGTCAGCAGTTTGAAACACTCACTATATATCAAAACCATGTGGGAGCTTTTAAGAAACACCAGTAGCCAGAGGTTTTTTTCCCCCCCCAATTGATCTGGCATGAAGCTTGGGCCTCTTATAATTTAGAAGTTGCTACAGGTGATTCTTATGTTCATCCGGGGCTGGAAAGCCACTGTGTTACATGATAGACGCAAAGAAGGCAGGAAAAAAAAGAATGTCTCCAGGGGAAGCAGCAGTCATAGGCAGGGAGGCAAGCCTGCCCCACGGCCTCACTTACAGCTCCAAGTAGGGTTCTAACGGCTGATATCCAGTTGCCTTTCTACCAAGAAAATGCTACTAACCTAGTTTGGTTACCACCAGTTCTAGATGTTGCTCTCCCAAGAGCAGGTGTGGGTGCTGCTAATTAATCCGTGTGTGTGTGTGTGTGAGTTTGCTTATAATTGGCCAACACTATTTTTTGTGGCTGTGTTACAGGCAGTGTGCAAAAAAGCTCCTGGGGGACCGTTGGGTTAAAGAAAGTCAGTAAAGAATGCTCATGATGCTGGAAGGTTGGGCACCGGTTGGGTTAGTGCTTGAACAAAGGCCCGGGGCGAGAGGCTGTGGAAGATGCGTGAAGTTTGCACCTGCAGCCATGAGATTGATCATTCTCACAGACACAGGTCTTGAGTCTAATGGAAAGACTCAGAAACTGCAATTGTAATTTATGACTGTGTCAGTGAAATATTTGTCTGGTGATAAAGGAAAAGCTTGATAATTAGTATTTTGACTAATCTGTGAATTTAATGACAAGTTATTTTGACTACTGTCAAATTCAAAAACGGGAGATGTTGTATCACTGGCTGCAGTCTTCTAGTACAGGTAACACTCAGCAAAGAACTAGTAGTTAATATCCGTTAACGATGCTTGCACTCGAACTATGTTAGCTTATACGAGTGCACTAATGGATTTCTCAGGGTCTCTCATGGATTCAGCAGCCACCCAAAAAATATCCTGCAGTTCTTACCAGAAAAAGTGGAGCTCCTTTGTGAGTGGGCTATGTGCTGGCATTTTCAGATGCTGTACACTGGAAATAGAGCCCTGTGCTAGATTTTGCTCAGGGGGGCTTGAATCTAAATTTAAACAGCAACAGTCATGTTGAGCCTCGGCTGCCTGCTGAAATCATCTGGGGGGGCTTTTAAAATGCCAGGCTGGATCCCAAACCAAATAATTTCATAACTCTGCAGGGAGGGGGAGAGGTTTCCAGGCATCAATAATCTGTAAAGCTCTCCAGGTGATTCCATTATGCAAGCAGGTGTAAATGCTACCCTCTCCATAGGGCACTTGATTTCTCCTACTGTTCTAGCTTTATCCTGGAGAGCACAAGATAAATGTAAACACTTCTAGAAATCTTTCAAGGAAATCCATAAGAATCATAATGTATATGGTGTACACACACTGTATATAATCATATGTATAACAGATCCTGTAGTAGCAGTTAAGAGCAAGAACCATAAGCTTTTTTAAAAAAATTTTTAAATGTTTTATTTATTTTTGATAGAGACACAGAGCATGAGCAGAGGAGGGTCAAAAAGAGAGGGAGACACAGACTCCGAAGCAGGTTCCAGGCTCTGAGCTGACTCGGGGCTCGAAACCATGAACCGTGAGATCATGAAGTGAGCCGAAGTCGGGTGCTTAACTGACAGAGCCACCCAGGAGCCCCTTGAACAACAATAACCTTATAGATGATCTTAATCGTAAGAAAAGCTATGTGAGTTAGGTACTATTGTTGCCTTCATTTAAAAAGTAAGATATATGAGACTTATGAAGTCTGCAGGGTTCTTTTTTTTTTTTTATTTTTATTTATTTCTAGGAGAGAGAGAGAGAGAGAGAGACAGCGTGAGCAGAGGAGGGTCAGAGAGAGAGGGAGACACAGACTCTGAAATGGGCTCCAGGCTCTGAGCTGGCAGACAGCACAGAGCCCGACGTGGGGCTGGAACCCACGAACCGCGAGATCATGACCTAAGCGAAAGTCGGACGCTTAACCGACTAAGCCACCCAGGCGCCCCGAAGTCTGCAGGGTTCTTACAGGAAGGCTCCAAAGGTTTTATTTACTATCTTCCCTTTTAATTTCCTGCCTGGGGAACTTGGTAGAGAAGGGGTCAAAAGGAAATGAGGCCAGAGGAGCTGCCCGCCTGCAGACAGCCAAGTGAAAAAGTCAAGACTCCCCCAAAATAAGAGATGTGCAGGAGAAATGCATCCCTGATAAGTCAATTTTATCCCAAGTTTAGACCTCAGATTCTGACAGGCGTTCATGCCGTACTCTGCAGAAATAGAGACTACATTGAATTTATTTGAAAAATATCTAAAACAAAAGAGATAATAAGTAAATGAACTTTAAAAACCCTTGACTAAATAAATATACCCGAAGTCAGACTAAAGAGGGAGTCAACCTTGAATTTTGTAAAACCAGAGAAAACTAAGGAGAAGATTCAATGTATATTACAAGATTTTAATAACAATAGCTCCATAGGCAGAGGGTTACAGTCTGATCATCTTCGAGCATTCCAAGTGCCTGGTGAAGGGCAAACCTTCGGAGCTGAGACTTGCACCAGATGTCTGATGATCAGCTCTGGAGGCAGATGGGAGCGTGATGTCCTCCAACCCTCTCCTCATGCCCTGCGTGCACTGTGGGGCCCGGTTATGGGAAAGAATGTGGGAGGGGGATTAAAAGTGGCCTTATTTCCACATGGAAGGGGTAAAAAACACCCTCTACCTGTGGCTAACAAGGACAAAGAGAGAAACTTCCCAAGTGATAGGCATTGTTCTGTAAATGTGAGAGGTACAAGGCTCTGAAAATTGAAAGGGGAGTCAAAGAAAAATGTTTAGTTGGAAACATTCTTACTTATGTTTATTCTCTACCATATTTATTCTAGAGCAACCAGATTACTCCAGGGGAGGAATGGAAAATAAACCAATTTATGAAACTCGTCAGTTATGGGCCCGTAGAAAATCTCAGTGTGAAGCATTTTAACTATTGCTCCTGAGGAATTTAAGAGCAGTAACCAAAAGATTTATTACTTTTAATATGCATTTTGTTATGTCCGGTTATAAAACTTGGGTTGCTTTTCATCATTTATGTATTACTTCAAAAACAATGGATAATATAATGAGGTGTAGACAATAGAAACCCATCACATTCACAAGGAAGTCTTTTTTTCTATGTAAATAATAAAAGAAAGTTCTGATATACACAGGGGTATATGCCAATTACATATCAATGAAGATAGAAGTATGATATTTAAAAAAAAGGTATGAAAAAAACAAATCTGAGGATGTGGATGAGGAGTCTTGTAAATATTTTAACATGGAATTTTATAATCTCTCTCATTTGTCTTTTTGTATAAAGCTTTCCCCATTAACTTTAAGAAGGAATTTGTCACTTTCTCTCATATGTGAAGTATGAGAAACTTAAAAGAAGACCATGGAGGAAGGGAAGGGAGAAAAAATAAACAGAGAGGGTGGCAAACCATAAGAGACTCTTAAATATGAAGAACAAACTGAGGGATGATGGCAGGGGGCATGGTGAGGAGAAAATGGGTGATGGGCACTGAGGGGGGCACTGTTGGGATGGGCACTGGGTGTTATACGTAAGTGATAAATCAGGGCAATGTACTCCGGAAGCCAAGAGCATATTGTATATACTGTATGTTAGCTAACTTGACAATAAATTATATTTTAAAAAAAGGAATTTGTCACTGAAATCACAGGCTAGAGCACAGCAGCAAAAAAGAGTTTTTAGCCACTAGAGAAACTTTGTCATATTTCACTTAAAGGAAACTGCGAACAAGTATCTACTTGTATACTACCCTCTCCCCGGAAGAACTCAGTTCTGAGTTGCAAGTTTACCTCAAATGAAAATGGAATAAATGGGGGTGCCTGAGTGGCTCAGTTGGTCAAGCGTCTGACTTTGCTCAGGTCATGATCTCATGGTTGGTAGGTTTGAGTCCCGTGTTGGACTCTGTGCTGAATGCTTGCCCAGAGCCTGGAGCCTGCTTCAGATTCTGTGTCCCCTTCCCTCTTTGACCCTCCTGCTCATGCTCTGTCTCACTCTATTGCTCAAAAAATAAATAAAAATGTAAAAAAAATTTTTAATTAAGAAAATGGAACAAATGAAGGCTGGGAGAGAATTATTCTGTAAGTGATAGACCAGTTCCTCTGATGACACAAGGAGCTCAAGCACATATCCTCTCTACGTAATTTACTGAGCATCTGATACTCTCCGTGCGTGCAGGAAGGAGTTGCATGGTCCTAATCAAGTGAAGTTACTCCTGACTCCGATTTCATTCCCAGTCTGATGGTCTAAAGTCCGATAGTGCCAGCTCTTTATCTTGGGCACTGCTGGTGATCAGAAGGAACGCCTAGTATATTTTGACATTCAAACTTTTATTACTTTGGATTCTTCTCAAGTTGCTTGGTATCCCACTGGGAAGGGAGATAGACTGTCTAGGAAATAATGTGATACCAAAACACAGTCAATATACGCTTCTTTATTTTCTGTTGTGCTTTCAGCCTAGCTCACCTTCTTCTTGCTCCCCAACCCAAGGCATGTGTTCACTTGGGAGAAGCATACCTATCTTTTTTTTTTGTTTGTTTTTAAATATTTTTTTATTTATTTCTAGGAGAGAGAGAGACAGACACAGCGTGAGCAGAGGAGGGTCAGAGAGAGAGGGAGATACAGAATCTGAAACAGGCTCCAGGCTCTGAGCTGGCTGTCAGCACAGAGCCCGACGCGGGGCTCGAACCCACGAACCGTGAGATCATGACCTAAGTGAAAGTTGGACACTTAACCGACTAAGCCACTCAGGCGCCCCGAAGCATACCTATCTTTAATATGAGTCAGCCTGAGGAAGCATGATGTAAGGGGGAAATATACTTCTAAAACAATGGCATATGGTCCAAAACCAAACATAGTTTTCATTCAGGGTTTCAGATTATCTGTGCAATTCCCTTCATGAGCAGAAGCAATCAAGAGTTAATTATTATATGCCTCATTGTTCAAAGTTTCCGTGTTTGGGGAAAAAGGACATATCTTTTTTCGGAATTCATGTATACTGCTTCTAAAAATGCACAATCTTCAAGAACTTTGGTTCTATAGACATGTCTGTGTCATGTATTGGTGGCAATCTTTCCAGCTATCCTAGAGAGGGGGAGAGAACAGATTCTGTAACTGATGTTGGTACTGGATACTCTAAATGAGATTCATTTGGCTATTCGTCTGTCCATAATCTAAAATATTTTCCCCAACACCTTACAACTGCAAAAAGGTCATAGAATCATGAAGGAGTTCTGAAAACTCAACTGCATTTCCAAATGTACAGTTGAGTAATTATTTTGATGTCAATAGATTTATATCAACCCATATGAATCTGGCATATAGATAAGTAAATATTAATCCCTGATGTGTAAGGCTTTTGGTTTCCTTCCAAGAGCCAAAAGATAATTTTCACTGAATTGCTTTTAAAACTTTCCCTCCTGCTCCAAAATACTGCCCAGTATACAGTGAGGATTTGTATCCACTTTTCAAAAAAAGTAACAAAATATTACTTTAATAAAAATATTACATGTACAAATATTTTAAAAGTCAAACAGTGCTGCAAGTCTTATATTTAAAAAGATCAGTCTCAGGAAGCCTGGGTGTCTGTCAGTAGAGAATCTGACTCTTGATTTCTGCTCAGGTCATGATCTCACAGTTCGTGAGATCACGCCGCATGTCAGACTCTGGGCTGATAGCATGGAGCCTACTTGGGATTCCCTGTCTCCCTCTATCTGTCCCTTTCTGCTCTTCCCCCATTCTCTTTCTCTCTCAAAATAAACCTAAAAATTTTTTTAAATATATCAATCTCTTATATCCTATCTTATCTTTTCCTCTTCCCTCAGAGGTAACCCCTTTCAACTCTGAGCTATTTCTTCTGGCATTGACTTCTATATTCTGTCAATATATATATACTACTACCTCTTAACATGTCTGCTTTAGACACTGACTACTGAAAAAAAGGCTGAACTTCCTTTATCATAGGTGAATATTCTTACCTTGTTCCCAATATAACTATGCTTCAGCTTTGGTTAGGTCTATACATATTCAGTGTTTGTCTGTCAACTCAGAGCCTGAAGCGGGGCTCAAACCCACAAACCACAAGATCATGACCTGTGCCGAAGTCAGACTCTTAACTGACTGAGCCACCCAGGTGCCCCAGGAACTTCTTGAGCTGTGGTGCAGACAGAAGTTTTCTGGGTACTTGCATGTCTGAAAATGTCCTTTCTACCTTCCCATTTACATGATAGTCTGGCTGGATATAGAATTCTCAGTTGCAGATCATTTTCTTTTAGTATCTTGAGGGCATCGCTCTATTGTCTTCCTGTTTCCAATGTTTCTGTTGAGTGGCCCAATACCATTATATTCCTTTTCCTTTACATTTTGTGCATTTGTTCTCTCCAGGAGCTTTTGGGCATTTTCTCTTTCTCTCTGGTGTTATGAAATTTCATTATGATGTACCTGAGAGTATATCTCTGTTTCATTCATTGTCTGAGTACTCGGTAGTCTTTTCAAACTGGAAATTAATATCATCTTAGGAAATTATGTTCCATTTCTTTTAAAAATTCTTTCTCACTGTATTTTCCCTCTTTCTTACCTTTTCTCCCTCTCTATTGTCTGTTTCTTTTATTCTACATTCTGGGAAATCCTTCCATTAAAGATATGATTTGGCTACTATTTTAAATTTCCAAGTGTTTTTCCTTAGTCTTTAATTGCCCTTTTTCCCCCAGAGTATCTTATTCTTGTTTTGTGTTTCTTCCCTTAGCTTTCTGAGCATTTTAATTATAGTTTCTTTGACATTTGATTCTGTTCTGTTTGATACTGTCTCTGTTTTCCCTGTGCTCTGTTTTTCTGCTCATTTGTTTTGGTCTCTGTATTTCAGGTTGGAAACCTTATTCAAATGGCACATGGTCCTTTTGTATCCATTTATGTTTAAGAGTGAGGCACCAAAAAAGATTCTTGGGTTCTCTGGGTATAGGCAGGGCTGGTATACTAAAAGGATTTACTATAGGGAAATAGAATGGCCAGCTGGCATTTGGGGGGAAGGGGGGTTGTCCACATTTCAGTGTCTATAATTCTTAGTGTGGTTCAATTTCTTCAGAGAAGGATCCTACAATCTTCTGCTTAGGAGATGCGACTCTGGATGTCAGTATGCTAGAGCCAGGGCCAGGAGAGAAGACTGTTTAAGAGTCTCACTGTTCTCTATGAGACTGACTTTAATGCCCCCCTTTTAAGTGTAGAACCTATTTCTCCTTGGTGCCTGATGTCCTTGATCAAAAACCTATCTGATTCATTTTTCTCAGAGCATGAACTTCTATTTCTATGGAGGTGGGGGAAGATTTGTCTCTTACTTACATGGGGTGGAGGTAAAATTCTGAGGTGTTCTATCTACTCCTTATAGAGACTTTTAAATACACACCCCTCTTTTCAGCCACAGCTCTTTTTCCTCCTGTGGTGCTCACTGTCTCTCATTTCTAAGATTTTTCAAGACTCCCACAGAAGAGGCCCTTGGTTTATTTGTCATCTTCCTTCCTCCCCTTGTGCGTGGTACAAAATATCAACTTTACTCTTCTTGGATAACTCATTTAACCATTCTTCTATTTGTTTTATCTTTTTGTGATTCAGGATGGTATTTGCCTCTTTGTTTAATTCAAGATAAAGTTTTTACTTCTGCTTTTGTTCTTTCTGTTGTCTTTGTGTGTGTGTGCGTGCGTGTATGTGCGCATACATGGGTGTGTGTTTTGAGAGAAGGGTCATAGTTTATAGGGTTAAAAAGACAAGGGCACAATTCTTCAAATAACCTGTATCCATGTGTCAAAACAGCTATTCAACTTATTGAATAAAATGTTAGTGTAACAAGTTGTTTGCTCATAATATGTAGACAATCCAATATGGTATAACTGGAAAGGACACAAGCTCTGGGGTTGGAAGGAGCTGAGCTTAAATCTGAGCTCTGAGGGGCACCTGGGTAGCTCAGTAGGTTAAATATCCAACCCTTGGTTTCAGCTCAGGTCATGATCTCATGGTTCATGGGATCAAGCCCCACACTGAGTTCTGTGATGACAGCTCAGAGCCTGCTTGGGATTCTCTCTCTCCCTTTCACTCTGCCCATCCCCACTCTCTCTCAATAAATAAATAAACTTTAAAAAAATCTGAGCCCTGAGTCTTCTAGCTTTCTCATCTTGGCCAATTTACTTAACCTCTTAGACCTTAAATTACCTATGTTTTTACTAAATTTTAAGTCCTAGTAAGGTTTAAGTGAATACATATGCTAAAGGTTTTAGCATAATGCCTGGCACTCTGCAGCTAATAGTTTAGGTTAGGTTAGTCCTGAAGACATAGTCTTATGGACTGGATTGTTTTCCTCCTCCCCCAGAACCCTCTTTGTTGAAGCCCTAACCCCCAATGTGACTACATTTGAAAACAAGACCTATGAGGAGGTGATTAAGGTTAAAGGAGATCATAAGGAATGGACAACTTAGAAGAAATGGACAAATTCCTAAACGTACACCTCCTACCAAAATTCACACGGGAAGAGGTAGGAAGTCTGAACAGACCCATAACTAGTGAGGAAATTGAATCAGTGATCAAAAATCTCCCAACAAATAAGAGCCCAGGACCAGATGGCTTCCCCGGGGAATTCTACCAGACGTTTAAAACAGAATTAATACCTATTCTGCTCAAGCTATTCCAAAAAATAGAAATCGAAGGAAAACTCCCGGACTCATTTTATGAAGCCAGCATCACTTTGATTCCCAAGCCAGACAGAGACCCAGCAAAAAAAGAGAACTACAGGCCAATATCCTTGATGAATACGGATGCAAAACTCAACAAGATCCTTGCAAATCGAATTCAACAGCACATAAAAAGAATTATCCACCAAGATCAAGTGGGATTCATTCCTGGGTTACAGGGCTGGTTCAACATTCGCAAATCAATCAATGTGATACATCACATCAACAAAAGAAAAGATAAAAACCATATGATCCTGTCAATAGATGCAGAAAAAGCATTTGACAAAATACAGCATCCCTTCTTAATAAAGACTCTAGAGAAAGTTGGGATAGAAGGAACTTACTTAAACATCATAAAAGTCATCTATGACAAACCTTCAGCTAACATCATCCTCAACGGGGAAAATCTGAGAGCTTTCCCCCTGAGATCAGGAACATGACAGGGATGTCCACTCTCACTATGTTGTTTAACATAGTGCTGGAAGTCCTAGCATCAGCCATCAGACAACAAAAGGAAATCAAAGGCATCAGAATTGGCAAAGAGGAAGTCAAACTATCACTTTTTGCAGATGACATGATACTCTACATAGAAAACCCAACAGACTCCACCAGAAGCCTACTGGAACTGATCCAAGAATTCAGCAAAGTTGCAGGGTACAAAATCAACGTACAGAAATCAGTTGCATTTTTTTTTTTTTTACAAATAGTTTATTGTCGAGTTGGTTTCCATATAACACCCAGTGCTCATCCCCACAAATGCCCTCCTCCATGCCCATCCCCCCCCACATCCATCAGTCCTCAGTTTGTT
>NW_024080979.1:1901618-1904916 GCF_003009895.1 Hyaena hyaena
TCCAATGGAAAAAAGACAGCCTCTTTAACAGATGGTGTTGGGAGAACTGGACAGCAACATGCAGAAGAATGAAACTAGATCAATTTCTCACACCATACACAAAAATAAACTCAAAATGGATAAAGGACCTGAATGTGAGACAGGAAACCCTCAACACCCTAGAGGAGAAAGCAGGAAACAACCTCTTTGACCTCCACCGCAGCAACCTCTTGAAATATGAGAGGACATTGGTAAATTTTCAGGAAATGAGAAGTTAAGGTGTTACAGTGGTCAACTTATTACTTCTGCTGCAAATTCATTCTTCATTGCCTTCTCTGCAAAAAATGAGATGGACATTTTAAATACTTTCCTTTGTCAGCTAACGGGTTAAGTGTTGTCACGGGAGATAAGACACCTCCTAATGAATAGCTTTTCCTGGTACCCAAGGGCAGATTCCAGCAGGTTCTACCATCACTACACCACAGTGACTTCTCTGCCATTTATTGAGTCACAGTTCTTCCCTCTCCAACAAGATCTGGATTTTAATCCTGAGGTTGGGAGGTGGGGAGGCTCTTCCTTGGATACTTTGTCTAAGCTCTAAGGGTAGTGACTACTCCTTATAATCTTATCTTCTTTAGAGTTCTTTACTATGGCCAACTTCCTGTTGCTCCAACCTCCTGCTATAAATAATCATTCTTTATATTCAATTGTCCTAGTCAAGTTACTATTTGTTTTTTCTCTCCTAATTGGACCATGCATGTTATACAAGGGCCTTGCGAAAGAACTGGCTCCAACTTGAAAAGATCAGGTAAGTCAATATCTCCACAACACCTGGCAAATGCACACAAAGCAATGGCACTGTCCCCATGCCTTGAATCGTCTGGTGCTGATTTACTGGATGCGACTTCTGCACATGGTGTTCCAGGCCTCCCACTGATGGTCTCTCTCTCACTCTACCAACTCAGAAATCTTAGTTTTCATTTTTCTACTGACAGCATTCTTTACTCCAGCCAATTCTGCATGCTGCCCCCCACAAGGTGACCTATATTCTCATAACCATCCGTGCCTTTTTTTTTTGGCGTGTGATTATCCCCTTAGCAAATGCTTATTTTCCTCCTCTAAGTCAGTCCTAACACCTTATAAATCTTGATTACTATTCATTTTCTCTAAAAAAAACCTTTCTGGATGAACCTGAACACATATGATTTTGCTCATTTGTCCTGCAATTGCCCTTGGCCGTTCTGTGGCCCTGGTGTACTAGTGCAATATAAAATATGCATTTCAAATATTTGAAATCTTCTTCATAAGTCTCTTGAGACTCTGACAGTAAATCAGAAACTCCTCCAAAGCAGGGACTCTGTCATTTATTTCTCTTCTGTGTCTTCTTAAGGGACCTGGTTCTATGTTCATTGGAGGCTTCTTTCTTGGTCAGAGCTAACCGAATGACTAGGGACAGTTGGAACCTTGAGTTCTTTGTCAATTCTTTGAAAAATGATGTCAAAACAATATGATGTGTTGACAATGGCTGCAAGAGAAGAAAAATCCACAAAGAGGTGTCCATATTCATGAGGCATTTGTGACATTAAAAAATGCACATGGTCCATTTTATACATTTCCTACTTAAGAATAGTGGGCAGAAGTGAAGCCCATCCAATATGGCATCAACACTGCATCAAGATGAAGAATCAGCTAATGATTATAGAGAAGGGGCCATGTTTAAGAGCCAATATGGCTGGGATACAGACTGGCTTTGGCTACTGTGAGTAGCTTCTTAAATAGTTTTCTCAACACCTTTTATGGATCAATTGGCAAGTCTAAGTCACGAGTGGTGAGCTGGAACACAGCCACTCCATCAGCACTGAAGCCAAGCTTGGAGTAGAATGAGCTCTGCAGGGTTGGAAATGTACAAGTGACAGATAGCAGAAGGCATGCTAACCAGCTCCCATGTGAGGATGGGAAGGACAGATGAAGAATTCTTGAGGAAGACTTAAGGTGCTACTACCTACACTATAAATACTGCTAAAGCAGCAAGTTATTCAACCCTCAGAGACAAAGTAAATAATTTTGAACTGTGGGACCACAAATTCTGGCGAGTAAAGAAGAGCTACGAACAGTGTCCAAGCCAGAAGCTAACCTTCTGGAAGATCTGCATAGGTGCAATGAGTAGGGAGCTGCTGAGCCCTTATCAGTCTTTATCACTACGTGAAAACACATGTGTCAGAAAATTCAACAGCATTCTGCTATGAATACAAAGCGTGGTAAGTGAGACAGATCTAATATGTCAGAAGAATTAAGGGAGAACATTGACCCTGTAAAGGGGAGATGGACTTTTCTGGTGGTCAGCTTGTAACATCTATATTTTTAGTTGCTTAAATGGCAGTATCACAATTACACTAAAGGAATAAAACACAAACAAAACTTATTTGACAGAAGGTAAGATGGTATTTTATTTTGCAATATTCCCAGACACTTAGGCAAAGAGTATTTCCAACATATCTTAAGTCAATGACCAGTGCTGAGAACAGTCATTAATCCTCTGGATTTGAGAAGCTTGCATCATTTCTGATATCAAGAAACATTCCTCTTTAAGGGATAGTCTCTCCAAATTATGGCCTAAATGTCCAAAGGCAGGTTACTAATCAGTGAGAGCAGAATTGGGGTCAGTTCTTAATTTCTTTAAAAGTAACTGACCATTAGTTAAAATTACATAGAAAAAGTCTATGAAAATGATACCTATTATTTTAACTGAAAGAAGTATAAATTTAGCTCTAGGGTATCTCAGTAATATGAAAATTTCTCTCTTTCTCTCCCTCCCGCACTTCTACCCTCCCTCACCCCCAACACACATCACACATTGCCACTTTTTTTCCAATGATCAAAAAACACCGCTACTCATTGTAATAATTCAGCAATTCTGCACATGCAGTGAGATGGTTGGCAAATTTTACCTGATGGGACCACAAGGGAAGATTTATTAACTAAATTTAGTATTTCGACAAACACAGGCTCAAAGTAAATATTATTTACATCATCACTGATATCTCCCCAAGAAATATTTTGTAAATATAAAAGGATCCTTGGTATATCATCAGATAAAAAATCATTGAGCGGAGAGGAGAGGGCAAGATGGTGGAGAAGTAAGGAGCTCCGTACTTGCACTCGCGCCCAAACATCACACAGAAAAGATCTGAAGCCATTGGAAACCTTACAAAACCTGAGAGATTGGGAGAAAAAAGACGCAGAATCCACTGAGAGAGCCTTCTAACATGAGTGCGAACCGGGGAAGATAAAATCGGGCCGGGATCGGAGACTCCAGGGT
>NW_024080980.1:0-24549 GCF_003009895.1 Hyaena hyaena
AGCTCTAACCAGTCTCGTGAGTCTTCATTTCCTTGTGAAGGCTCCGTGTCATAGAACACCATGTTAAACAAGTCTATGCGCTTTTCTCTTGTTAGTCTGTCCTATTTGCTTTCCGAACTCAACCATGGACCCTACGGGAACGCAGGAAAACTTTTTCACCCTGTATATGGGGCACCTGGGTAGCTCAGTCGATTAAGCGTCAGACTTCGGCTCAGGTCATGATCTCATGGTTTGTGGGTTCGAGCCCCGCATCGGGCTCTGTGCTGACAGCTAGCTCAGAGCCTGGAGCCTGTTTCAGATTCTGTGTCTCCCTCTCTCTCTGACCCTCCCCTGTTCATGCTGTCTCTCTCCCAGAAATAAATAAAAAACATAAAAAAAATTTTTTTAAAAGAAAACTTTTTCACCCCATATAGAAGAAACCAGACAAAACCAAAATGAAGGCCACTTGCTTGGGGCTCAGTGTCTTAATGTCCTTACCCTCTCCTTAGAAAGGAGAGGTTTCACATTTGCATCACCATTACAATTTATCTTTTGTAGTGTGTTGTTCTAGTACTTTAAAGCTCACATATAGTCAATGTAACATTGTTCTAATTTTGGTGTGGATTCGATCATTCTTAGCTAATCTTTTTATTGTCATGAGAATATCCCAAGGTATATATTTAGGGCTCTGTAGATAGCTGGATCTGGGTTTGGGTTATATATAAATACACACACACACACACACATACATATACACACAGTATATCTTTGGGTATTATTACAGACACATAGTCTGGAACTGATGAGCTGGAGGTCTTTCATCATCTCAGTATGGGCAAAACCACATACACTTGGTACTTTCAGACATCCCACGTTATAACAAGAATGGCTTTATCCAGCCCTGAAAGGTGACTCTTAGTTGCAACCGTCACAGTACAGTGATTCCTTATGACACATAATTTTTAAAGCAGCATTATGCATCACTTCCTGGAAGCGCCCCAAATGCACGGAAATCTCCTAGCAAGCAGCAGTCTTATCTATTTAACCAGCACTGAGGCGTACCGACCCGTTTTCCAAAAATAACAAAAACCAGAAACCACTTCTTCCTGGAGCAGAAGGGAAGCATCTTTGCCATCCTCACCAAACATTCGGCCATAGGTGGAATTCCCGAAGAAACACTGGCCCCAAACCACAGCGCTCAGACACCAACACCACGTGGAACTATTGTGGCTCCCAGAGCAGGCAAGCTTCACCCTGCAGAGATCAAGGGAAAGGAAACACTTCACGGCGAGGAGCCTGGGAGCCAAGCACATTCCTCTCATCCAGTGTCTTCTTTTCGGCTCTACTGCAGAGAGCACCGTGCATGCCCATCCTTAGCTAATTGTTCCCTGAACAGCAAAGACTGAGGGATGGAACGAGCAGCAAGAACACTAACTGGCACTCATGAAGGCTTCTCGGACACCAAGCATGAGTAGCAATCCTTTTCTACACTGAAACGTTTCCTTTTCCCCTAAGCCTGTGAAGTAGGTCCTATTAGGATGTGGTCACTGAGGCATGAAGTTAACACATAGAAGTCCACACACAGCCTGTAAGGGACCAACAAAGATATTAAGCTGAGGTTTTTTTGACTCGAGAGTCTACATTCTCAACCACCACTGTGACTGCCTCTCAGAAAAAGTCAGGTGTCCTGGCTGATACCCATTTTCCCCAGTGCTCAGAACCTTCTCAGGGTTCTAAGTGAGCCCAGCATGAATAAAAGGGGAGGTGGGAGAAAAGGGGGACAGAAAAGCCCTGAGGAGAGAGAAATAGGATTGATTTGACAAGCAATCCTTTGGTTTAATTTCTATACCTGCTAAATATAGCCCTTCTTCCCTTAGAACTTTTTTTTTTTATAAGAGAACCCAACACATTTTAATGGCAGTTTGGTAGAGAAGGGACAGAAGATTAAGTAAATTATTATCTGTAGATCATTGCACAAATAAAAGGCTTTCTTGGCAGGACTTGAAGCTACGTGAAATTCAGTGAAGGCAAACCTGCAGAAAGACTAACCCACTGCCAGGCTGTTAACTCTTTACAGCTTCTGGTAGACTTTTCCTGCAAAGCTATTGACCCTTCACACACCCCTCTTCCCAAGGGCCTACTTGGGGAGTGATAGAAAGATCCAGATGTCAGAGGATGTGAGTGCCTTCCAGTGAAAAGAACAAGAGAATTAAGACCCTTGCGCATTGGGCAAATACGTACCAAGCACTTCCCATATGCAAAGAGAAGGTGCCAGGGATAAAGGAAGATACCTGCTTTCAAAGAGCTTACAGTCTAGTGCGGGGGCAGTGAAGCTTTCACTATTTTAGGCATAGCAGGCCCAACTACTTAGCCCTGCCATCTGGAGCACGAAAGTGGCCACAGTATGGAAATGAATGGGTACAGCTACATTACAATAAAACTTTATATATTTTTTAAGTGTGTTTATTCATTTTCAGAGACTGAGGGGTGGGGGCTGGGGCAGAGAGAGAGGGAGAGAGAGAATCCCCAGCAAGCTCTGAACTGTCAGCACAGAGCCCAGATTGGGGCTCCAACTCACTAACCGTGAGGTCATGACATGAACCAAAGTCGGACGCTTAACTGACTGAGCCACCCAGGTCCCCCTGCCCCCCAAGAAAATTTTATTTTAAAAATCAAGTGGCTCACTGGATTTGGCCCGGCCATAGTTTGCAAACCCTTGTAGTAAGCACCTCAAGAAAGGCAAGCAGGAAAAACAATTTCCATGTTGTTTTCTGTTTCCATTTGTTTGTGGTCTTTAATCCTGAGCGACTTGGGTCTGAGGATGAAATCTTTGGATCGCATTTCGTTCCTAGAGTATTTGCGAGGTGCTACTCCACAGCCTTGTAGCATTGATGGTTGTTGGGGAGAGTCTGTAGCCAGGTGATTTCTTTTCTCTTTTACGGGACTTCCCCTGAGGATTCATTTTTTACCCTTGAAGTCCAGGATATATCTTATTAGGGTATGTCTCCATGATCTAGACACGAGAGGCTTTTTTTCCCCACAGATTTTAGCTTATTTATAACAACTGATATGATAACTATGTTTGTCCTACTGTTTTATGTTAGGCTTTCTTTTCCTAGTTTCAAAACCTTCTTTACCATATCATCTTTTGCTTATAAAGACTGTAAGTCTGTGTTTCCTCTAACCTTTAGTAACATACATATTTTTGTTCTAGTGGTTATGTTTATGACTGTAACTTATACACTATCTGTTAATTCTGTGCTGTAAACAATGATAGAGTTAATATATTTGCCCTTTCCCCCTCCCCTCCTATACCTCCACCATCTGATTTAATCAACAGTTTGATTTTCTTTAATAGATACTTTAGTAATATTCATTTATGTGGCAGATTAATATTTACTGCGGTTTTTCATGTTTTTTACTGAAGTTCTTCTTGACAACATCCCATATTCTTAACTATCTTTTCTCTGAGATTGTACATTTTTTTTTACTTTTTTAAAAAATGTTTATTTCTGAGAGAGACAGTGACAGAGAGGGGGAAGAGCAGAAAGAAAGGGAGACACAGAATCTGAAGCAGGTTCCAGGCTCTGAGCTGTCAAACTTGGGGCTCAAACTCACTACTGTGAGGTCATGACCTGAGCTGAAGTCAGGCACTTAATCGAATGAGCCATCTAGGTGCCCTGAGTTTGTATACTTCTGTTTTATGCTCTGGCTCCATAAAGTTGATGGAATTATTAAATGTATTTAATCTGTGGCTGAAAAATTGATTGTGGTTTTTAATGTTTCTTGATAGTAATGTTTTTTCTGAACAAGTGTCTTTCTCTGCCACCATTTTGTATTGTTTTCCATCACTTTTTCTGGCTTATTTCCTGCACTGATTCTGGGCTTTTACGTACTTTACTACTCCCCATGGAAGGGGTGCTTTCTCTAACAACTATGTGCAAGAAGTCTGTATCGTGGGGCACCGGGGAGGCTCAGTCAGTTAAGCATCTGACAGTTGGTTTCAGCTCAGGTCATGATCTCACAGTTCATGGGTTCGAGCCCGGCATCGGGCTCTGTGCTGACAACACAGAGTCTGTCTAGGATTTGCTCACTCTCTCTCTCTCTCACTGCACATCTCCCCCCACTTGACTATCTCTCAAAATAAATAGAAAGATAGATGAGAGAGAGAGAGAACTATTAAAAACAGAAGTGTGTGGGACATTTCCTGTCCAGGCGTTCTTGAATATTGTGTGCATTTGTGCACTCATTTGATTATTCTCTCTCTCCGTTATCTTAATGGAGACGGACCACCATGGAGTCTTTTGCAATGCAAAGACTTTTCTCTCATCCACTGGCAGGAAGAACAGACAGTCTCCTGAAAGCAGGGCTTGCCTCTGTGGTTCTTCCTTTAACCTCCTCCTCTCTGTCTCCCAAAAAGTGCCCAGGACTGGGGAGTTCTAGCACCTGCAGCAATGCACTTTTCACCCCCTCTCACCTCCCTGGGGTGACTTACTTTCAGCAAATTCCCAGCTCTTTAGATGTGGTTCTCTGGGTGTCTTGGGCACCCCTTTGTTTTGACCCACTGTTTCCATCAGTGTTGCGGTTTGAAATTTTCCATCTCTTTTGGTTTTGCTGAAAATGGAGTTTGGGTTTGTAGGTTTCATCTACCTTTTTGCTCGTGAAGGGTGTCTAGGAACAAAGGTAGGAATGTGAGCTTTACTGTATTCAAAGAAGAAATCTCAATGAGAGCATCAATTACTCAGAATGCAAACGTGTGAGAAATTGTAAAGTGACTGCACATGACCTAGAGAGATTGGGACAGGGACATAAAAGCCAGAAAGAAAAAAATTAGACACTCCATCTTCAGGTTAATAGCTACTGAATACCTGATTGCCTAAGGATCAGTGATGCCCTCCTGAAGGAAGAACAAAACTATCGGGGGGCAGCTAGCCTACTGAAAGCACAGTGATGCTCGCCAGTCTGTCAACATTCTGCAAGGATAGGAAGACGGGGGCGATCACAAGACCGAGACAGGGGAAACCTGGACTTTTCTGTGGAAAAAGGCAGCCGCTGTCACCTGTCGGAAGGATGGGATCAGATCCTCCTTGTTTGCAGGTACAATGTCTGGATGAGTGTGCAGAATATGTTGGGGTTACAATAGGAATTTTGTTGCCATCTGTCTTATTCTTTTATTTCCTTACTTCTAATTTAATGCATTTACATGCATACCCACGCGGACTTAATTTTGCCTAGATGGACACATGTGATCATTTTCTTTCCTGCTGTGTCTTTTTCTTTTCTTTTCTTTTTTTGATCAGTAACTTCTTTCCCCTCTCTTGAAGCTGGCCCTGTGCTGCAGCCTCATCCCCTCCCAGGTAATCCATGCTACCTGCACTTGTCTTTCCTATTTTTCTCTGTACTCATAGTCCTTTCCAGACAGACACATACATACATACCAGTTGTGGGGGGGAGGACTATTTAGTTTATGAAAAAAAGATTATATGAATCTTTTCCACATATAGTATTTCTCACTCAACGTTACCTTGTGCTAACTCCTTGAAATCATCTTGAATAGGGGCGCATGGGTGGCTCAGTCGGTTGAGTGTCCAACTTCGGCTAAGGTCATGATCTCACTGTTCATGAGTTTGAGCCCCATATAGGGCTCTGTGCTGAGAGCTCAGTCTGGAGACTGGTTCTGATTCTGTGTCTCCCTCTCTCTCTGCCCCTCCCACACTTATGCTCTGTGCCTTACTCTTTCTCTCAGAAATAAATGAACATTAAAATTTATATTAAAAAAAGGAGTAGAAAAAAATCATCTTGGATAGCTTTAAGGTGACTTTTTAAATGCCTGCCTAAGATTTCATGGTATTATTATGAACCATCATTTATTCAACCATCTCATTATTGATGGACATTCACATATTTGTTTTCCAAGTTTTGCCACTACAAACTGTATCATAGAAAAACATTTTTACATATATCCCAGGCTGCTTTTGTTTCTATAGGATAGATTCCTACAGTTTGTAAACATTGGGTCCAAGAAAATATATATATTTTCATCTTAATAGACCCACCCAAATGGCTTTCGGCAGAACCATTTCATATTTCTCCTAGCAATGTATGAAAATCTCTTTTGCTTGACATGCCCTCAATAAATATTTAAATCAGTTAGTTCTGATGTATATTATTTTCCTTATCAGTCTTGAGATAACTTCCTCTCTATTTTGCAAAGCGATGTCATGGAAGACACGTGCGGAGAGAGATTCAGGAAAAAAGTCAGTGTCAGACAGTCTCTCAGATGTAGCTTTGAGAACATTTATTCAGCAAATACTGTTTCAGGTACTTACTTTATGTGAAAAAGTACACAGGCACTGGTCACAATTTAAAATGTACAAATATGCCCACCGAGGTATATAATCCAGATGGGAATAGTTGTGGCATAGTGTCTGTATTCAGAAATGCCTAGATTCTGCTTCTTTTTAAGGTGTGACTTCTTCAAACCACAGTTTCCGCACCTATAAAATGGTTTTGATTATACTAGCCACCCTTTGGGCTTGTTCTGGAAATTAGATGAGATGATGCATATAAACCACCTGATATAACATCTGGCACAGAACAAGCACTCAATAAATGGAGGGGTTGTATTATTACTATTATTATTATTATTATTATCATTATAGATTTATGTATGAGAGTAGTGGAAGAGAGGATTGGACAGATAGGTAGGAACTAGAAGACCATGAATATCACTTCTTAATAGAAAATTTATCTTTGGACTATAGATTCTTAAGAAAGAAGTGATATAATGACAACCGTGTTCTAAGAAAATTTGCTAGTCGGTCATTAATCTGTGGATAAATTAGGGAATGAAGGAGATTGCAGTAAAAAGACTGAGTAGGAGGTATATTAATTAGATGCTTCTTCTATAAAACAGGGGTGGACACCTGACATAGTTTTTAAATGGCACAGCATTGGTACTGACCAGTTAAAGCAGGTGACAGCCCTCAGAATGGATGTCGGCTGTAAAGAACTCGTACCGCTATACCGGTGCGTACCCGCCGAGTATCAGCCCTGTTCCTAAGTAAGAGAGCTCCTTTCTGAAAATGGATTAAATAATAGGAGTTTGCTGATTCACATAAATAAATATCTGGAGGAAAATGGTTCTAGAGTTAGTTAAGTATGCAGCCTGGAAGAAATTGCCACGGCCCATCCATATTCCTGAGAACCCACCCATCCACTGCACCTGGATCCAAAGGCTTCCCATTGCCAGTACCTGCGGCTCTCTGCCTGCAAGCTCTCTCCGGCCTCAGGAGTGATCCCATCAGCGGGTATGGCAGGCAGGAAGTACTAGGTAGCTAACACATTGACAGTAGTGCTCAAACAATGCCTCATGGGAGTTAATGAATGAATACTTAGGTTTTCTCACCTCTTGGGTGGGACGGCTCTGAAGCGTGTGTCCTACGTTCTCCCAGAGGGCCCAGTAAGGACAGGTTTGCTCACATCACCACACTCTGTTGACCTCCTTCCTTTCCCCATCACTTCCTCACTTTTCTACTGTTGTTTCCTAAGAGTGCTTCCCAAATAAACTCTTTAACTTACATACTTTTCTCAGAATCGGCTTCTAGAGGAGGCAAAGTGTGTAAACTCTCAGCCTAGGGTTTGTTCCCCAAGATGGTGGTTCCAGACATTTCCTCTCACTTTACCAAAGAAGAAAATACCTTCCAGAAGGCCCACAGCATCTTCTTGCAGATCACTGGCCATCGTGGGGTCACATGTCCATGCCTAACTGTAAAATAATCACAGAGTGGAATCAGCTTAACGCCATGCATTTAGGCCAATCGTGACTCACATCCCAGGGCACAATGACAGCAGATACTTGAATAGAAGTAGAGACACTCTACCAAGGAAGAAGTAAGAATGACTCCTGGGTGAGCTCCAACAGGCTCATCTAAAAAAAGTCTTCTCCAGTAATTTGGGCATGAGGCGATGAGAACATCTACCACGGGGTTGGCAGTGAAAACCTTCATCTAAATCATAGACTGGATTTATCACCCAATGAAGTCTGAGTCTCCCATATTCCTGGAGAATAAAAGAGAAGGTTTAGCACTCAGCTCTGTGAATAAGCTACCTTGATTCTGCTCTGCATACATCTTACATGAAATGGACTTAATACGTCTTAATTGCCTACAACAGGACTAACATTTTTCGTAATGATCAGCGTATTCACATTGCCTTCCATTCATTTATCTGAGTGCTCAGACACTCATTAGAACCAGTTAGGAGTATGGACCCCACAACAGCCCTTGATTGTACTGAGAAGCATGAAGTATTCCTATATACCTCCACATTAAAATACCTAACACAGGGCATAAGATGGCTGCCTAAAAATCATTCATTATTGTCCAGACAGCCTGTGTGGCCAAGACAGGTAATGATTGATAACTCAGGCCACCCAGGGACTTCAGAGATAGAATTTAGAGTATATTCTTATTTTGTATGAATGTCTAATGAAAAGACCGAAGTTTGTTCATCAGCCCTCTCTTGACAACCCGGAGCTGGTTTCAGACAGACCTTTTGACTCAGTGTGGGACCTTAGCCGCCACATTACTCACTTCCTTTTTCCTAAATCCCAGACAACTGCACAATTCACAGAGATTACCTCCCAAAGGTGAGACCCCTCTGAGGGAGTCACAAAAGAGAGAATCCTCCTGGGCTGGGCCTGTCACACATTTCACTGCAGGTGGGAGAGGAGGATGGGGGGAGTCTTGGGGACACAGAACTGTCACCACATTGGGAATGCCAGCACATATGTGAGCCTGGTTGCGAATGCTGCCAGTGGAATGTAAGACGCATGAGGTGTCTTCAGCAGGTGCTCCTTTATCTTTGTCAGTATGGAAATAAATTGGTTTCACTCTTTATTTCCTCCTTATAAATCCTGTCTAACAAGCTAACGGAGCCGATTCCCTTTGCCACCCCAGTCCAAGGCCATTAACATCCACCCTGCAGTTCATCATAACCTTGTGCCCCTTTTCAAGCCACATGATCATTTATGTCCAGCTTGTCCTGTAGGAGGAAAAAACAAAAGGTGTCTGATAACTCCTGGTGGAGGCAGAGATTCAGCAAGAGGGTTGTCAGTTCAGAGACCTTCAGAGATTGTCTGCTTGTCAATCTCGTTTTCTGTGCCTTGGAGCAGACAGCCAGGAAGACAGGCCATTAGTAGGAAGCTACCTTTTGGACTTTACTAATGGCAGGAGCTATAGGAGTGGGGGTTTGGCGGGTCTTATCCTTCGAAAAAGTGCTGAAGGCCCTCCACAGAGGAACACAGAGCAGCTGGGGTTTCCAGCTTATACCTCATGGAAATGTCAGCCATTGCACAGGGAAAGGCTTGAAGGATTTGGAAGCTTTCCCTCAATGTTGTATTTCCCTCACATTTGTTATTTTATCTCCTGTTTTTGTATAATAGTAACAGGAAAGCCCAATATGGAGGCACTTCTGGCCCCAATTAGGGAAATGGAGGAAGGCAGAGAATAAGTCTGGGTCTCATCCACGGCTGGTTTCAGGAGGAACAAAAAGCAAGGAGTTGAATGAGTGACAGCAGCTCTAAGGAGACAAGAGGTCAAATTGGAGCTCAAGGGTGGTTTTGGGAGGAAGAGGCATGCGGAGAAAGATGCCCTGAGCCTCAGAAAGCTCAGAAGTCAGACCAAAGCCACAATTCTAAGAAGCCATGAGAGGTCCATCAGTTTTTCTTTCTTTCTTTCTTTCTTTCTTTCTTTCTTTCTTTCTTTCTTTCTTTCTTTCTTTCTTTAAAGAGAGAGAGAGACAAACCAAGAAACAGACTCTTTTTTTAAATGTTTATTTATTTTTGAGAGAGAGAGAGATAGAGAGCACAAGTAGGGCAGGGGTAGAGAGAGGGGGACAGAGGATCCAAAGCAGGCTCTACATTGACAGCAGTAAGCCCTGTGTGGGGCTTGAACTCACAAACTGGGAGAACATGACCTGAGCCAAAGTCAGACAGGTGCCTCTAGTTTTTAAGTCTAGATCTACACCAACCAATACGGTACCTACTCACCACACATGGCTATTGAACCCTTGAAATGTGGCTTTTTGGAACAAAGATATATATTTGATTCTGAGGACTTCATACTAAAAAAAAAAAAAAGGATATTAGATGTTATTTTTATATTGCAGGTTAAAATGTAAATAATTACAACACATTGGGTTAAATAAAATACACTATTAAAATTAATTTCCCCCGTTCCTTTTGCCAATGTTAATATGATGACTAAATTTTTTTAAACTACGTATGCAGCTTACATTACATATTTCTTGGATACCACTTGTTCAGAAAAAGAGATGCAGAATTTCAAAACTCTGGGTTGATAAGTTCACCAGACTGCAACTTTGCTCTTCTCCACATCCTCTGAAACTAGCTTCGGCAGAGTGGTGAGGTAGTTTGGATCCTAATACTGACAATCAGCCTGGAGAACAAGTATGGCTTTCATTTAGTGTGTTACGTCTTCCTCTTGCCTCCAAAAAGAACCAGCTTTGGGAAATACTGAAGGCATAGGAAGGAGGATGTTGGAAAAAAGGTGTTAATTTCCTTCTCTGCCCCAATTAGCTTTGTGGGTTTTTTTTGTTTGTTTTTTTGTTTTTTAGCTCTGCTTTGTCATGGAAATTTGCATCTTCTTACTGACCCTGACATGGAGCACACAGTCTGTTTCACTAAGCATGCCATCACATGGGTCCAGCCCATTGAGGCGCAAAGCTCAAAATCATTTCATTCCTCACTGTCAGGAGGTAACCTGAATATCCTGGAAATGATCAAGTATTGAGGCTTTTCTTTATCCTATTGACTCAGTACTGGAATTTGCAGAACATTTTGTGAATGCTGGTTGACTGGTGGGTCTTGGTTTTAGAGTCTTTTTTTTTTGGGGGGGGATGCTTTTCTTTTTTAAGGAAACTCATTTATCTGGTTAACAAAAATGAATGACTCATGCAAAACATAGACACTTTATCAGATACCTTGCTCTCAATGAACTCTCAGACTAATTATGTGAGACAGATTTGTAAGAAAGAAAGAAAGAGGAAAGGAAGGAAGAGAAAGGGAGGGAGAGAGGAAGGGAGGAGGGATAGAAGGAAGGAAGGAAGGAAGGAAGGAAGGAAGGAAGGAAGGAAGGAAGGAAGGAAGGAAGAAAGGAAGAAAGGAAGGAAGGAAAGAGGGAAGAAGAGAAGTACAGGGAAGGGAAGTGCAGATAATATGACAGAAATCTGTACAGAATACAGAAGCATGTAAAGGAAAGAGTGATCAAATTTCCTTCTGGAGAAATCAGGAAAGGCTCTAAGGGTCTTTGAATTCAGATCCCCTGACTACCGTATGCCACTCCCTGCACACACACTTTGCACCCCTGACACAAACCTGAGATCACACTAACGCATCTAAGATACCTCCAGATGGCTCTACTTGTGTGCCTCAGAGACATCTCAAACTCAACATGTGCAAAATGCATCTCACGAAAGTGTATATCACTTTAGAAAAAACTTCCTTCCCTATCATCCCAATGTGCCTTCAGTTTCCACATCTCAGGACATGGCATTACTACCCATTTCAGTTCTCAACCACAACCTCAGGACCACCTCTGATTCCTCTCTTTCCCTCCACACCACCCCAGCCAATCCAAGTGTGAGTCCTATTGATTCCGAACCATCACCATGTCCCGCCTGGGGTGATGCACCTGACCCCTACATGGACTTACTTCCTCCTCTCCTTTCCCTTCCATTCTCATTTCTAGGTAACAACATAGATGCACGTCTACAAATGGAAACCAGGTGAAATCACTTTCCTTCTCAGGCCTATCAATGGATCCTAACTGATATGAAATACAATTCCAAACACTTCACTTGGAATCTCCCAAAATGTCTTCAAAAGGAAACAAAAATAAATACTACCCAGCAAGGGAAATAAGATAAATGTAATTACTTGAAATGAATAACTTTTGTCCATTAAAGAGAAGTCAAAAGGCAACCCATTGAGTGAGAGAAGGTATCTGCAAAAAATATCTGACAAAGGACTCATGGCTGGAATATGCAAGAACTCAGACAGCTCAATAAAAAACAGAGACTACTCATTAGAAGGATGAGCCAAATACATGAACCAATGGTGGTCAAAAGAAAATATCCAGATGGCCAATGTAAATATGAGAAGGGGCTAGCCCCATGAGTCACCAGGGACTAGCTGAAGCCACGATGTAATATAACAACACCCACTGGGATGGCTACAATGAACAAGTCAGATGGAATAATACCAAATGCAGGAGGGGAGTTGAAGCAACTGGAATACTCACATGTGAGGGTGTAGACTGGTACAAGATGGCGGGAAAGCTGTTCGGCAGTATCTGTTATAGCTAAACAAATGCATACCCCATGGCCCAGCAATCCTACACTGAGGTATACACACACACTCCTCACACACATGCCCAAATTGGAAATTAACCAAATGTCCACTAATGGTAGGTGAATAAATAAATCTGGTATAGTCACAAAAGAATATTCAATAGCAATAAAAGTGATTTCAGTCCCCAGAAAAATATAGTGGGATCTCAAGATCATGCTATTGAGCAAAAGGCAACACAAGAGAGCTCACCATATTTGTTTGCACTGAGTTCGAAAGCAGACGAAGCTAATGAATGCCATTAGACATCAGGTTCGTGTGTATCCTTGGCAGCGGTGGGACCATAATAATGGGAAGGGAACAGTGGAGTGCTCTGGGCTGCTGGCTGGGTTCTATTTCCTGATTTGAGTGTTGGTTACACAGGTATGTTGAGTGTGAGGAAATTTATATAAACAGTATACTTACAGTTTGCATACTTTTTTGTATGTGTCTTAAGCTTCAATAAAAATGGTTTTAAAAATCCAAATTTCCAATCACAGCCCACAAGGCCCTACCCTCTCTCCAACCTCTCCCTAAGCTCCTTTTCTTGGCTTCCCCTGCTTCAGACCAATGCCTCATTAGCTTCTGAAATACACCAAGCTCACTGCCACCTTAGGACCTTGGCTTCTCTTGCTCCTTCTGAATGTTCTCCCTCAACGACTTCACCTGACCAGCTCCAAAACTCCTTAGACCTAAGCTTAGATGTCTCCTCTTCTTGGCCACCACATAAAAAGTAGGTTTCTCTCTGTTATTTCCTACCTCAAACCCCTTGACTTCTTCCTTCAGAGCACTTACCACAACTTGTGTTATTTTCTTTTTGTAATTCGGGCCTATGTTCTGTCTGATTAAAATGTTAGCTTCTTGAGAGTGCAGACTGAGGTGCTCCCTGAAGTACCTCTGAATCAAGATAACCACCTTGTCCCAGCTTTAAAACTTGAAGGCAAAATGAGGGGGTTTATGTCCTAAGTGAGAATGTAGCCTGCTGCCGTTACAGGGTAAACACTTAATAAGTGTTGAACAAGCAAATGAATAAGAAAGTAAGGGTTGTCCAGGTGAATAAAAAATAAAGGAGCAGAAATACTACTCTTTTTTTCCAAAGCTAACATAGAAAGAAAGGAAAAGAGGTCAGGGTTAAGGGCCCTGGCACCTGACAGGTTCTTTGTTGTGGGTTTCCTATATTTGATTATATGAATCTTCCTCAACTTGCAGTGGGGTTACATCTCAATAGACCCATCATAAGTTGAAAATACTATAAATTGAAAACACATTTAAACACCTAACCTCCCAAACATCACAGCCTAGCCTAGCTGACCTTCAGCATGCTCAGAACACTTACGTTAGCCTATAGTTGGGCAAGATCATCTACTGCAAAGCCTATTTCATAGCAAAGTGTTGACTAGCTCATGCAATTGACTGGATACTGCACTGAAAGTATGAAGAAAGACAGAATGGCTGTCCGGGGACAGAAGGGTTGTCATGTACTGGTCGTTTACCCTCAGCATCTGGCTGACCTGGAGCTTAGGCTACTGCCCAGCATCATGACAGAGGACCCACCAGCCACATGTTGCCAACCCAGGAGAGAGCCACATTCACAGTTCAAGTACACTTTCTAATGACACGCATTGCTTCTGTGCTATTCTAAAGTCAAAAATCCTAAGTCGAACCGGAGTAAGTTGGGGACCATGGTATATTGGCACAATTTGATAATGGGCCTCAGGCTTTCCAAGTTGCTTCTGTGATCAGTTGATCAGTAACTCTTCCCGAAGGCACTTTACTGCAAGGGAAGGAAGGTGCTGGAAAACAAAGTAACAGGCACCACCTGTAAACATGCCTGGTCAAAACAAAATGATCCCATTATGTTGGTGACCTCAAGAAGTAGAAGCCTTTCAGAAAATTCACCATTATTCTGTCATGTAGTGGAGATTTGCAGCCTCCACTAACAGTGGGGACAATTTTCATCTCCCTCTCAAGTGTTCTCTTTGGATTATAGGGTCTTCGGCAGGTGAGAGCAATAGTTTCTCAAATGAAAATGATAAGCTAAGTGTGTGGCTCTTCAACTTGTTCACTCAACCTCTCCTTTTTAAAAAAAAATGTTTTATTTATTTTTGAGAGAGAGATAGAGACAGCATGAGCAGGGAAGGGTCAGAGAGAGAGGGAGACACAGAATATGAAGACAGGCTCCAGGCTCTGAGCTGTCAGCACAGAGCCCAATGCAGGGCTTGAACCCACGAACCATGAGATCATGACCTGAGCTAACGTTGGACGCCTAACTGTCTGAGCCACCCAGATGCCCTCAACCTCTCCTTTTTTAAGCCACCCAAAGCTCCGGTAGGGCCCCTGCTTAGAAGAACTATTTCTTGATCTTGTGCCTATAGAAGGGATTTGCAAGCCATATTCCGCTCAAATGAAAGAACAACAATTTTCACAACTAGGAGTTACAAGTGGGTCTGATGGAAAATTCCAGAGCACACAGAGCATCAGTTACTCCTCATTCCTCATGTCTCCACACACTCTTACACATTTTCTGTGGGCCAATATCCCAACCTGGCTTTACTGGGAAAAGCATTTACAAATAAGTCTATTGCATTATGATTATTTCTGATTCTCCTACATATACTTTCTGCCTGGTGACCTTGTGATTCCTCCAGTTAAAGACAGAGTCCATTGTCCCATACCCTGATGTGGGACTTAGCCATGTGACTTACTTTAGACCATGGGACATAGGTGGTATCATAACAGTTCCAAGCACAGATCTTAAAGACATCATCACACATTTCTGCTTACACTGTCACTATCCAGCCATGAAAGGAACATGCATCAAGTGGCTAGCTCTTTGGTCCAAGGAGGATGAGAAAAATGTAGAGAATAGCTAGACCTTACCCAGTTTCAAGCCAAGTTCACATGAACAAAGCTTAGATCAGCCAACCCCCAACCAACACACAGGTACATGAACAACCAACTGTTGTTTTCAGCCACTGAGCTGGGGTGCTTTTTAAGTGGCATTGCTGTGGAAAAGAAAGTTGATACCACAAAAATTGGCCAACTTGACTTTGTACCATCCTAAGTCTCCTAATGTAAGTTAACTTTGTCATCCCCTCCCATGAGGTAGCAAATCCTGGGCAAACTAAGTCATCTGAGACCAGTAAAAATGTACTGAGCAGCTACTATATGTTAAGCCCCAGGAGCACAGAGATGAACACAATACAGTCTCTCATCCTATAATAGCTTGTGTTCTGAGTGTGATATAGACATCTAAGAAACCACTTTACCATAATGTGGTGAAGAATAAGATTAAGAATGCACATTGTACTGGGGCACCTTGGTGGCTCAGTTGGTTAAGCATCCAACTCTTGGTTTCGGCTCAAGTCATGATCCTGCAGTTTGTGAGATCGAGCCCCGTGTTGGGCTCTACACTGGAAGCATGGAACCTGTTTGGGATTCTCTCCCTCTCTCTCTGCCCCTCCCCTGCTCTCTCTCAAAATAAATAAATAAATATTTAAAAATTAAAAAACAAAATAAAATGCACACTGTACCGCATTCCACCATGATGGTAAATTGTGATCCCAACATCCAAGAGAGACCATTCTCCATGGACAGAAGACCATGAATTGAGAAGATGAAGAGCCTGGTGATGAGACAGTGATACAGGCCTGGAATCATTACCCAGAACCGAATGGGCATATCTATGACCAGCGTCATGACAAGATACAGGATAATCCCTTCAGTCCTGAAACAGACTCTGAATGGTATTTTGGGTAGTGTCTACATAGACCAACAGGAAGGGATTGTTTCCTGACACTAGCTCTCCACTTCCCTTCAGTTGGGGAAGCATAAAAAGAAGAGTTGGCTTATAGTGCCAACTGTACAATGACAAAAGATAGCTGATGGCTTCCTTTGGCATGGTTCTCTTCTTTTTTAATGGACGTACATTGAGGTATACTTTACTTGCTATAAATTTCACCTGTTTTAAGTACACAATTCAATGATTTTTAGTAAATTTGCAGGGTTGTGCAACTGTCACTAGAATCTGATATTAGGACATTTCCATCACCTCAAGAAAATATCTCTTCTGTCCATCAGCAGTCATTCCTTATTCCTATCCCCAGCCCTAGGCCACCATTAATCTATTTTATTTCCTTATTGATTACCTTTTTGGGACATTTCATATCAATGGAATCATATAATATATGGTCTTTTGTTCTGGCTTCTTTCATTAGCATGTTTCTGAGATTCATCCATGTTTTAGCATGTATTGATTCATTTTGTTTTATAAGGATATTAGTTTCCCTTACCAACTTCACAGTGGCCCAACAAAAGTTGAAATAATATAAGAACACTACACATAATTTATAGCTTTAGTTTCTTCAGCAATCAAGCCCAGGGAAGCTGGTACCTACAAAGAATAGAGACAAAACTGAATGAAGTAAGAGCAAGGTTTATTTTCTACCTACCATATCCCTTACCACACAGGCCAAGAAGGAACTGGGGTGGATCATGGGTCATCCTCCTGAGGAAAAATGATGATCATTACATATTCCCCTGACTACAGATGAAGTGTTTCTCAGTCTACTTTGACCTTTATTTCCTCTCTCTCTCTCCTCCTGGTGTGTGTGTGTGTGTGTGTGTGTGTCCACAAATTGTTCATTGAGGTTTTTGGAATGTTTCCAATGAGACAGGATCTTATCCAACAGCACTTTATTGGCCAAGACCAGAAAAATGATCTAACTACATCAAAGACTATACAATCCAACCATTAAAATCACAATCTGTAAATAGATGCCAATAAAAAAAGGGGGCAACTGATCTCAACATTTTTGTTGGGCAAATATTTAAGCATTTCAGTTGAGCAATCCAGGAAGAACAGATCGTTGCTTATTATTTCCATCAGTAAGAGTGGGTCATCAAATCAACTCATAAAAGGGGGGAGGGGGGAGTCCTTTCATAAAATCAAGGAGAAAACAACTTAAGCACCAGGGAATAGACTTTTGTATAATCAGCTAAGAGAACTGTCCAATATGCTTGGGAGCCGTGAACAATCTCATGGACCAGCTGTGCCCCCAAGCTAGGAACGATGCTGAACGCCACCGCTATCCTAGGCCCAATGGACACATTCGACTTTGCCTGGTGATTTCAGATCCATGCTCCATGGCACGTCTGTCTCTTAGGAGCACATCGAGGCCTCCTATGACGTCACTGCGGTCAGCAGAGAGACAACGTCACACTAAACATCGCCACACAGAGAGCTGTGTCAAGCCTGATTTTGTGAGCTCTGCCAAGGGGAAGTGATCTGGCAGCGCTTTTGCAGTGAGTCTGAATCCAAAACAATCCGGAGAAAGAGAAAGCAAGGCTTAAATGAAACACAATTGAATTGAACAGAGAAAAGGAGAAGATAGAAGCTTGTAACTGTAATAAATCCTTCCAATTCAAAGCCAGGAAACAGTGGATCGGAGGAGAAGATGAGAATGTAACAGAACCTCCAGATCCATCTGAATCACCCACAGTGATTTCTACCACATGATGGTAGAAAACGGGGTGGTGAGAAACACACAGCATATGCTGCTCAGGGGGCTTTACATCATTTTTCTCTCCATTCTCACAACCTATGGCTTTTAGGTAAAGCAAGAGCCACTGGTGTTACCCCACATTTTAAAAATGTCAGTTTCGGGGCGTCTGTGCGGCTCAGTCGGTTAGGTGTCCGACTTCGGCTCAGGTCATGATCTCACGGTTAGTGGGTTCAAGCCCGGCGTCGGGCTGTGTGCTGACAGCTGTGTGCTGACAGCTCCTCGGAGCCTGGAGCCTGTCTTCAGATTCTGTGTCTTCCTCTCTCTCTGACCCTCCCCTGTTCATGCTGTCTCTCTCTTTCTCAGAAATAAATAATAAAACATTAAAAAATTTTTAAAAATAAAAAAAAATAAAAATGTCAGTTTCTGTGGAAAGGCTGGGGTGAAACAGATCCCTTGGTCGCTGGAGCATTACCATGTTCAGTTTATATAAGGCTCTTCTCTTATTTCATTTCCCTATGTACTCATTCCCCGTTATTGTCTTTGTTTCCTGTCCCTTCCCCATCAGCAATCACTTTTCTCTCTTTAAGGTACATGTTGTAAATAGACACTTTTGTTTGCCATTTTTATTATAGATTGATAGATTGTGTTACACATCTCATTCTGTTCCTTCCAATTTCTACTAATCGCTAGCTTTTGAATGTCCATCCTCACTGCCACAGGCAGTACAAGTCATTTCTTTTAATTGTTGAGTGCTGTATGTGTGCACAGACTACATTTTGCCTGTGTGTTTCCCCAGGAAGCAGACTTGTTTCCAAGCCCTTATCTCTGCAACCAGTGCTGTTCTGTGGAGGCAGCCTCCACACTCCCCTTACAGACCAGTGTGGGAATTCTCTGCACTGTATCCTCCAGAGCAGACTGTGGGAACACGGAGTATTTGTAGACTTCATACACCCAAGAATGCAGAGTATTCTCAAATGGCTGTATGGGTCTACATGCCCACCAGCTATGTTTCCTATCCAGATTTTCTAGTAGTAACTCATTACTGTACTTGTACTCATTTTGATTACTAATGGGTTTGAGTATTCTTCATAGCCTTCTTAGAATTTGGGTTTTCCTCTTTTACACATTGCCTGTTCATATCTTTTGCCTTTTTTTTTTTTTTTTTTTACTGGAGCATTAGGTTTCTTCTGGTTCATTTTGTAAAGTTCATTATATAGTCTAAAAATTGTCACTAAAAATTGTCAGTTTAAACATTACAAACTGTTTTTTTTTCTTTTTTAAAAAAATATTTTAATGTTTATTTATTTTCAAGAGAGAGAGAGAGAGAAAGACATGGCATGGGGGGGGGGGCAGAGAGAGAGAAGGAGACACAGAATTTGAAGCAGGCTCCAGGCTCTGAGCTGTCAGAACAGAGCCTGACACAAGGCTCACACTCATAAACTGAGAGATCGTGACCTGAGCCAAAGTCAGAGGCTTAACTGACTGAGCCACCCAGGTGTCCCACAAACATTTTCTTTCAATATGATAGGCGTTTGTTAACTTTGTACATGGTATCCTTAATTGAACAGAAATATTTAATGAAATCCATAAGTTTCATTTTTAAAAGGGACTATAAAGAGTTAGTGGGAAAGTTGGGCATTATCTGTTTTACATACTTTTTAAATTAAATAACAAAACAGGTCTCAAACTAGCATTAGACAGAGCGCCCGTGAGAGAGAAAGGGGTAGTATTTATTAGGACTCAGAAATATTGAAGAACTTTTGGGGGCATGGAGGTGGCAAGAAGCAGCACTGAAAAACTGTCAGGAATGAACTCTTCTGTCCCTCCCCCTCTCCTTCACCCTCAACTTCTCCCTCTCCTTCTCTCATTTCTACTTTTTACATCTACCTCACTGATGTCTCCAGACTTACTTTCTTCACTGTCCACATACACCTGTCCCAAGCTCCTGAGTTTCTAAGTTCCCAGTTCAGAAGGCTCAGTTGTAATTACATATCCCAGATTCCGTAATCCTGGAAGAAGGATTAATAGGTCCCACTGTCCAATCAACAGTGGCCAGAAGGTGGGGCCAGGTGAGTGGAGACAGAGCTCCAAGTTGCACCAATTCAGTGGTAAGTCTCAGGCAAGGAGGATTGGGGTTGTGCCAATACCTTAAAGACCAAGGGGAGACATAAAAGCCGGCAAATGAGTAGATGTGAGATTTGTGTGGGTTTTGTCCTTACATCTGACAGTACTTCCTATCTTGTTCTCTTTACTGAGACCAGGGCCACCTGGACATCAGCTCTTATTCCTGGACCATCTATGGGTCTTGCTCTTCTTAGAGTGACTCTGTTCCCTTGGTGCCCCTGATAGTTGGTGAGTGGTCCTAATAAGGCCGATGAGATTATCTTCATCCTCACTACATCCAAAGATCCTGTGTAAAAACCTGTGGCTCCCGGGGCGCCTGGGTGACTTAGTTGGATAAGCGTCCGACTTTCGCTTAGGTCATGATCTCGCAGTTCATGAGTTCGAGCCGCGTGTCGGGCTCTGTGCTGACTGCTGGCTCAGAGTCTGGAGCCTGTTTTAGTCTGTGACTCCCTCTCTCTCTGACCCTCCCCTGTTCACACTGTCTCTCTCTCTCTCCTAGAAATAAATAAAAACATTAAAAAAAGAAAACCTGTGGCTCCTGGTTCCTGAGATCTGAATGTCTTAGATTTAGTTTTTCCCATGAAAAGCATCCTTTGTAAGGAGCCATCTGGTCTCTAGGGCCAAACTACAATAACCAGACACATATATTTCAACCACCTTCATTCTTTTGCAAATCTGATTCTACACCTTGTATATATTAGCATCTCTCTCTCTCAATCTCTCTCTCTCTCTCTCTCTCTATATATATATATATAAAATGAAAATTCTACTTTCTTTTATATATACATACACTAATAAAAATAGAAAATATTGTTGCACTATTATGAGTCAGGCACCGGGCTAAGTACTTACCATTTATCATTGCCACCCAACATTTATAATCCTCCCACATAATAACTACCATCTCCACAGCGACTCTATGAGAAATTATTATCATTCTCAATTTTAAGTAACCCGGGAGGTAGTTGATTAAGTAACCTGCCCAGAATTACAAAGTGGTGGGTGTAAAGCTCAGATCCAGATATATCTGGTAGCCAACCTCGATTCATCATAACAACACAACATTTCACCTTTATGTGTGTGTGGATGCACTTGTTTTACATTGGTCATTTACTGGTTCGTTGCTATCATTATCTATTAGGGTACAGAAGCTCAAAAAGCAGTCACTACTTTGCTTTACGTTGTACCTCATGTCTCACTTTACACATACCATAAGAAAAAGAAAAGAATGATAAATCCAGGGGTTAAAAGAATGCTAACCCCATATAATGCTGAATTTGAACATTGAAGAAAATTCCCTGGATACCAATACAGTGCGTGAGGAGATTTAAGTGAAGCGTGGAAAGATGTGGAAGGAGAGGAGATAGATGAACCCAGGCAAAGTGGAGCTGTTCTCTGAATCCAGGGGTTGGTGGAATCTTCTGAAAGCAGAGCATAACAAAAGTGAAAGAGAATCCCAATCTCTACAAAGGCTAAGTGGCATAGCTATAGCAAACAGAATCACTCAATTGGTTTTTTTTACATTACTCTATTTTTTTAATCAAAGCATAGTTGACATGTAATGTTACATTACTTTCACATGTAGAATATAGTGATTCCACATATCTGCTTTACACTATGCTCACCACAGAATCCCTTAATTCTTGATTGTGGGGTCTTGTTTCTGTTTGCCTCTGGGGTTATTAGAGCAGAGTAGAAAGAAGACACTCATTGAATCCAGAAGGACCCATGTTTAACTCATACGTCTGCCTATCACTAGTGATTTGACCTTGGAAAATATACCTTACATATTTGTGTTCCATTTCCTTGTCTGTAAAACAATCCTGCCCTTGCACAGTTGTTGCAAAAAGTAGAAATGATTTACCTTCATGGATATTATACAGGAGGCATTTGATAAGTTACCATCAGTGTCATCACCATAATTGTGAATCATGAGGGAAAACATTAGAGGCCCTCACTGTTCCCCAGTAATATTTTGGGGACTCGGACAAATGGCTGGGGTTTCTGGGTTTTTGTGAGTCTTCTCAGGTCAATAAATAGCCAATAAATGTCTAAATTTCTATCCTTTCTCTAAGAGACAAAAAAGATCCCCGATACCTGTGATTCTGTCTGGAAATCTTTCAGATTAAAAATGACAGAAAACCCAGGTTAAACTGGCTTCAGCAAGAAAAGGACTTTCTGGCCCGCATAACTGGAAAGGTCACAAAAGTGCTGGTTTCAGGATCAGTTGAATGTAAGGCTTAACCCTAGATTTCCACATTCTCTTTCTTAATTCTGTTTCCCATCCTCCAGGTTGGCTCTAGAGTGAAGGAGGAGGAGGAGGAGGAGAAAGAGGAGGGAAAGGAGGGGGAGGGGATTGGGGAGGGAGAAGAAGAGGAAAGGGGGGAGGGAGGAAGGGGAGGAGGGAGGAAGGGGGAAGAGAGGAGAAGGAGAAGAAGAAGAGGAGGAGGGGGAGAGAGGGAAGGGGAAGGAGAGGAAGAGGGGAAGATAGGGAAGGAGAAAGGGAAGAAGGGGAAGGGAAATGGGAAGAAGGAGAAGGAGAAGAAGAGGGCAAGAAGGGAAGGAGGAAGGGGAGGAAGAGGAAGGGGAGAGGGAGGGCAGAGGAAGAGGAGGAGAACGAGAATGAGAAAGAGGAGGAGGAGAAGGGGAAGGAGAAAGTGAAGAAGGAGAAGGAGAAGAAGAAGAAGAAGAAAAGGAAGGAGAAGGAAGAGGAAAGGGGAAGGAGGAGGGGAGAGGAGGGGAGGAGGAGGAGGAAGGGGAAGAGGAGGAGGAAGGGGAGGAGGAGGAGAAGGTGAAACAGAAGAAGGGAGCGGGGAGAAGGAGAAGAAAAGAGAAGGAGAAGAAAAACGAGGAGAAGGAGGAGGAGGAAGAAAAAGACTGCCATTAGCTTCATACGTTCTGCTCTTGGCAAAGCCATAGAATTATTTCCTTCCTGGTCATTCCTCGTAGTCAGAGATTGATCCTGCCTGAACCAGTTTGGCTCCCATGCCCATCCTTGAACTCAGACTTGGGATCAAGGCAAGGAAATCATATTGGCGAGTGTAGCCTGGTTCCACACCCAGCCCTGGGGCTAGGTGTAAATTCAGCTCCACCTAGACCATAGGGACAAAGGGTGAGATGAAGGAACCTCCCCAGGAAACACAGAAGTACTACTAGCAGCAGAAGAAAATGGCCCTAAATAACATCAGTACAAACATAGTAACCAACATTTGTTGAATGTATTCTGGGATAAGCACCTTTCATTAATTACCTCCTTTGATCCTTATGATAATGAGGCACTGTATGTGTTCTTATTGTCCCCATTTAATAGATGAGGCACAGAGAGACTAAGTCATTTGTCTGAGGTCATGACTTCAGTAAATGTCAGGGTTGAGATTTGAACTCAAGCCACTTGACTCAAGGATGCATACCTACTCTGGTGAGCTGAATCCCCCTAACTACCACCACAGATGTCCGGATCCCAATCTCTGCAACCTGTGATTAGAGTAACTTATCTGGCAAAAGGAAGTTTGTAGATATAACTAAGTATCTTGAGATGGAAAGACTATCCTGGTCTGAGTGGGACACAGGCAACATCTATGCAAAACCAAAGGAAGTTAGATGTCTCTGAACTCATTGAGATCGTTTCTAATTATGGATAGAGATTCATATTCACTCAGTTATAGAAGACAAATCTTATTCAAGCTTGTATAAGAATAAAAGAGAATTAATTACAGGAACATCAGGATCGTTCACAGAATTGAAGGGCTGGAGGTGGAAATTTACCAGCGCCTGCCTGGAAACTGGAATTGTATTGGGGGCAAAAAGGGCAGCTACTCTCTGATGCCACATGCACGTATGAGTCCACTCTTCAGGGTGGCCCAGCTTTGGCTTTGCCTTTACTCACTGCCTCTGTTTCATGACTCTTCATTCTGTGTCTCTGTCTCTGTCTTTCTCTCGGTATCTTTTCCTTTCCAGCTTTTTTAAAAATTCTATTTGCATAGGACCTCACAAGTTATAACCTTATCTCTGTTAGGCAAAAGTCTAAAGTGACCTCCAAGATTCTCCACTCCCTGACATACATACCCGCATAATCACCAAGACTACATGATGGATTTCAATTCCATGATTAGGTCATCTTATATGGCACCATTGGCTTTAAGTAAAGGGTACTATGCAGGTGGGTCTACCCTAATGAGGGGAACCTTAAAAGGGCCTGAGATCTTCCTGAGAAAGAGATTAGAAGTATGAGAGGGATTAGACATGAAAGAGCTTCTCTGTGGCTTTGGAAGTGGACGGTGCCGCCTGGTAAGAATTGCTGGTAGCCTCTAAGAACCAAGAACTGATCCCAGTTGACCATGAAGGAAGCAAGAGATTCAGTTCTATGAGACAGGAAACTACCAACACCCTAGAGGAGAAAGCAGGAAACAACCTCCTTGACCTCCACCGCAGCAACTTCTTACTTGACACATCCCCAAAAGCAAGGGAATCAAGAGCAAAAATAAACTGTTGGGACCTCATCAAGATTAAAAGCTTCTGCACAGCCAAGGAAAC
>NW_024080980.1:25510-203092 GCF_003009895.1 Hyaena hyaena
AAAAAAAAAAAAGAGATTCAGTTCTACAACCACATGCAAAAAATCTGAATCTGGCTAACAGTCTCAGGAAACTTGGAAGTGAATTTTCCCCCAGAGTCACCATAGAAGGCTCAGCTAACACAGTTTCTGCCCTGTAAGACTATAAGCCTTGTAGGAAATCCACCACACATGGCTTGGACTTCTGACCAGTGTAACTGCTAGCCGGGTAAGTGGGTGTTGTTTCAATCTGCTCAAGTTGTGGTCATTTGTCACACAATAAAAGGATATTAGTATGTGATCCCTGTCTATACATGATCTCCTAATTCAAACACTGACTACAACGAGCTATCATCTCTAAGTCTTAAAATAATGAGATGAGCTCATCCTTAGCTGGGTCAAGGGCCCGCCACTGATCTAGGCTGCTGTGGCTACTAGGCCCAGGCACATTTCCCATGGCTCGCTCAGCAGCGGCTGCAGATATGCAGTCTCGGGCAAGATGGCATAGACGAGGCAGGCAAAGTGGCTGACACGTTCTGATACTGTTCTTCCAATTCAGATGTTGTAGCATTCTGTTAGTCTGTACCTTGCCTTGTATTATGTGCATTTTCTCTTACCTAACTAGCTGGAGAGCTCAGCAAAGGCAACTAGCTGGTGACAATGCTATCTCAGAAGGTACAAAGATCTGGGTGCAAATCCAGTTATTCCACTTGCTTGCTGTGTGAGCTGAGGCAGGTCAACCTCTCAGGACCTCTTGCCTCATTTGTGACATGGGAATAATATACCTACTTTGCAGGACTGAGAACAGAGTAAGGTGATGTGGAGAAGGCCCTATGGGGATGGTTAATAAATATCAACCACGGTCTGCCATTTTTAGTCCATTTTCTATGCCCACCACAGCTGCTGGCACCATAGTATAAGCTCATGGTGGCACCAAACCAATGAATGAAAAAATCTACACACTGGTTGTATAATTTATGGAGGGGAGTAGGGCAATCAGTAGAAGGAAAGTAACCTGATAGTCACATGCAGCAATGGTGGCAGTGGAGAAGACATCTAGTGACAGGTCCCCACAAGGTGAGTCTGCCACAAAGGTAATGGTGAATAGTGTGCTGATTGCATCTAGCATGAGTTGAGAGCATTCTCTACCATGACTCATGTCCTGTGCTGAGGCCCCCCTTGCTCTATCTCAGTTAAAGCTTAACAAGCATTCTTCATAAATGCTACCATTACCCCATTTTACACCTGAGGAATAGAGATTCAGAGAGATGAAATCATGTCTAGTGGTGATGAAGTGGCAGGGTTGAAATGAAATGCTGAGTCTGTAGGACTGTGAAGTCCAAAACTTTGAACCGCCCTGCTGCAAACTGCCATGAACGTGAAGTTCCTCTGCAGCAAACAGCTCTAGCTCATGGAAACTTGTGGCGCCCATGAAGCCTGAGGCTGAGTGATAAGATATAATCCTTTTCATTGACTGCTGGGCTCTTTTCAAATCTTACCTTTCGAAGAATTTTTTTAATCACAGGGCAAGAAAAGTATCCAAGGAAAGGATAATGAGCTTATGTCTGCCAAACCAAAAGGGGCTATTCAAAAGAGAGCCCAGAGCAATTCCGTTTCCTCACCTTGAGGAACACTCCATTGGTTAAGTCTCCCAAACTGTCGCTGCTTGATTTTCAGTAGTTCAGAAAATGAACGCAAAGTGAGACTTATTTTCTCTTTTTAGAAGCCAAGAGTCTCTGGGGTTTTGGGGTTGTGGGGTGGGGGTGGGGGGCTTGGCTTGTTGTGTCTTGTTTTCTAGCAGCACTGAGACCTCACAAGTGGTTAAAAATCCACCAAACTGTGGGTGCATAAGAAAAACCCCTGGGTCACCCCTGATGAACATTACTGCTCTTGGGAACATGATGTTCGTATTTATCTATTATGTCACCAGACAGGGCACAGGGCCCTCCGCTCTACAGCACTTAGGTTCAAAGGTGCAGAGGAGCTAGCTCGGGCTGTTACAAATAACCCAAGGCTTGCTCTGATGGCTTTAATAACCTTGTCCGTTCCCCATTTAAGACGCAGCCATTATTGCTCAAGCCTGTTTGAGTCAGCCTGAAATTCACCTTGGCAAGGATTCTATCCTTGTTCAACACTTCCCCCCTGGCTTTTCAAACTCAGTAAAAGGAAAGGAGACCTCATGGGAAATGCCCACCTGTCATTACTCTCCTCCTGAAGTCCCTGTGAAAGCTCCCCCAGGGCCACCCTGGCTCTGTGCTAATTGGGCTGTTTTATCACGCAGCAGTATCAGGAAAAATGAAAAGTGGTTCTTTGCACAGGCCTCCAGGCTCCTGTCTCTGAGAGTTTGGAGGGTCTATCACCATCAGAAAATAACACACTAATGCCCAGAGTATTATTTGCTGCCATCAGCACCTGGGGTGTGACTCTGAACCCCATGCTTCAGTGAAATGAAAGGCTTCTTATTCATAGGATACACTGACAAATAGCAGAATACAGATACCGAAAGTAACAGAACCCGTTCCTCAGCTCCCTTCCTCATCAACATGGCAAACTTCCACTCAACCTTCAAACTCCATTCTTCCTAAATGTTATCTCTTCCTCCAGGAGACCTTCTCTGGGCTTGACTTGGTGCAGGATTGGCCCACAAACCCCTGCTATATAAGAAAGTGCTATTCAGGGTGTGGTCCATGAACTGTGTTGGACCAGCCCTCCAAGAGGGAAGGGCAGGAGTCAAGATCAACATTTAGAAGGGAGCCTGGGGGGCTTAGTTCTTGGCTAAGCATCCAACTATTGATCTCAGCTTATTGTTCATGGGTTTTGAGCTCCATGTTGAACTGTGCGCTGACAGTGTAGAGTCTGCATGGGATTCTCTCCCTCTGCCCCTCCCCTGCTCATGCATGCCTCTCTCTCTCAAAATAAATAAACTTAAAAAAGAAAGAAAGCTCTGTAGTTAAAATTTAACAGGACTAGGACATTTTACAAAAGTGTCAGTTCACAACAAATTGGAAATAAAATAAAATAATATAATATAAAGTAAAATGAAACTACTATTATTTTGTTTTCAATCTTAGTTTGGGAACACTGGTATAAAAGACACATGGAAGGAAGGGAGGGAGAGAAGGACGTTCAGTGGGAGGAAAGAAAATAAAAATAATAGGTAGTTTTCATACCTATTTCACACCTATTTAGAATACACACAGTATATACCTATACCTGTTTAGAATATACATAGTATTTTCACACATTCTGTCATTGGGTCTTGAGCTTGGTCATCCATGGTGACCCCTCTGTTCCTCAAACACTCCAGCTATATTCAGTTCCCCTTTCCTTTTGTAAAAATATTTTTTTAATGTTTATTTATTTATTTTGAGGGGGGAGAGGCAGAGAAAGAGAGGAGACAGCAAGAATCCCAAGCAGGCTCTGGGCTGAGCCCAGTACAGGGCTCGAACTCATGAACCATGAGATCATGACCTGAGCTGAAATCAAGTCAGATGCTCAAAGAACTAGTCACTCAGGTGCCCCCGATTCTGGTTTTTTTTTTGTTCTCTTCCTTCCCAAGCGTCCTTAGACCCACTGGGCTCTTCTTTTATTATGGTCATGGTTCACATGAAATCTCCTCAGAGAGCCCGCTCTAGCCACCCAACCTAACCTGCTCTCCTCTCTACCCTGTGCAATCCCTCTCTGTTGAGGACCTTGTTTAGCTTTTTTTGTTCGTGTTTTTTCTTCTCTCTCTCTATGGTACTTGAAGCAATCTGAAACTGTCTTCTTCATAGAGTGAAGGATTGTTTGTGGTCCGTCTCCTCAACAGAACATAAGCTGCTTAAGACCAAGCATGCCATCTGTCTTGTGTGCCTCTGTAACCCCCACAGCTAGACTAGGGTCCTGCATGGGAACAAATGGAATGAAAGATTAGATAAGTCAATGACTAAATGACTGAGTAAATGAATACAGCATGTGTACTGATACCCATTTAAATGCAAAGGAAGTAAGAGTCTGAGAACTTTGTGTGAAAGATTTTGAGGGTCTTTCCCAAGGATGCACAGCCACTCAGTAGACCCAGGGCTCCAATGAGCCTCCTACCTCCTAATGCAGTGTTCCTTCCACCTTGTATCATTGCCATACGGTGACGTTCCTGGGGAAAGACCAAGAGAACCTTGTAACATCCAATAAGAAAATTCATGAAAGTAGCATGCAGCTGAAGTCAGCCTTTGCCGTTCTGAATAAGCACCCCTTCGAAATGAAAGACACGACAGCAAAAGCCCAGGAGATTGAGTGAGGGGTCTGCCTGCAGCTGTGGCAACGTCAAGCCCCTCATTCACTCCCTTCTTCTCTACCCCAAACAATTTCTTAAATCCCCTCTTTATGATACAAGTAATGTATCATAAAGATACATACTTGTATGATACAAGTACAAGTAATGACTTTGAAGCCCGGCACACTCGAGTCCAAATCTTGAATGTTCTCTTGTATAAACTTCTGCACCCCCTCCCCTCCCTTGCCCTCTTCATCTCCACCTTGCAGAGTAAGCATGAGGCTTAACAGATGACATAGGCAAAGGGACCCCAAGAGCATTCAACTAAGATATTCCCCTCCCTTCTTGCTGTTGGCTTCTCGTTCAACATCAAGTAATGATAATCAAGTGGATGAGAGAATGAATACAAAATGCATGATGATTTATAGCCTGCATAGCTTTCCAAGGTGGCAAAGTTCTTTCCAGTTAGCCCTGCTTTGTGAATGAGGTCTTCACATTTACCTTCCCCACTAAATAATTTTTTAGCCAGCCTGTGACCTCACATGCAGGCTCATTGCTGAGAAAGTAACTCCTGAAGCGACCCTTATCTAGCATAAAAGAGTAAATAGCTGCTCCCAGTGCTAAAATACAAGTGTCTGAGGAAATAATCTTAGTCCTTGAAAATGGAAATCTTTACTTCCTTTCTGCTTTACTCCTCTGGCAGTTCAACTAGTAGACAGAGTATGAATTTTGAAGATGTATATACAAGAGTTCAACTTGCCATTTGCCCCACCATTTGCTGGTAAGTTACTTCACACATCTAAGCCTCAACTTCCAGATTTGCAAAATGGGTGTAACATTTCTTACCCCAATGCATTCTTGGTGATCCTAGGAGTGACGATAGTGCTGACCATAAAAGGTGCTGAATAAATAGGGGCTCTAATTCCTCCCCCTTGAATATTTGGTCTTAATCACAGGAAGAAAGTTGTGCCCACAGAAGGCATGGAAGATGAGAGTCCCTTTACAATAGTGCCTATAACATAGTAGGCACTCAATAACTATTTGATACCTGAATGACATGAAAGACTGATTTGTATGCAACCGTCAGAGAGGACAAATGTTCGTATCACTGAAACCTGGCTTGGTGTCATAGAATTGCAGTTATGACTTCGGAATCCCTCATTTACAAGAATGCACCAAAACCAAAGACAGTTGTCCATCTTTCATCTCCTCTGTGACTTGGTTAAAGAGCCTGTGATTTAATGCCAATTGTGAATAGAGACATAGCCCATTAGGTGTCAGACTGAAAACACCAAATGTAATGTGTCCATGGCCACCAAAGTGACTCTGTTCTCCCAGGGAGAGGAGCAGATCACCATGGAAGGGAGATTCCCTCAAAGGCATCCAGCCCTGATTTTAAAACACAGTTCATTCAAATCAAGGCCAATCACTGCACCTGGATTTTCAACTGGGCCTCAACACTTGCTGTCCGGAAAATGATGCATGAAATGCCATCCAGAAATTAGAGAAAGAGAAAGAACAAGAGTCAGGCAAAGATTGAGGAGCCTAAGAGGCATCCCCGTGCTGGGGGTTGCAAAGCAACACAGAAGTTCAGATCCAACACTTAGCGCAGACAGGTCGTTGTCTGTGAGCCATCAGGTCTGGTTTGTGAAGCTGCCAGTCACTGCTGTGAACTACAAAGTCACCGCGTGAACTGGCCAGGACCCAGGACGATTTCCGCAAAATGAAAATCCAGATAAAGAAATGCCAGCGAGCTCAAGGAATATTGGAATTCTTTATAATACTCGTATAGCAGGACCCCAGAGCCACATCAGGGACCCTCTCTCCTCGTCTCTCCCCCATCCTCATCTCCTCCCCCTCCTTCCTCTCCCTTATCTCTTTCCCCCACTTTTGAGAGACTTATAGAACTGAAGGAGCAGAGGAAGGTAATATAGAACATAAGCTTATTAGATGCCATCTATTTATCTGACATCTAAACTTCCACAAAAGTCACATCCATGTTTTGTTTTCTTTTTTTCCACTCTCTCTCCTTTTATGAAAAAAGGACAAACAGCTCACTGGTGTGATAGATCAAAAATTTTTAAATAAATTAATATCAGGGAAAGACACAGGCTCAGTGTAAACTCAGCACCATCTAACTATCTACCTGTCTGCCTGGTTTCAACAAATGCTTTGCAAACACTGGTCCAGACTAAGCTTTGCTCACCCTTCCTCTGCCCCACATCTGTTTCGTTTCAACCTCATGGTCTCCAACCCCCACTGGGCCCTGTCTCCATTGCTCTCATCTGCCCTCCCTCCCTTGTGTGCACCAGTGAATATAAGTCTTCATTCTTATCTTCTCTTCCTGAGAAAATAGGAGGCACCGGGCAAGAGCCCCCTCAACCATCTAGAACTTCCAAACACACCTACCTGGGATCACAACTTCTGCTGTCACGAAGTGTTAGTGAGAATGGAATATTCTAGATCCCATCCCACTGTGCCACCGTCTCAGGACACCCACCCTGTAGAGAAACCCTCCTCTCTCCAGATGGGCAACGTCTCCCTTTCCGCCAGTTTCTTCTCCATCAGCATTTAAGTATACTTCTGGTTATCCCACCTTGAAAGTAGACAAGCAAGTCCCCTCTTCTCCATGGGCCAGCCCTTCCAGTTCTCTCTTCCTCTCTCTCCCACATCATACCCCAGCTGTTGAAAGCAGAGCCAACACCCATCACTCTCTCTCCCCGCCAATAAGCTCAAGACTTTGGATTAAAGGAGATGGAGTCAGAGCCGTTCTTCTCATACCTGATTCGTGTGATTCTGGGTACTGCATTTAGCCTATGTCTCCATTTTCTCAGGGAAGATGGAGTTCATATTGGTTCTGCTTATTAGATTGTTATCTATATAAAACACGGCACAGGACAAGCTCTTTAAAAAGTCGCTGTTATTATTATTTAATCTCTAAAATGTTGTAATCTGGCTACTTGCCCTGCCATTCCACCACCACTCTTCTCCCCGAAAGCCTTCTTATTGCTAACGTCAAAGACGGTTTATCAGAATTATCTCACTCAATCTCTTTGGCACAATTGATGACTTGTTTCTTCATCAAACAAGCTCTCCATCCATTTCTTCTTAGTCTCCTTCCTCTAACACTGCAGTGCTTGTAAATGTTCCCGACTTTTAACCCCCACCTGCCCTCACTGTCCCTTAGCGTCTCATGAACTCTTGTGGGGTCCACAGCAATAGTGCCCGACTCTGGACTTCCTCCAGCTCTGCAGGCTCAGAGACCCAACTGGCCTGTAAGACATCTTTTCCAAGATAACTGACAGACACTTCGAACTATCCCAAGTGGACATAATCACTTTCCACCTGTCTTCTTGTATTTGACACTTCCAGAAACATTCCGGAAACCAGTTTCCTTCACCCCACCCGACCCCACGCCCTCCACATCTGATCCCGAGTCTACCTCCTACGCGTGCTTCAATCCATTTGTGAATCTCTGCTCCTACTGGGGTACTGCCACAGTTAACACATATCATTGTCTCCTTAAGGCATCTCTATCACCAATTTTCACCTGATAGAGGCATTGCACCTTTTCGAACCCCTTCTCTACTCTACAGCCAGAGTAAGTTCTATTTACTTCATCTGAGTTAGACTTTTGAAAATATAGAAACATACAAAGAATGATAAAACGAACATTTGTATTCCTACTACCCAGAACTAACTGTGATATTTCTAATTAAAAATCTTGCCACAGCACTAACTTATAAAATGCTCCATGGCTCAGTCTTCAGATCATAAGGTTGACATGATTTCCAGCCTCTTCTCACCCATACCTGCCCGCTCAACAGCCTGAAATTCAGACCACAGCAAATTTTGTTCACCCCAAAATACCAAGCTCCCTCTGCCCTCCAGAACTTCCCCTGCTTTGAGGAGGAGGGCATTAAATGGGTGAAAAACTGTCTGAGTATGGGGAAGAAGCTGAAATAAACATCGGAAAATAGCTGGCAATCAGTGACGTTCAGAGTGATACCTTAGATAGTGCAAGTAACATCATTACACAATCTTAGGACTGCTCAGAATTTATCTAAATCCAGCCTCTCCTGTTGCCACCCGTGAACACTCCCATCATGTCTTCAAAGAATCTATATTTAAAAGGTAGTGAAGTACATATACTGTATGTTTTGCATCTCTGGCTTCTTAATGTACTCAGAGGAGAGTATATAATACATGGAGACAGATGGTTATAACTCTCTAAGGCTCCTGGAAGGCAGAAATCTTTCCCCTGAAATCCCTCCAAGGGGGTAGAGGTGATCTTTGAAAGAAAAGGGAAAGAAGGTCGGTAACTTCAATTAAGCAGTCCTTTTCATGAAGAGAGAAGAAGGATCTAGAGGTTTCTGGCAATTCGTTTGTTTTATGGAGGTAGTTAAAAAGAAACCAGGAAGAAAGAGAAATCTCTCTACTTCTTGTGACAGGTCCCGCAAATTGCCTTATTTTAAGGAAACGCTGGTATTTCTTTTGCTACCCGGTTACAGTAAATGATGCCTAGAAAATGGTACAGCCATTATGAACCAGAATTCCCTTATTTTAGTCTGTACTGAAGTCTGTCTTCAAAGAAACCTACATCATTACATGCTATTTGGCTTGGTAGAAAAATTAAGGAAATATGAGTATAACCTGCGACCACACTACATAAATTATTTACTAAATGCATAGCCGGTGTGGAAGAAAATGGATTGTACAAATAAGATGCCTAATTCCCAAGGTTGTGTTGGAAATTACTCTAAATTCTGTAGAATATTTAAGATGGAAGTTTTTTTCTTATTGTTTTTTTTCTTCAGAATTTAATAGTTGTTAGTGGATCACACCTCTGCTTCTACAATGATTTTTATAAATGTGAGAAGAAAGCCAAAGGGACTTACTGCTAACTAAAAAATAAATAATAACAGTGAAGGGCACCTGATGGCTCAGTTGGTGGAGCATGACTCTTGATCTCGGGGTCACGAGTTCAAGACCCATGCTGGGCATAGAGCCTACTTTAAAAAATAATAATGAAAGGGAAAGGAAAGAAAATCTTTATGTGATCTCTATATATGTTAACTGATGTTTTTGTTTGGGTATCGATTTTTCCCATTACGTATGAAAACCTATCTCCCCCCCATCCATGGAGAAAATTTATTCTGCAACATAACTGACTTTCCCATAAAGTGAAATATTTTCAAAGCGTCGCCATTCTGAGTATGTAAAAAGTATATTGGCTTTTAGAACAGGTGCTTTGGAAAAATTAACTTGTGTCTGGATGGATATTTTAATTTGTAATGGGAAGTTAACACAGATGGCTTCAACGAGGGCTCTAAACTATCTTTTAACTTATTATTTAGAGCTTGATATCATTATGCACACACCCTAAAAATTTTCCGAGCACAGTTCTGAGCAGATGTGCTCAAAGGTGTCAGTAACACCTAAGTGATGCCTTGAACTACATGGTAAGGTCAACGGAAAGTTGATGAAAATGCAAAGGAAAAGTTTTTAGAAAGTTCAACCTCTACTATACACAGTCTATGAAATGAGGACACATGCACGAGCATTGTACACACACATACACATGCATACACATGTGTGCACACATATGCACATGTGCACACATGCCCACAGAGGAATATCTCAGAAGTGTGAGTGAGAAAGTCAGAACACTGTGAGCTCATACTCTACTTTAGAAGCCTCACCTACTGGGAGGGATCAAGCCAGTCCCTTAGAGATAGTCCCCAAAACAGGGAAGTTGCCATTTTTTATTTGAGTACAGTTGACACACAATGTTATATCACTTTCATGTGTACAATATAGTGATTTGACAAGTTTGCACGTTATGCTATGCTATGCACCACAAGTGCAGCGACATCTGTCAGCATACATTACAAGTCACTATCTATTTAGTTTTGACTATGTGCCAGGTATTACAGCTAGTTCTCTATAATCATTACCTCATTTTATTCTTCCAAGAACTATATTTAGTAAGTCATAATATCTTCATATTACAGATTAAAAAACCCAGAATTATGGTTCATCACCAAACTATCATATCACTTCCAAAAAAAAAGCAGCAGGGTCATTTATTTCCTAGTCCTATTAGTTTCATTAAGGTAAGCTTCCCAACATCACCAGGAATCAGATTTTGTCTTACGTTGAGTTAGATCTTTTAGTGTATTCCAAAGAATGCATAATTGAAATACAGACAATAACATGTTTTTTATTCAATCCTATTCTTTCTTTCATAATTGTATACTTGGCTTTAAGAGAAGAAGATAAATATTACCTAATATTTTCATAAAAGTTTATTTGAACAAGATACACAGATTGCACAAGTGTTGAAGAAATACAGAGGATTCTGTACAATTCGACACATTGCTCTAGAAGTTTCATCAATTGGACAATTCAATTCAGCAAATGTTCTAGCACCTGCTATGTGCCAGACACAGGAAACACGGTACCAAGATGGTAGGCACTGCTCTGGTCCTCAAAGAACTTTTAACACTGTCAGAGAGATGGATGATTGAACAACTCCAATATACTATTGTCAGTGCTATAGAAGGGGCAAATCTGGAGATCAAAGGTGCATATAAAAAGGTAAGGAAAGATCCTGAGAGAAAGGTGACATCTATGCCAAAATATGGAGGCTGGAAGATAAAACTCATGTTAGGTGCTAGAGTTGAGAATCTGACATATTTAAGAAAGTCACTTTTTTAAAAAAAGTGAGTGAGGTCACGCAAGGGGAAGAGAGGGGCAGGGGGAAAGAAAGAGCTCATGCTCAGCACAGAGCCCAACATGGGGCTCAATCCCACAACCCTGTGATCATGATCTGAACTGAGATCAAGAGTCGGACGCTTAACCAACTGAGCCACCCAGGTGCCCCAAGAAAGTCACTCTTAAAACAAGTACTGTTATGTGGTGGGAGCACAGAGATGAGGGTGGTAGGAGCATGGAGGTGAGGATGGTGGGAGACAGAATAAGGTGGTAGAGTGAGGGATGGGCAAGGAAGGCAGCCATTAAGCCTGGAAATGCAACAGGAGCCAAACCATAAAAGCTTTATGTGCCTTTTGAAGGAGGCTGGGCTTTATCCAAAGGCCGATGGGGCACCTTTGAAGGCCTTCCCTCAGTCCACTTCTGTTTCCAGGATCCCACATAATTCCATCACACTCTCTTACAGCTAGAACCAACCACCCAGGACTTAGTCTCACCACATGAGAAAATTCCTAATGTTTTTCTCCTGCAACAGAATTTAATTAGTCTAGAAAAGGAAACTCCAGATGTCTAGGACTTTCCCATCCAGTTAGCATGTTCAGCCCTTCCAACCTATTCATTGCTACAGTATTTCCTGCCTCCTAACTCAATAAAAAGAGCTCTTCTGATCCATGCAGAGCTAGGAAGAAAGACGATAATTGCTCGACACCTAGAGCATGAACCCACAAAACTAATCTGTCTCCTACAATGTGTTTCTCTCCTAAACCACCCCCATTACCTTTAGCTTTTTTCCCCCCTTGAAGCTAGAGCTTTTATGTAACTTGAAGCTATTAAATGGAATCATTCCTTAGCAGGTATTGCTGGTGCTGGGTTAAATTCAAAACTATTCTCTCTTTAACAGTTTAAAATTACAAATGCATTATGCCAGAATCCAACTTTCAAAGCATACCTACATGGGTCATTAAAAAAAAACCTGAATATAAAGTGTGTTCTCCACAAGTTTTTCTCCTTCTGGACAAAGAAAATTTCTAATGAGAAAGTGGAAAATGCCTCTTGGTGTGAGACAGCCCAACACACACACACACACACACACACACACACACACACACACACACCACATTTCTGTACTTGAAGATTGAAGTAATTGAGAAAGAGTTGTTTAAAAAGGGTAGTGGAATGTCTGCACAAATAATATCCTGAGTATTTCAAGTATCACCCAGGAGGGAAGTTCCCACTAGCATATGCTGCAATTTGCCACAGGCAGATGAGAGGCTCTAATTCGGAACATAAGCTGGGCTCCCACCTATAAAAAATGCTACCAGCATTGGCAAGCCCTGGCTAGAATAATGATACATGACTTGTGGCTGAAAACATTATGCAGTGCCACAGATGGCTCTCTTCTGGGGTTCCAGGTACGCAGGCGATGGGCAGGGCCTGATAACAGGACAACCTTTCCTGATGAGAAGAAAGTCAGAGGCGCAGGGGTGCACCAGCCCAGGGAGATGGCATGTCTTTTGTGAAGGACACCATTTCCTAGATGCACCTGCAGACATCTCCACAACACACAGGACGAGGCAATCGCTTCCTTAGGGAAGCCTATCAAGGAATTCGTAAAGCAAGATCTGTTGGTGCAAGTGGAATCCTTATTCGTGCACTGAGAGATGTAGATCTCACATGTTTGTCTCTCTGCATTCAGAAGCAAAATCTTGTTACTGTATGTCTGGATTCAAACTTGAGGGTTATGCATAGCCCTCTGGCACAGACTCCCTATGTCTCAGCCAGAGAAAAATCGCCCTGTTAACTGTTAACTGACAATGAACTCCTGCGCGGTCCTGTGCACAGGGTTCCCACTCACCTGGACAGTCTCCATAGCGCCTGACACCAACACATCCAGAACTGAGACCCCGCCCTCCCTCCCACACCCAGTTCCCCTTTCACTTTCAACAAATGACAACTGGTAACCATCCACTGTCCAATTCAGAATGCCTCCCCTCCCCCCACCCAGTCATCTTTGCCTCCTCCTTTCCCTTACATCTGGGGCCAAGGACGAGCAAAAAGCCCGGCCACTTTGGCCATCTAAGTCCCTCTCCATTCTGCCTCTCTCCAGCTCCACGGCCACCTCCCAGGTCCAGCTACACCATCTCAACCCTGAATCACTCAGCCCACAGCCAGAGCTGTCCTTCCCAACACAACTCAGGTGGAGTTTCTCTGGCTCCAAACCCTTCCAGTGACTCTCCATGGCTTTTAGTGCAAAGTCCGAAGCCCTCATCATGGCCTTCTAGTTCTGGTCCTTGCCTTCACCCGAACCCTTACCTGCCCTCTTGCCAGGCCCCACCTCCCTCTCTCTCCTCTAAACAGGCCAAACTTTATGGGACTTCCCCAAATCACTGTGCTCTCTCTTGCCACCCAGCCTTTGCACATACTGTTCCCTTTGCCCCAAATGAGCATCCTCCACTCAACTCTACCTTGACCTTGAGCCTCAGCCCAGTGTTCTCTACCAAGAGGAGAGATTTTTTTCTTTTTCTCCCAAAACTCCATGTAGGTGCTCTCCCTACACGGTCTTGTAAACTTCTTCCATGGCACAATACGTGTCACATCGCATCAGTGTCTGGGTCCCATCACTACTGCATTCCGAGATTTAGGGATGGAACTTGGAATGTAAGAGGCACCTAAGTTTTTGTTAAATAAATGTATGAATGTGCACTTCATGATTGACTGAATGGTATACTAAATAAAGCACAGTTCTGATTATCTTAGTGACTGATAGCATATCCCTGTCTTTCCTACCACCACACTTGTCCCTCTCTGACTTATGAACTGATCTGCCCCTGGTCCCTAACCTGGTCAGTCTCTCCTTAGACCTCCACATGTGTGTATGGGTATGATCTGCTGTCTGGCCCTTGGCTTTCCCATGGCATCTGTGATTTGGCCAGCTTTCTTGCTCTCCTATTCTACTTTTGGTAGGATTGGCCTCACAAAATCTAAATTTTGGCCCCAGTTGCCCATGCCTGAGACAGTTACCACCCCTACTCACCCACCCATGAGGTGAGGAGTCAGGTATTTCAATAAACATCCATTGTTTCTGGAGTCCTCAAGACTCAAGCAACATTGTGCTATTTTTTGTCTCCTTAAATCATGGCTATGATGTTGGGGCAGAATACACACACACAGCTCTGTGGACAGTTGTATGCTTTACTGGGGTAAAGAAGGACAGTCCATGCAGAGACACTCAGCCATCCTTTCCCCCCAGGTGCCTCCAAGAGCCACTGCCATGGCATAAGGAGCCCATTCTGTTTTCCTGTTGAAGAGATTCATGGATGCATCACAGAGGTATAGGATCCATGGACACCCAGCACTCACACTCCAAGGGAATTTTTTTTCTTGTAAATCAACTATTGTGGGACAGTGTGAAGGAGGGTCACACTCTCTCTGCAGAGGGGACTTCGTCAGCTTCTTGGCCTCTCTGCAGAGCATGCCTAATAGCTCCATGCACCATCCCACTTGCTGCCAGGAGGCAAAGGGCAACATTATTAGGGCACTGCAGCTAAACACCACTGGCCTAGAATATTCTCACATGATGCTTAAGGGCTGAGTCCTCACTCCAGCTCCCTGAGACCATTCCCATCCTACGTCTCTAAACACCATCCTCTGCCCCTTCCCTATATATTTTCCACTTACTTTGGCCTTCATTTCTGCCACTCTAATCTTGGTACTGACATCATTGTCTTGAACTGCCTCTGTTCCCATGGATTTGGTGTCTACACACAGTATTCTGAGTGCATAACACTTGGCTTCTCTCTACAACTCTGACCAGCCCACCTTTCAGATTAAGATACCAGCCCCCTGGCCTCCACCAGCCGGAGGCCCTTCAGAAGAGGAAGACAGGGAAATGGTAGGAATCAAACAAATAACTACCCACCACTTCTAAGTGGGTAGATTGCTCTTCATAAGGACCTTCTTATCCTGGACCCTGAGACTAGGGCTACATTGTAACTAATAGGATGAACTGGGTGGATTTTGAAGAATATTCTCTCTCGTTTTTATGCCACCCCCAGCTACCCTGCTGTCTTTCTTTAAAGCATTTTTAATCTGGAAAGTAAAAAATTCTTAAAACACACAAGGTGGGACTGAAAATACCATATCGGGTGTCACAGAAGTGTGGGCCAGCCTTTAAGGAGGAAGCTGGAATCTTGGTCTCAAAAGCTATTAAAAGCCATCCTTTCTCCAATCCCTTCACCTGTCTGCCTGATTGCTTTTAAATGAAGATGAAAGATCTCAAGGAGAAGAGGGTGAAGAAAATAGAATGCTATTTTTTTCCTTGACTATCTCCCAGATAATGATGTGGGGGCATCCACAGGTATAGATAACCGGTGTAAATTAAAAGCTTAACTGGAAGCCTATAAAAGACCATCTCTGCTCCCTCTTGTCTACTCCCATTCTTACACAATGCACAGTACAACTTGAGAGGAGGCCAAAAAAATTATCTCTAGAAAACCCAATTGCTATAACCAATTATTCAGTGAGATGTCCTTTGTTAAGCCTCAAGCTCTTGATTAGCGAGTTTAATTTAAACAGGTTTCTCCTTCTTCCACTTAATGCTGAGCTATATCAAGTGCTGTCTTAACTTATCCCGGTGATACGAGCATCCAAGGGCTGAAGGGGGTCTTGGATGTATAATGGAATTGCCATTAAATCATATCTGCTTCCAAAAAGGGAATAAGAGGCAGCCACCATGGCTGCCCCATGGCTGGACACACACCCCCACCACCACAATCACCAGTGACAATATCACTGACATTGTCCCTTTTGGCAGGGACCGAGCAGTCATACATCAGAAATACATATTTCCTTTCTCCCGTGCCTTCAGAAAATGGTCAGCTGCAAAAATATTAGGTCTGCAGTTAATATGGAACAAATGACCTTGAAAATCCAAGACAGATTTAGACATTTTAAAAATAATCTTGGGGGCAGTACTTCTAGCCCAATATTGTCCACGATATGATTAGTTCCAGTGGAAATCTAAGCCATGAAACTCATAACACAAACCCAAATGTTCTGAAGGATTTACTCAGTGAATTCAGAACTTGAGAGAAAAAATTAAAAAATAATAATAAAAATCAGGTCACAATATCAACTCCTCTTTCAGGTTAGGAGGCATTACAAGGAAAAATGCTAGAGAAACTACCTCAGTCATCATGTCACTTGATGTGGCTGTTCTGCCCATATCTCTGCGTATGTCCATGACCACCCAGAGCCCTGCTGAGGAGACGGGCAACCATGAGATCCTTCCCACATCCTACTGATGAACATTTGATGGAAAGGTAAATCTCTTTCATGGAAGGTTGAACTCAGACACCAACACTCTAGTTCATGTAAACAAAGGTGTGACTTCATTTTGGAATGGCTGCAGTAAGATGGGGTATGTGAATGAGTGTGTGTGTGTGTGTGTGTGTGTGTGTGCGCGTGTGCATGTTCTCACTAGTGATAGAAAAATAGGAAGAGGAAGATAGGAAGGGAGGAAAAATGAGAAAGGAGTGGAGAGGGAAGGAGAGAGGAATATCTCAAAGCTTTATTGTTGCAACAAGGATACCTCCTACAAAATACCTCTGGAGTCCCCTGAAATAAACCCCTCCTCACTTGAGCTTTCATAAGAGATTTCTGTTGCTGGCCACAAAGAGATGCCTATCGATGCCACATACCTTCCATGTGTCTTTGTACTGTGGTTTGCATTTTCCTGGGTTAAACCACACCTTTGGACATTTATTATGTATGTCAACAAAAATCCAGTTCTTACAAACGACCCAAGCTCCAAATGGTTTTGTGACTATGGAATCTTATCGCACAAAGTACAAAGCTAGAAATCACAACCCCAGTTTTCAAGAGTTAGTAACAAAACAGCTAAAAAGAGCTAAAGTCAAATCTCTCTGTAGTAAAAGAAGTAGCAGTAGAATTCCATGAACTCACTGGGAGGATGAAATTGATGTCAAAGACCCCCTCATGGCTACTCTTTAATACTTATCCCCCACACCTTTCTCCACCTTCTGGAGCTCTGATGATTTTGTTTGACTTTGGCAAGCAGTTGGGGAGCTAAGTAGATTTTGCTGGATGGCAGAGATAGGAAAAGGCAATTGGCTGGAATCTTTGAGGCCAAAACAAAACAAAACAAAACAAAACAAAAAACTGTGAAGAACCTGCTTCCTGTATCCTCTTTCCTCGGGAAATGAAAACAATACACTATCAAGTACATCAGTTGTAGTGGGTAAGTGACATTTAGGAACAATAAATAGCATAAACAAATCTGGCAGAGATTATTCTTTATCATCTTGGTTCTTTATGTTTGGGCTAGAAAAATAATCCAATCGCTAAGAACACATATTGGACTTTAGAATCTGGTAAAAGGTGTCTTATATAAGGTTCTTCCCCATGACAGTATTTTCTGCAATCAGATATTTTCTGGTGTGGTGTTTAAGTACTGCAGTACGGAGGGCCTTTTTCAAGTACTTAGCAAAGATATACACTCAAATCAAAGCCGGCCATGTCCCCCGCTGAAGGTCCAGCTGGCGCCCTCAACTTGTACTTAACTTTGTCATATAAAGTGAACAGTTAAAACCGTAACAGGATGTTAAACAGGACTTTTCCCAGCTTGCCAAGACAAAACAGAGTGCCCAGTTAGACTGAATTTCAGATAAACAACACATGTTGCACAGGACACATTTACACTGCAAAAATATATATTTGCTAAATAATGGCAATCTTAACTTCGCCTCCTTTATCAAAGAGGCAAATGAAGCTCAAAAGCTGAAGCGATTGGGTTACAAACACCCCAAAATCCCTAAAAAGAGTGGCTAAACATCCCCTTGACTTTGGTTTGATTCTGCCTCAGCCTTTGTTTTATGGAAGTTCATTGTAGCCATTACTAATCTTTAGAGTAATATTTATTATGTTACTTATCGTATAATGTTTATAATACTATTGTAATAATATTTTATAATAAGGTAGAATTGAGGTCTTTAAAGTTTTTTTATGTTTATTTACTTTTGAGAGAGAAAGAGAGAGAGAGAGAGAGAGAGAGAGAGAGAGGCAGACACAGAATGCAAAACAAGCTCCAGGCTCTGAGCTGTCAGCACAGAGCCTGACGCGGGGCTCGAACTCATGAACCATAAGATCACAACCTGAGATGAAGTCGGATGCTTAACTGACTGAGCCACCCAGGCGCCCCAAATCAAGGTCTTTTAATTTTTTATCCGTTCTATACACTCCTGCCCAACTAAGCTACCATGACATGTTCATCCCTTCAGGATGGGGTCACATCCTATTCATTTCTGTTTCCTCAGAACCCTCTAGAGAACACACAAAGGTGTGCAGTATATGTTCCCTGAAGTAAAGCATTTGCTCATGACCTTCCATTCATTCCAGATGTCTTTTCCTGGTTTTTGAGAGTTTTCATAATGAAGCCTCAGCTGGGTAACTTCATTCTTCATTTCCTCTCAGGAGCCTCCATGTTTATTAAGCTTTGGTTCTTGCTGGGTCGCGAATGTGCTCTCTTCACCCTGCCTCTCTGCTTGTGCTAACATAGAAGCCTATCTTGCAGTATCTTCCCTCTGCTCTCTGAAAGTCTACACAAACTTTACTGAAGATCCAGTTCAAGGATGCTATTCTTCAAGAAGACACCTTTGATTATCCCATCTAATCCCATCTGTTTTGCTTAACTTCCATTTTGGAAGGTAGAGCATGACACAATGTTTCACCCTCAATGTTTGCTCATCCTTTGGTCTGTGAATTCAGTTGCCCAGTTCCAAGGTCCTTGAAGTCAAGGACTGTGTCCTAAATGGCTCTTGTCTACTCTCCCCTGCACTTAACACAATGTTTGTCCAGTAGATATACCCCTCTGAAAAGTATAGGGTATTATTTCCATGTCTTCTAGGACCGTCTATCAAATCACTAGAGTGTAACTCGTGGCTTAAATCTCTCAAAAATGTGTGTCTGGGTGGCTCAGTTGGTTAAGAGTCCAACTCTTGGTTTTGACTTAGGTCATGATCTCATGGTTTTTGAGATTGAGCCCTGCCTCAGGCTCCATGCTGACAGCACAGAACCTGCTTGGGATTCTTTCTCCCTCTCTCTGCCCATCCTCTGCTCACACAAATACTCTCTTTGTCTTAAAATAAATAAATAAACATTTTTTAAAAACTCTCAAAACCAGCTAAGGAATATGGGACTTCAGTCTTGACCCTTCCACAAATGCTCCTCACTTTAATAACTTTTTAAAACAGACATCTCGACATGCATTTCGCTGACAATTGGGTGCTGAGTATATTCATGTTTCTCAGGCATTGACATTTATTCTTCTTTCACTGACCAGTTCAAACATAATATGTTCAGCTGCATATTCCTGTTTGGGTTCATTTTGAAGTCTGAGCTTGAGATGCATTTTGGGGAGTGAATAGCCTACAAGTAATTGAAGTAATGGTTTTGGATAGGACAGGCCAGGGAATATAGTGAGTATGACACCCCAACTGGGCTTGTTAAGAAAATATGGATTTTCATAGTTAATTTTTCAGAATTATCTATTTAATGATCTCAAAGTAAACCAGACATAAGCCATTTAAAACCTAATCTTGAGCCCTCTGCTCACATTTGATGTTACAGGATTTTGTTGGGATAAACTAAATCATGTTTAAGAATCAAACATATTGGTAAGTGGGAAATTTCCAGAAGGCAGTATCAATAAAGCTGTGTCTGCCACTCCAATTTGACACCGTGAGATAGAGACATATCTGGCAAGGGATAGTGGCTGCATTGGGTTCTGGGTAGAGCTGATAATGGTCCAAAATAATGAAATTGTAGCATCTGCTCTGACTGGGTATAAATTGTTTAGAGCAATTTATCTGGCTCCTGAGCCAAAGTCAGCATTACCCACTGCAGATTAGAGAGCCAAAAATGTTGACATAGAGTTCGCCATTAAGCAAAACAAGGCATGTTGTTGTAAGTCAAACAGACCTCATATTAGCTGTGTAAGGAAATAATTTTTAGAGATGCCAAAGGGTCAGGATATACCATTAGCCACTTCACTGTGACAGAATATACCAAGGGCACGAGTACAGGCTAGTGTGCTTGACTGATAGAGCCAGACACAGGGGGTCCTAACACTGCTGAATACATAGGCTTCTGTAAGGCGGACTGATGAGGTGTTACCACCTCTGGTTTGAGGATCGTGAAAGTTATGTTTGTTCCTCCACATCTCAAGAGAGAAGGTCAAAGGACAATGGTAGAACTCTGCTATTGTAGTATAGCATTCCAGCTCTGACATCCTAGAGTCCAAATAAGCAGAGGGGCGGTGAGGCTATCCAATGATGCTTTCCTCACTCCTAAACCCTGATGGTCAAAGTAATAATAATGGCTATAATAATGATAACAACAGCAATAGTTAACAATGAATGAGCCCCTTCTTTATGCCAGGGACTGTGCTTTAATACTTAACATGACACCATAAGGTCGGGTGGAGCATTTAGGAAGTTACTCATGGCTTGGTGTAATCTTCTGGGCAATCTTTCTTAACTCCAGAACTTCCTCAGGATGCAGTTAGCAGCAGCATCCTTGCTATTTTAGAAGTAGCACTCATGTCTAGCCTCATGTGCATGGACCCAATCTTTGGCTTTATTCTCTTCTTCATTATTTCTTCCTTTCCAAAAAGATTGTAGATAAGATTTTAGATTTTGTATATCTGTGTAGTAGATTAATGCTATGAGTGAACTCCATTAAATGTTGAACACTTCCAAACTCAGTACTCTTGTGAGATTTAAGAAGGAAAGCCTGGCAGATAAACCGACTCGTTCCTCTGGATGCCTAGTGAGAAAATCTGGGCCACTACGTGGGAACCACTCTGACATCTTGGAAGGGCACTGAAGACTCTTGTTGGTGCGGTTGTGCTACTCTCAAGTAGCTATTTTTATAATTAGCTTCTATCCTGAATGATAAACGGAAAAAGAAATCCTTGAACTTTTACACCAAACAATTGTCAAGTTTTGTTTTACCGTGGTGACTCAGAAAATTATAGTTATTTTGTGCTGACCTCAGAAGTCTTCATTCTGTTTTGGAAAATAAATAAGTGGAAACAAAGCTTTCCTCTTCTCCACCGAAGAGAATCTCAGTGTTCTGCTCTAGGACATGATCAACCCATGTTATATGGTAATTGCTTTCTTTTCCGTAACTTTTCATCAACTATCAGTCTGGGGTCTTTGAACCATTAGTTAAAAGTTAGGAATTCAGCAGTGAACTCATTGGTAACTTGCACTCCCGTTTTTCCCCTTTCTGGCTTTGTGGTTTAGGTATGTAATATGTTAAAGTAATAGTGGTCATAAAATAATAGCAGTGAAAAAGGCTTATAAACTAAGTAAAGCCAATTATTGAACAGAAGTAATAGAAAATGAACATCAGAAAATGACCTCAGTCATTCAGAAAGCTGCAGTGGACCTTATGTGCCAGATACTGTGATGCCTCGTTGTTAGGATAGAGGAACACGAGGTCACTCAGAGACAGTGTCACGTGGAGAAAACATGGGCCTCGGATGCAGGTGGGGCCGCCATTGGCCAATGCTGAGGAATCGGTGAGAGCTGGTTTTACACCAGCTATTGACTGGGGTCCTCTCTGGATTTCAGAGTCATGCCCTTGGTTTCTTTTAAATAGATATTTTGAGGTAGATTGTAGATTCACACATAAGAAATAAAAAGAGGTATCTGCATACACTTAGTTCAGTTTTCTCAATGGTAGCATTTTGCAAAATACAGTGTGATATCACAACCAAGAAACTGACATTGATTCAATCTACCAACCTTATGCAGATTTCACCAGTTTTACATACACGCACACATAGTGTGTGTATATGTGGGTGTGTTTAGTTCTGTGCAATTTTTCACCTATGTAGATTTATGTGGCCAAAAACACAGTTGAGATATGGAAGCTCCATCATGAGGACCCCTCATGCTACCCTTCTACAATCACAGCCACTCCTCGCTCCCAACCTCTGGCAACTTCTTTTCACGCTATGATTTTTTTTTTCTTTCAAGAATGTTTTATAAATGGAATCATATAGTGCAGCCATTTGAGACTGGCTTTTTTCACTTGGCATACTTCACTTGCAAGCCATGTAAGTTTTTGTGAGCGTCAAGAATCTGTTCTTTATTATTCCTGTGTAGTATTCTATGGTGTGGATGTACCACCCTTTGTCTAACTATTCACCCACTGAAGCATGTTTGGGTTGTTTGCAGTTTAGGGCTCTAGCAAATAGAGCCCCTATGAACATTTACACTCAGGTGGTTTTATTTTATTTAAAATCTTTTAAGGTTTATTATTTTTGACAGAGAGAGAGAGAGAGGGCATGAGTGTGGGAGGGACAGAGAGAGACAGAGACACAGAATCTGAAGCAGGCTCCAGGCTCTGAGCTGTCAGCACAGAGCCCGATGTGGGGCTTGAACCCACAAACCACGAGGCTATGACCCAAGCCGAAGTCGGATGCCTAATTAACAGAGCCACACAGGTGCCCCCACATTTAGGTTTTTATGGATGTATGAGTTTTCATTTCTCTAGGAAAGGGTGCTCCTCTGGGTTGTATAGTAGGTACATGCATAGTTTTATAAGAAATTTCCAGGTTATGTTCTAGAGTGACTGTGCCACCTTGCATTTCCATAAAAAAGCATGAAGGGTCCAGTTTTCTTCACCCTTGCTAGCATTTGGTGCTATTTCTGTTGTTTTTATTTTACTCATCCTGATTGGTATATAGTTATTCTCTGCTGTGGATTTAATTTGCATTTCCCTAATAGCTAATAATATTTAATATACTATCATATGCTCATTTGCCATCTGTATAGTCTCTTCAGTGAAATGTCTGTTCATGTCTATTGCTCATTTCCTAATTGGATTGTTTGTTTAACTTTTACTGTTAAATATTAAGAGTTCATATACATACTCTAGATGCAAGCCCTTTGTCAGATACGTGGCTTGCAAGTATTGCCTCCCAGTCTGTAGCCTGGGTTTTTATCCTCTTAACATAGTTGAACAGGGTCAAGGTTTTTAATTTCAGACAAGGTTCAACTTACCAATTTTACCTTTTATGGATTGGGCTTTCTGTATCAACTCGCTCCTGGATACCAAAAGAATTTTTCACAAGCACTACAATCCTAACGCTTTTCTCTTACATTTTATATAGAAGTTTTATAGTTTTACATTTAAGTATATGATCCACTTCGAATGAATTTTTGTACAAGATAGGAGGTTTAGGTTGGGGTTCTTTATTTTTTTGCCCATTGATGTCCAAATGATTGCTCCAAAACCATTTGTTGAAAAAGTTATCTTTTCCCCCATTGTCCTGCTTTTGCAACTTTGTCAAAAATCAGGTAGGCATACTTCTGTGGATTTATAACTGAGTTCTCTATTCTGTTCCACTGATCCATGTGTCTATGCCTTTACCAAGACCACATCGTTTTTATGACTAAAACTACATAGTGAGCTTGGACATTAGCTAGAGTGATTTCTCCCACTTTCCTCTTTTTTTCCCTAAAATGTATTAGTTATTCTAAAGTCCTGCACATTTCCATGTAGATGTTTTAATAAGCTTGTCTGTGCCTATTAAAAACCATGCTGGGATTTTTATAAGGTTTGTATTAAACCTATAGATCAATTCAGGGAGAATTGATGTCTTTGCTATGTTTGAGTCTTGCAATGCATGAACACCATCTTAGTTTTAATTATTCGCAGCAGGTTTCTTTGCCTCAGCTCCTGGGTTAAAATTTCCCCAGGGCCCACATCTTCTAAAACAACACCTGAGCTTACCGTAGCCTTTGGACCCAGAGCTGTCTTCACCGGCACCCTTCTCTGGTGCAATCCCCTGTGATTGTGGTTTTGGCTACTACCTATAGCATTACAGAAAAAGTCAGTGTTTGAATCCTATACCCATCAGATGTTACCTGAGTCACCTCAAGCTAACTCTGTGGGACAGCAGTACCTTCCTTGGAGCATCTTAATACCTTACCCTAAATGCGGACTGTTACCCCTACACGTGCCACATGATCCTACCTCTTACCTAAGTCAATGTGCAGTTAGATTTTGGCATTTTCTGTGCCAAGCTGCAATCATCCTTATTAGCGATATTTAATCTACTTTAATTCATCATGTCCATTTATGATAATCACTCTGAATCCTGATGTCATCCACATTTGTATCCCAGGCATTGAATAATAATAGCAAACAAGGCAAAGGGACATGGACAGAGTTTGACTGATTACTAGAGGAGCTTGTTCTCATTTAGGTCATTTGATTGCAGTGAACAGAAACACATTTCTGAAAAAATAGGCAAAGGATATAAATTAAAACGGAGTCAAAGAATCATGCCTGTGACCAACAGAACCAGGAAGTGCCAACATCAGGAACATGGCAGTCTGGGTAGGAGGCTGGCTCTGGAATGTATAAACTCTAACCATCACCTGTTTGTCACTCTATTCAAAATTTGAGGAGCTCAGGTTATGGTGACAGGCTCCTGGCTATAACAGGCAGTAGGAGGAAGGACTTGGCTGACAAGACCTTCAGCATATGTTACAGAAGAATTCCACCTGCATTTCCCATCCACCCAAACTTCTCACGGTAGAAGAGAGGCAACACCCCCAAATAGAATCACAGTGCTGTCAGGAAGGAATGTGAGGACTTGGATACAATGAAAGGCCAGAAGTTTACTCTACCTTTTTTTCATTTGATAGTGATTCACTAGTTAACACTCTCTGGCAATGGCCATTCAGCCAGAAAGAAATCCATTCAGTTCTAGGCCTGTAGATCTACCTGCTTCACCAAGGATGTTAACATACTGATGATAAACAGTCTTGCTGAAATGCAGGTATGTGAAGCTCATGGAATTCTGTGAATCCAGTGGAACCTACTGGATCCCAACTTCCATATTGCCCTATTGGTTGTATAGTGACCTCAAGTCCCTAACTTAACCCAGTACTCAAGTTTTCTCATTGATAAAAGGGGGCAGTGGTTCTAATCTCACCCTTCAGTGGGTTTTTTAAATAAGTACCTTATTTGTTACCTATATCCTAGTTACAACCTCAGCTCCTTACAAGCGCAGAGACTAAGTGGCACTCCTTCAGTTCTGTTTAGTGTCTTTACAAGATTGGAGGTACAAACTAGGGAGAAGAAATCTGGAAGGAAAGTTGAGTAGCTCTGCAAAAGAGAAGAAGGAGAAATGGAGGGTTTCCAACCATCTGGGGAAATCTGGGAGGAAGTGGGGTGGGGGAATGGCCAGGAGATGGCAAAAGACCTCACTTTGTGCAATGGGAGCCCTCACAAAGGCCCTCGGGAAACCCTCCCGCAAACAAGTAGTTCCTTGCTAGAGTAGACACAGGCAGATTCAAGGAGTTTGAACCAAGTGGCAGAGAAAGCCAAAAGGACATGACTGTCCATCCCATGGTATCCCTACCCTGGGAGGTAGCAGGAATCTAGGATTAAAGCTCCACGGATCACAGAATTTGGGGGCTGAAGGCAAATTTATAGAGCTCTCAAGGGCCACCTAAGTCTCCCTCTGACCTTTGTATTATACATATTTGCATTCATATCAGAAAAACAATAGAATTTTGAAATCTCTAGTCCTTGGGTGATTTTTCTCATGCAGAAAAAGGAAAAATAGAAGGCTCTTTGTTCTGTTATTCCAACTTTGATCTTTATTCATTCTCTAAGGGCATAAATGACTGTTTATACATGTTTCCATGAGTCAAATTGCTCTCGAGGCTTTTTTGTTTTAGTTGTTGTTGTTGTTGTTGTTGTTGTTCCCTGCTGTGGCTTTTAACACAGAAGCCTTTCCTTTCAAATAAGTATCAACAGGAAGCACCCTACAAGTGTCATGTGCTAGATACCTTTGTTTTGGGGTCTTTTGTCATATGTTTTGCAGGTACACATTTAATTACGAATGTAAATGGTGGGTATGTGCTATGTAGGAAAACCTGAGGTGGCCCTGGCTGCTACCCACCATTCCCCAGAAAGGGCCCAACTACCGCTTCTGCAGAACATGAGGTGTGGGGGATCTATTCTTCTTACCCATGGCCCTGCCGTTCCGGGCACAGTTAGGGGTGCAAATCGAAGGCAAGAAAAGCCAGACCGCAGCCTCTGGGGTGATTTCTCAGTGAAAAGATGCGCTAGACCAATCGGATTCTCTTTCTTGGATATTTGAAACAGGAAACAGGTCAGAGAATGCTCAACATGTGTATTGAGGAAGGTCATGAGGTAGCTTTAGATGCTATGAGGAGTTGTGAGCTGGAATTAGGAGAAAGCAAATCAACAGCAAAAGGAAAATGAAGCAGACTAAGACAATTAGTTCCTATGAACCCCCGTTCCTGCCCCAGGTATGATCAAATACAAGCTGTTGCTCTCTTTGCTTACTTTCTTACACTCTCTCCTTTTTTCTTCCCATCGCCTCCCATCTTTGCCTAAACACACCAAGGCGAAGTAATCAGAGTTTTGCCATCAGAGCTGATGGAAACACACCTTTCCAATTTCCTTGCCCTCCCCCGCACCCCACCTCCATCCGGAATAAGATTTACAAAAGACGCATTGACTATCCTGTCACATGCAAGCATAATGACCAAGGCCTTCCTTTGTCATCTCAAAGTGGCCAGACAGAAATAAAATCTGAGAACCCAGGCTCTCCCACCATGGCGCTCTTCTCTCTTAAGGAACTGTACTTAAGGAACTACTAACTGTAGTGCTAGAAAAAGAGAGATTTGGCTTCTGCAAACCTTCCAAGATGCTGACTCTATCACTAGCTAAGTAAAAAACAGGGTCTGCATGACGTGGGAGAAGTGGCAGTGTTATCTCTGCCATCCATTCCCATTGTCGATTCAGTTGGTGGGTTTGTGAGGAAGAGAAAGAGAAATGAATTTGGAAGGAACATCTCTACAGGCCACAATATATAGGTGCGCGGGGGGGAAAATACAGCTGGACGTATTTTCAGGATGTGGCGCAGGGATGTGGCTTAGCCGGAGGAATTTACAGCTGTGACTTGCATCCCTGATACCATAAAACTGCACAGAAGCTCCTGTTAGGCTTCGAGGATCAAACCGCTAGATTCAAAACATAGATAATAGAATAACAACCGCTGCTTAACAGGGAGCAGAAGATAAAAATAATTTGCTACACTTCGCTGGATTCCACCACAACCTCTAACACAGCAATCCTGCGAAGTTAATTTATTAGAGTATGTGCAGCTGCCGTGGATGAGGGAAAATGCTATTAGTGACATCCTTAGCCAGCAGTTAAATGAGGGTAAGATTTCAGAAGCCAAAGAAGGTTCAATAGGAGGTGTATTAAGGGGGAAAAATTCCTAGCAAAAGCAGGTTCCCTTTCCCTAGATCAGTAAAGAGAAATATACATAAAGGAATCCATGCTTAATTTTTTAAAGTTATTTTAAAATAGGCTATCATATCAATTAAGAAATGGAAGGAATTTCCCAAAACTGATGTGTTTTCTAGTTTTGAAATCAGCTGCGAATAACACAGGCCAAAAGGTACAAGTGACATACTCTATCCCTCATCCTGTCTCTTAAACAAGGATCTCCCTTAAAGAGAGTTCAAGGGCGATAAAGTTACAAGAATGACATTTTAAAGCTAGCAGAATGTAAGTGGGCTAACGATCTCTGACTCTTCCTTTCTTGACAACCCAAAAGAAGTGCTGGGTGTGGGGGACACATCAGTTGAGGTGCTCATAGACTTGGCTCCGGTGGCCTTTGAATGAAGAAATCAGAAGGAATTAGACTTCCCATTTACATCCTGGTACCACTGCCCCTTCTGTGCACTTCCTCCTCACTCAAAACTCACAAAGGAGCACAATAGGCAGGAACAGACAGAACAAGACCCAAGAAGGAAGGTGATTCAAACCTTGATCTTAATAGTCCTTAGAAGCTTTTGATCCAAAGTAATGAGTGAGTGAATACTGACTGGCCCCAGCCAAAGAGTAATTAACAATAATCACTTAAAATACTCCCTCCCTTTTTTCTGAAGTCTTTGTCCCCAATCAGGCATACTGTAACGTGCCAAAGGAATATTTTCACCAATGTTTCCAAATGTGTTATTCAGAGTGGGATTTTTTGTGAAATAGCCCCAGGGAACTTTCTGAAGAGAAAAGGCCACCCCAAAATTGGACGCATAAACCATTTTAAGGTTTTAAGATTTGACAAAGCGTATTGCGCCTTCACTGCACCCCAAGCCAGAAATGGAAAAGAAAAGAATTTGGTTTTCCGAGCTCTGCAAAGGATTCACTTAGTCTTTCAATAGGTTCATAAGAACGCAGCAAGTAGGAGAGGCCCAGACAGAAAAAGACCCAGACCCCTGAGCACCTAGCTGGCATGCTGCCTGGCCCAGAGAAAATAGGATGCTATTGAATTTGCAGGCATCTCAGCCTGTGACGGGGGTGCAGGATATTGCAAAAGGGAAACGGGAGGATGAGGGGCTGTGACGGGGGATAGAGGTTCAGGTAAACTCTGAAGGTGGAAGAGTATTCCTCAAACCTAGAAAAGCAACTTACAATTATTACTGGGGGATTAATGCACAAAAAGTGTCCTTAGCAGAGCGAGGGACAAGGGGATCCCTGTATTATAACAAATACATTCTGTGGCCAAGATCCCCTGACAGTTAAGACCATAGATCATGAAAAAAGAAGATTCTAAGCGAGCAGAAGGATGGTAATCTCCAAGTGGTAAGCCCCTTCAGTGGGTCTTCACTCTCGGGTCCCAGGGCCAGACTTAGAATAGCAGCAAAAACGAAGACACATACACGCATGCGTGCACATGCACATGCTCATGCGTACACCCAGAGGCGGAGAACCCCAAGACCCAAGCACGGGAGGCGGTGGGAAAACTCATTCACGAAGACTTTTGAATTGCTTTGCATTTGTTTTTTATCTTCTCCTCCATTTTTTCTGATGGGTGATTACGACCAAATTTCGAAATCATGATCTACCACCGCAGCACTGTAATTACATAAATATGGCATTGTAAATTAAGGTTAGTACCAGAAATAGCAAAGCAGAGAGGGGTGCAATTTGTCTTTGTGAATGCAAGTGTGTGTGTATACATGTTTATAAATACCTCCCATTTATGTCATATTTGGCACTCATTTGCTGGTCCACACAAGAAGAATGTAGGAAATAGAACAAGAGCCTCAGTCTCTTTTCCAGCTGAAGAAGATGAAGGCAAGAAAAGGCAAGTGCTACCAGTTGTGGTAAATGAAAATAATGACTTAAGAGCTAGCTTAAACTGAGTTCAGATCCCTGAACTGGCATCAGCCTGGGGGAGTACAGCTTGTCAGCAGTGCCCTACGGCCCTTCCGGCATCTAAGAGAGCATCTCTTTAACTCCATGCAGAGCAGAAGGACTATCTTCCTCCCCTACTCTCACCCATTCTTGCCTCCAGACCACCCATCATCTTCAACCAGTATCAGTGGGGGTTGGGAAAGAGATAACCCAGTTTCTTTTGCCCTCAGGATAAAGGAACATTTTGAAGTGTGCTCTACAAGCGTCACACAGAGCATGTCAATGGATAGGCCAACAAATTCTTTGAAACCCATCCCTTCAAAGAGGGAACCTAATTCCCCTCCCCTGGGACATGGGCTACGCTAAGTGATTCACTTCTGATGACCAGCATGTGATGAGAGGGTTGCTAGGTGACCTCTAAGCCTAGGTCATAGAAATGCTATTTCTCCTTAGATTCACTACTTCTAGGGAAAGCCAGCAAGCACCTTGTCATGAGAACACACAAGCAGCTTATGGCTACGTCCACACAGTGAAGAACTGAGGTCTCCTGCCAACAACCATCACCAACTTGCTAGCCATATGGTCAAGACACCTTGGAAGAGGATCCTCCAGCCCCACTCAAGCCTTCAGATGGATGCAGCCCCAACCAAGGTCTTGACTATCACCTTATGAGAGAGCCTGAGCCAGAACCACACAGATTAGCCACAAATCTACAGGAAATGTAAGTATAATAAGTTATTGGTTTAAGCCATTAAATTTTGGAGTAATGAGTCACACGGTAGTAAAGGAATACAGAGTCCTGGTTTGATTCTGTGCTGACCCCTGGTTGCCCATCCCTGTAACCTGCTCTTCACCAGCTCCATCGCGTGCTTCCCTAGATCACCTCCAAAGTGGGCTACCAGCACTCAAGACTCCTGTCTCAGCATTTGCTTTTGGGGTCTAAGATATCCCCTATGAAGTCAATGTTACAACTATCCTCATAGTAAGGATGGAAAAAACCCCGTAGGTGAGAGTTACACAGCACACAGTGGCAGAATGAGGCTTTCTGAAACTACATGCCCTGACTCCTGCCCCATTACAGCTGCATCCCTCCCTCCCCTGATCCTTTGTCCATTTAAGTCCTCTCTCTCTTCTTGCCAAGAACAAGACATTAATGTCCTCCTTCACTGGAGACCTCGACACACGTCATAATCACAAAATTTAAAAACCAATATAAGCAAATTCAAGAACAAAAGCAGGAACTTTGAGGCATGTAAGTCTCAGTGTATTTGTTTTTCCTAATTATACCTGCACACAACAGGAAGGGATAATTAGCAAATTAATGGATTATTCTTCTGTGGTCATTAATACAAAGGCTGGATGTGCCTGCACCTTGTTTTAAGTCCGGGCTGCAGGCCCTGTGCTAGAACTGCTGGCCAATGTCACTCAGAATTTAGTGAGGTTATGAGCAAGTGGCCATGCTGTGTGGGCAAGAAATGACGGAGATGGAGCCTGTATGTGCTGGGCTTTGTGTTCTGATCAAATAAAATGTGCAGCCAACTTCATCTGTCAGATATTTAATCATAATCATTATTGTGCTATGTGCTAATTAGGCATAAATGGGACATAAATGACTCTTGATAGCACCGTTTTATATATCAAACACCAGTGTTTGCATTTTTCTTCTCCCTTTGATAGTTTTCCAGTATCCATCTCTACTCGGTGTCACTGTGCTTGGTTTCCCGGCACTTGAGGAGAATGCATGTGGGCTTTGGAGCCAAACAAATCACTCGGACTGTAGGACCTTGATCAAGTGGCTTTCCATGTCTTGGGCTCTGTAAAAATGGAAATGGGTCCCCTCCAGCAGGATCGCCACAAGAATCAAATGAGAAAATGAGATGCAATCACTAGCACAGTATTAGGATGCAGTAGGTGCTCAATAAAGGTCTCCTATTCTCTCTTTTATCAGACCAACTCCTTTATCAACATTACTTCCAGATACACGACTGTGGGAGGTTCTCATACATCTCCCCACAAAGTACCACTTCCTGCCCCACACCCCCTCCCAAAGGCACCTGCCCTCAGCCAATAAGGCAGATGGGAGTCCCATCCTAAGATCTCAAGCCTGTCTGTCCCTTAACCAATAATTCCTGCCAACTGAAGAAAAATTACTACAGTAATCAGGACAAATGGCTTTGAGTCCACAAGTGGAAATAAACAGGTCTCCATTTTACTGAGGAGCAGGGCTGTCAATACTCTGGCACTCCTGAGTTCTAGTTATGGGCAAATGGTGACGGCCATTTCTCTCTCCATTGGATTCAGATATGGCTGGTGAGAGACTGGAAGGCACTGGTCATCTGAAAGAACTTGGTTCATCCAAGGGGAGGCTCAGGGTGTCTGGGAATAATTTAGTGAACACAACAGAGAGAACGTTTGTACAAATGTACTTCATATCCACAGGCCTGCATGCTCCTCTGGGCCTTGGCAGCACAGTGAAGGCAAAGAGTTTGTGTCTCTGAGGAAGACAAGGTTTATGAAAGCAATGCCCACCGATGAACACAATGGCTCCAAACAGCACTAGCTACAGTAATAACCACCACTTATTAAGGACCTACCATTCATCTGCATCCAGGTTAACAAATAACTTTTGTGTCTCACCTCATTGGATCCTCTTGCAGCCTGGGTGAATCCCATTAGCTCCATTTTACAGATAAGCAAGCTGAGACCCAGAAAGGTTCAATGTCATGCCCAAGAGGCCCATGAAGAAAAGGCCCCAGAATCATATCTGGAATCTTCATCTCATATTCTTCCTTGTCTCTTGTCAGACTCCCTCTAGGAATAAATAATTAGCTTGCTTGTTTGAGGGATGAATGGAAGCCAATTTAGGAATTCCCCAGTTAGCTCTTCTTGCCCTCTATTGTGTTTAGTCCCACAAAACCACGCATCAACATCCTTACAGACAGTGTAGAAATAGTTTAAAAACCATTGTTTAATAACCTTAGAGAAGAGCTTCTCGTCATGAATAGACTGTTTCCCAGGGCTCAGGGTAATTGCAAGTAGCTGCATTAGGACTCCCAGCCAGTGGCCCAGGGAGAAAAGGGTCAGCTCCTTGTGCAATTGTGGCAGCAAACCGTCTCAGCCGACAGGGCCTAGAAGTTCCGGAGAAGGAAGCATTCAGAACTTGCCATGAAAGAGCAGACCTTCCCTGGGTCCGTCATGAAGTAAACTCACAGTCTGTTTTGTTCTCTTGTTTTTTTCGACTTCCCCATCACAACATGGAGCCTTGGGGCCGCAAATGTCACTTTTGTCTACAAAGCTCTCAACCTCACCAGAGAACCATTTTCAAGTACAAGAAACATAAGAATCACTTGCAAAATAAGGAAGTGAGACTCGGAGTGTAGCAAATCCGAACAGCCAGGCACCACGCCAGCAGCAGGATCCTTGGCCTGGAGCGGCTGACAGAGCAGTGGTTTTCAACCTGGGCTGATCATGAGTGTCCCCTAGAAGCATTTTAAAGTTCCAATCCTAAGATCTCTGTTTATTGAGAATTAACTATTCTCAATTAATTCAGAACTCTGAGAGTAGGACCGGGCAGTAATATTTTTAAAGCTCTGCAAGTGATTCTATTGTGTAGCCACACTGAGCAACTATTCTAATCGAAACCAGACTGTTCCAAACTTGCTTGGATTGAGAATCACTTGAGGTTCTTATTTAAAAAAATAGGTTCGTGGATCCTGATCTGTATTCCCCAAGTCAGAGCTTCTGGGGGAGTGACTTGGGAATGTGTATTTTAAACAAGATCCCCGAGATTCTTAGGATCAGGAAAATTCCACACAACCTGGATTTGTCCTCAAAGAAACAACAGGGAGAAAGGGCAAGCTACAAAATGAGAGAAAATATTCATAAACCATCGCTCTAACAAGAGGTTAACACCCAGGATACACAGAGAACTCCAACAACTCACAAACAAAGGGACAACCCAATTTTGTAAATGGGCAAAGGAGTTGACTGGAAACAAAAGTAAAGTTTGAGATTAGGATTCCAGATTTGATTCCGTTGTCCACCTTCCATGGACCTCCAGGGCATGACATCTCCCCTCTCTAGGTCCTCATTTGCTTATCTGCTACCTTGATCTCCCATTGTCCCCAGACCTCACCAAGAAGATGCCAGGAGGACCCTATCTTGGCAATACTCTCTGTGACCAGTCCTGGGAAAGCAGCACCCTGGAGATGCTGGAGGAGAGTGGAGACAAAGTCACAGTGGGAAAGAAAGCCCAACATGTCGAATTACAGCATAGCCTGCCAAAAACTTGTTATTTAAACTTGTGAGCTTTCAGAGTGGGATTGGAATTCGTTGTATTCTCAGGGATGAGTTCTGGGCAATGTCATGGGGAAACTTGATTTAAAAAAAAAAAAAAATCTTCCCAGAGCCTCGCAGTTGTCGCAAGGGTCTCTGAGCAATTAGCAGGGAGAACCATAATCAACTCTTCCTTTCCCGCCTCACTCCATCACCCAGACCCAGAGGCCTCCATTTTCTCTAGTCCCATCAAAGGCCGAAGAGGTTCTGAAAAGGACAAGAAATTTTGAGAGGTTTCTGATCAGAGAAGATGTAATCCCAGAACATGCAGAGAAAGAGATTGTGTGACCTGAAAAGCAAAACTGAGAAAGGTAACCAGAAGATAGGGGGGAATCCAAATCGTTGGCCGGAAGGGGCTGAGCTGTGGAAATGGACAGGAGCAAGTTACACTACTGTTAAAATCGTCCCCACATGGCGTATGTGTTGCATTTCCGGGAGCCACTTCCTTATCCCCCATTTGAGAGAGAGTTTGAAAAGAAAGGTTGGGGTGGCTATGTGCTTTGGAATTAAAGCAGCATCTGCAGAATTATTAGCTGGACCAAGATGTGCAGGAGCTATCAATCTTTCTGCTTTGGGGAGTAATGGATTGCCAAAGGGGTCTAGACAGGCTGCTTCTCTCCCCTGAGGTCTGGCCCTGAGTTCAGCACAATTAGCTAAGTGCTTCTGTGCTGGAGAAGACTGGGGGCCCAGGCAGCTCCCTCCTAAGCACAAGGTGCTTGAGGAAAGAGAAGTTTCAGGAACTCTGCATTGCACTTGTCAGCCAACTGGAAACAATGGTGTTCACTAAGATTGTGTGTAAGCAGAATGGGCTCTGCTTTGGGCTTTGGAAGTCTGGTGAAGCTTACAAACTCTCCAACTAATGTTAAGAGCATAAACTAAATATTCAGGGTTACAATACAAGCCAATTATATTGAAATACAGCTACCAAAATGTTTTTTTATTTTTTATTTATTTATTTATTAAAAAAATCTTTTTTTAAGTTTTATTTATTTCTGACAGAGAGACAGCATGAGCAGGGCAGGGTCAAAGAGAGGGAGACACAGAATCTGAAACAGGCTCCAGGCTCTGAGCTATCAGCACAGAGCCCGATGTGCAAAATGTTTTTTTAAAAAACAAAGTTGGTGACGTAGTAATAGTTGTGCATCTTTATCAAACATTAAATAAGGGGATGCCTGGGTGGCTCAGTCAGTTCGGCATTCGAATCTTGATTTCAGCTCAGGTCATGATCTCCTGGTTCATGAGATTGAGCCCCTCATCAGGGCGGGATCCTCTCTCTTTTCTTTCTCAGCCCTTCCTCCCACTCATGCTCTCTCTCTCTCTCTCTCTCAAAATAAATAAACATTAAAAAAATAAACCATTAAATAAGATCTAGTTGTGGGTGTAATAACTTAGGGTTATGGAAGTAATGAGTATTTCAAGATATCTTCAATAGCTAGAGGATATGAAAATAAGTACTATCTAGTGGAACTGTTCATTCAGCTGTGGGTTTCCAACATACATTTATCACTGTGCTAAGTTGTTAGTGAAAATAAATATACTTGTTTCTTTAAAAAAAATTTTTAATGTTTATTTATTTTTGAGAGACAGAGCGCAAGCAGGGGAGGGACAGAGAAAGAGGGAGACACAGAATTGGAAGCAGGTTCCAGGCTCTGAGCTGTCAGCACAGAGCCCGGCCCGGGGCTCGAACCCACAAACCACGAGATCATGACCTGAGCTGAAGTCAAATGGGCAACCCACCGAGCCACCCAGGCGCCTCTAAATAATACTTTTCTCATGCGAGTTTATAGATCCCTGAATTCTCTCCATGTGCCTTAGAACTGCTGCTGCAAATGAGGATTTAAAATGACCATGACCCTCCGCAGCCACTGTGCGTGCTAAAAGAAAGCACACCTTTATCTTCTAATTTAAATGTGCTAGGTGTGAATCCCACAGACCCTGGCCTTACGGGGCCTGAAATCTGGAATAAAATGACAGGGAAAGCCTCACACAGTGACTGTAACTCGTGTCATCTCCAAATCAATCCAAACTAATGGCTGTTCACCCCGCCTCCCTCCTGCCACACAGAAACACAGACTGTGCCACCCACTGTCTTCCTTTCCTGAGCCTGTCCTCTATCAGCGTCCCCATTTCTGGGTTTGGGATAGATGGTTAGGAGTCCATGGACTTCACTGAGTTAACTGTGGACAATCCAGGACTCTGAGATGGCTTTGTTCAGTGACATGGTCAGGTTTGTACTGCAGGACAGTCACCCAGCCCCTAAGACTGAGACTGTAGACCCCAGTCCACCCCGCTGTGTTCCAACCCCCGTGCCACCACCCTTGTTCAAGTCCCTTCCACCCCCCTTTGGCCTGGATTGCTGCAATGGCTTTTTAATTGGTTTCCTTGCATTCTTTCTTGCTCCGCTGCTGCTATTCTCAACAAAGCAGCTGGAGCGATTTTCTCAAGAGTTCTCCAATCCCATCCCTTCCTGGTAATGGTTCAATGGGCCTTCACAGCACTTGAAATAAAAGTTTCAATCTCCTCACCGGGCTGCAGGGGTCAACACCCTACGGCTTGCTGGCCAAATCTGGCCTGCACCTGCTTCTGTGGGGCTCTAAGTGAAGTCATTTATGGAAATCTGTTTCTGCTCTTATTACATAAATACGTACATTTAAGTACCGCATTTTTGCCTCTCGGCCACATAGCCTTAAGCGTTTACTATGTGGCCCTATATAGAAAACATTTGCTAACCAATGCCAGCCAGGAAACCAGAAACCTGCCTAGGCCATTCAGATGGGGGGAAATTAAGTCAGAGAATTGGCCGTCCAAAGCTCTAAGGGCTGGGGAGACAAAAGGACACAGTCAGGCCACTCAGAGATTAACAACGGCAGGAAGCCGTCACCACCTCCCATAAGTGGAGACCGAGGGAGGAAGTGATGTAACTAATCAGAGCCACAGCGCTGGGGGGGACCCAGCAGAGCTAACGGCACTTCAGCCAAGCCAGAGAGGTTGGCTTCTTCCTTCCTCTCACACCCAAGTTCACACCAGTACCTCCTATCAGCTAATGCCGTCTGGAGAGTTGTTGGCGAGGAGGCCTGGGGAATGTAGTTCCCTGGAATACAAAGCAAAGCAAGAGAAGGGAAGGACTAGAAGCAGATATAAGTGTTAACAAGCAAAGGACCAGCTCCCCTGTGAAGTGAGGGGAACACTCGCCCTGCAAATTAGCTGTAAGGACTAAGGATGAGTTAGCTAAAGGCGTCCATGTCACGGACATGGTATCTAGTGCTATTATCATCATCATTACTAGTATTAACTTCCACCTGCACTTGGGTTTGCAGCATTGGGTTGTCCAAACTGAGCATGAAGGTATGGGCAGAAGATGAGACCATACCTGCCTGACTTACCCAGAAGCTGGGAGGAATGTGATGAAATCAGACCACATCTACAGCTCCCAGGCACACCATGGAGATGGGCCCAAGAACTTGCACCAAACCGCCTTCTCCCAGGCAATGAAACCATTTCACATCACCCACTGCGGACCAGAGGGATGGTAGGATCAGAAGTTTGCTATTGCAACATGTACCCAGAGATGCTACATGCTACTGGGGATATTTTCCCCCCAGAAGTGTGTATGTTGTTAGTAGAAACACATTTCTGTCCATTCACGCACACTTCTTCTTTCCCTGGAACTGTCTGTTGTGCCAGCCTCTAAAACCACAAGCATAACAGCTTCGTTTAACAAGCCTTCTCTGGTAAATGCCAGCCAATGAAATCAATGATGGGTGTAATAAGATGAAGAATGTAGCCAGTAGGGAAAGTTTTTCCACCTTAAATGTCATAAGCAGGGACGAAAAGGTGCACAGACTGAATATGCATCATCAACTCAGGGGTCCAGCCATGCAGAAACTAAGAACTGGCCATTGGGAAATCGGCCAACTTTGGCCAATTCAGCTCGACAGTTGAGCACTGAAGCTCCAAGCCGAAGACTTTAGAAGCTCCAATTTTAGGCTTAGGGAGAAATACGTGCCTTCTACTTTGGCCACCTCCAGAGTCCCATTCTTCCTCTCTTCGCTGAGGCGCCTGGGCCAGCCGGGAGGCACGGCGTCGGTCTGGCAAGAAATAAATGCATGGTTTGCTCTTGCAGTCAGTCTGCCTCCAATTCTGCCCCTCCTAGTCACACTTCCGAGCTCAACTCTTAAGTGTGACAATCAGAGCTGTTTATAAATGAAATCACAGATCTTACGTGGAAGTAGCATTAATTCTTTCTACCCAGTTTGCATATTGGTTCCCAGAACAGCCCTTTGCTGGCATCTCCAAGGCCAAGTCGGCTTAGGCAGCACTGCTGGGGAGCTGACAGTGGAAGGAAGAATGGTTTTTATCCTACACTAGGGTTTCCCAGCCCTCGATTATCCTCACAAAGTCTGAAAAATCGTTATTTCCAAGTGCCACCTCTGCCCTTAATTACTTAACATCTTGCTTTTAATTCATTCATTGTTTCCCTAAATTTACTTTTAAAGGGAACTTTATTTTCATGAACGTACAAGTAGTGCCACTTTGCCATAAATAGAAGGTAACCATAAAAACAAAATGATGTTATTATGTGGCCCCCTGAAGGCCTAGAATCTGAGGCCCGCTCTCGGTCACAAAGAGAATGGCTAGGGGCAGGAAAGCCATCAAAAATACACTGGCACTGAGAGAAAAGCTTTTCCTTGGTCTATTCAGAAGGATAGAAAGGTAGCTGAAAAGGAAGTGATTCTTTTCCTGTGTGCTTCAGCACCATTCATCACCAGGTCCACACACTACCTAAATCATCCCAATAGTACACAGGAACAGCTACGTCATTTGCAGGACTCTGTGCAAAATCAAGAGGTGGGGCCTTGTTCAAAGCTTATTAATAATTTTAGGACAGCCACAGCAGAGCATTAGTTCAAGTGCAGGGCCCTTTGCAATGAACAGGCCACCCACTCGTAAAGCCTTGACGATCTGTGAGTCAAACATTTTGTATTACAGAGAATGCAAACATTCGAGAGATTGAGGAGCTGTGAACACCCTGGAAGAATCTTGAAGTCTGAAAATCCCATAGGGCGGTCCTGAAGGCCATCAGTGCAGCCTGGGGAAGAAAACAAAGCCAAGGTCTAGCATCAGTAAGTCGTGCTGATGAGAATGACCACTAGCGAGTCAGGTCAGAAGAAATAACGACAGACATGGCTGGAGCTGTAGCCCAGGACTGTTTGGGGCTTGTTTTAGAAACAAGCTGGGGTTTCAGAAACCCAGCTTCTTCTTTCTCTGTCAAGTTTAGATCTGAAGACTATAAAGACATAGCGGTGGTATGACCTGGTATTTCTGTAGCGCTCTAGAAAAAACGTCCAGTCTGCTTAAGGTACAGCAGAGAAGTTTTAGAAAAGGACAATGCACGCAGAGGTATAGGCAGGGTTACAAGCACCAAAAGGAACAATCGCACACCAGGACTAACAACAGCAGGAAGCTATTAACCCCCCCCCCCCCCCCTACCCCCCCCCCCCCCCCGCCAGACCTGAAAGGGCAAGGAAGGAGTGTCCTCAGGACTGAGAGAGAACTACACCCTAGAGAGAAGGTGGGCTAAGACCTGAGGGGGAGAAACAATCCCTGTTGAACCACAGCCCAGTAGGGTGGCAGCAGGAAGAATAAATACACCAACTTCTCCTGTCAGGACCTCCCAGAGGCTGAACCCAACCCAGAACAAGAAGGCAAAAGATCTTGGGAGATGTAGTGGTGGAAGCCAGCCTCCGAGGGTGCAGAGCAGGGAAGACAAGAGGTGTGTGTGTGTGTGCATGTGTCTGTGTAAGGAGTGGCTGTTGAGGGAAAGACAGCACCCAGCTTTGAGGCTGGGGTAAATTGAGTGAAAGGTAATTTAACTCACCAAAGTGGGGATTCAGAGCAAGGGATAGTTTGGGGAACGAGTCCATGCATTCCATTTTGGTCATCCAAGTTTGGGGCATGAGGGAGATCTAAAGGGAAGAGAAAACAGGACTGCCTCTATAGACTTGGGGACTGGATTTGTGGAGGGAGGTAAAGTCAGTGAGAAGAAAATAAGACCAAGAAAAAAGAGCCAGTAACACCAACATGTAAAAGGTGATGGGGGTACAGAGGGGTACCTGGGCAGCTCAGTCAGTTAAGCATCCAACTTGGGCTCAGGTCACGATCTCATGGTTTATGAGTTCAAGCCCTACATCGGGCTCTCGGCTGTCAGCACAGAGCAAGCCTTTGGATCCTCTGTCTCCCTTTCTGCCTGCCCCTCCCCCCCAAACAAATTTTTAAAATTAAAGAAAAAGTGAGGGGCATGGGGGAAATGCACTAAGGAAAACTAAAGAGTGACCAGATGGTTAAGAGTTTAGCTTTAGGGGATGGGGGGACAGGGAGAGCAGTGTAGACCATTTGGTCAGGAACATCCCTGGGGAAGTGAGCCTCTGGTCACCATACAAGAAGCCCTTAAGTGGAATCCTGACCAGTGTAGGTGTTTGAATGAAATGGCCCCAGAGCCCTGTTCTAGCCTGTGCTGCATCAGGACCAGAGGTGCAGCAGCTGTGCAGTCTCAGCTACCACCCCACCTAAGGTCCCAGGCTGCCCTCAAAGCTAGAAGACCATCCTCAACCACTACAATCCCTGACTCTGAGAAACCCCCTCTGGCTTCCATGATCGCCCACTGCCACTGCCTCAGTTTCCTCCAAAGCCTGTGCAGAAGGGTTAGCGGGGATGGCGTGTGCTGGAGCAGAAGGAGGTACCAAAAAGGATGAGAGCAACCAAGTGTCCCTTGGAATCTGTGAGGCAGACCAGGGCCAACACTCAGGTCGCAAGCTCAGGCCGGTTTGGACTGCTGGTCCAAACTCAGGGGGTGGGCGGCAAAGAGGCCAAAGCTCTTCTGCACGCAGCAGCCCCCTCCACACCATCCTCTTGGGGCTTGTTCATCCTCACCTAACTCCATGTTGAGGATGCAGTCACACAGGGGGCCCCCCACACTCACAGCCCAGATGGTCCCTGCCTGGCGGCCTGCTCCTCCGATTCATGTCCTGAATCTCTTTCTCAGGGAAACCCAAGGCTGGGCTGACAATCCCACCTTGAAAAAGCCGTAAGTGCCTCCTAGAAAAGGCTTCTGACTTTCACCAGAACTGGTGGGTAAAGATCCCTCCTTCCACTGTTTCTGCCCTGGTGCCCTAAGAGAAGCCTACGGAGAGCACCGTCGGGCCACTGGCCACATGAGGCCAGGTCCTCAACCCTGGCACCCACCAGGACATATTTTTGCAGTCCATGTCTGTGAAGTTCTAGAACCACAGCTTGTCATCCGTTGAGGTAGCTGAGCCCCAACGGCTTCCGAGGTCCTTCTGACTCTCCCACGTGTCCTACTTTGACTGTCTGGCTTATGTGTGAAAGTTCTATGTCAGAGGATCCAGGGAGAAATGACTTGCGGCCCCTCCACTTGAGAAGCTTCCTGTGCTGGGAGAGAGACGGGGAAGTACGCAATAATTCCGTTAGGAGTTACCTATGCAAACACAGAATGGAGAGGAGGATACCATCAGGGGACCTGGAGGATTCAACAGTAACATCTCTATTTTACTGAGCACCTACTATTACACACCAGGCTTTGTATCAGCTGCTTAAACAAGCATCAACTCTTACAGCACCGTGAGGTAGCCAGTCTTCTTGGCTGTACTGTATAGACAAGAAACCAAGGCTGGCAAAGCCAAGAAACTTGCCAAAAGGCCACTCACCTGAGTTTGGAAATGGACAAATCTCTCCCACTCGCAACCTGTTTGGTTACAAGGGTACAGTAACCGGACCGACATCAGATGATTACTGGGCCCTCGTTGCACCCCAGACACTGCCTCACACATTTAATACACATGAGAGTTTACCTCATAGAGAAGGCAGTATTTCAATTCCCCTTTCACAAATAAGAAACGGAAGCTCAGTAGAGCTATAAAATGTGCCCAAGGTCACCCAGGAGCCAGAATTCAAATCTAGACCATAATTACCACACAGTTTTTCTGCCCAGGTTAGAAGAAAGGGTATGTGACTAGCACCCTGCCTGCTGTTATTAAAGAACTAAGTTTTCTTAGTTGAGCTTCACCCCAAAAGCATAACCTGGGACAAGACTTTGGGAGCAAGCAGTTTATTTCTGAGGTGATCCCAGGGAGCAGAGGAGGGGGTCCGGGGGAGGAAATAAAATAAGGGTCGTGACGGGTTGCTGCTAGGCCGTGGGCAGCAGGGGTTAGTTCCATGGGCCTTCCTGTGAGGGGCGCAAATCCACCAGAATTAAGCTCCTTCAGGAAGAGATGGTGCAACATTCTCTCTGGCCCCACCTCCCCCCTACTCCCCATCCACCCACAGTGTCTGGTCTTGCTGAGATCCTTCAGGCATCCCTGACCTCAAGGGAGCCCTGGGGCAGAAAACAAAGAGAGTAGACACAAGACATCTGTGTGAAGCCAGACACCGTGGGCAGGAAGTGAAACAGAAAGCCACCTCTGAACCGCCCAGCCCAGCAACAGGGAAATGGGAGGTGATGCGGGAGGATCTGGTCCCAGGTGTGCCTGCCTCTCAGGGAAGGGGAGGGGGCGGGGACCCTTCAGACACAAAAGGCAACAGAGCAGAGACAGAAGCCTAAGAGCCTCACCTGTGCTCCTCTTACCACGCGCTGGTGGAACTTCCCCCGGGGCCCCTGCTGCCCATATCATGCTGGGTTTCCAGCTCTCCCATTAACATCATAGACTTGAACTCCTGGTCCATGAGATTAACCCAAGTGGAGCAATCTGTGATGCTAGAGGCCAAGACCCGCTTCCCCTTTTGTCGATCAAACCATTAAAAAGCGGCCCTCTGCCCGTGCAGGGGTACCTCTGGGCTCCCAGCTGCTGGCATGGGATACAGAGTTGCCACTGAATGCGTGGACCATCTGTGTGTCCCTGGGCACAACTCACTAACCTCTCTGAGCTTCGGTTTGTTGCCTCTCTAAAGCAAGGCAAGGGCACCTACCTCGTAGGGTGGGGATTACATGATATTCTGCACGTAACATATTTATGTGGCATAGTGTGAGCATTTAATCAAGGATGGATGTACATATTTTAACATTTCTGAGTGGATTCAATTTGATATCAGAGGGGAGAACTGAAAACTGTCATCTGTCATTTAAAGAAACAGAGTGTTATAATACAAGCCATGCCAGGCTCACCAGGCAAAAGATTTCATTCAGCAGCTGTATAATCTTAGTCCGGTAACCACTCTGAATTTGGGTTTTTCTGTCATTTAAATGAGGATAGCCATTTAAAAATTTTTTAATGTTTACTTATTTTATTTTTTTAATGTTTATTTTGAGACAGACAGAGTGCCTGCAGGGGCAGGGTGGGGGGACCGGTGGGTGGGGAGAGACAGAGGGAGACACAGAATCTGAAGCAGGCTCCAGGCTCTGAGCTGTCATCACAAAGCCTGATATGGGGCTTGAACCCATGAGCAGAGAGATCATGACCTGAGCTGAAGTCGGATGCTCAATCGACTAAGCCACCCAGATGTCCCAAAGTTTATGTTTTTGAGAGAAAGAGAGAGAGAGTGCATAAGCTGGGGAGGGGCAGAGAGAAAAGGAGACACTGAATTCGAAGCAGGCTCCAGGCTCGGAGCTGTCATCACAGAACCTGATGTGGGACTCAAAGCCATGAACCATGAGATCATGACCTGAGCCCAAGCTGGATGCTTAACCAACTGAGCCACCCAAGAGCCCCAGAGATAACCAACTTCGCCTGCCTTGAAACATCGCTGAGGCTCAGCAGAGATCCCAGATGTAAAAAACGCTATGAAAACTCTAACATAACATAAACATGTTGTTGTCACGATAATAATAATGATAAAAATCAAAGCTTCCTCCCCAGCACATGCACATACACTGTTGCCGGAGCAAGAGCAAGGCGTTTTCACCTGAAGGTCAATGCCATCAAAGGGAGTGCCCTATTACTATCCGAGAGCCTCCGCAACAGCTGTTCAGGGTGAGCCGTTCACACCATCAGTGTCGAGGACGGGGCTGCTAATTTATTTATAGATGAGGATGACAACCAGGGAAAGCAATTAGAACCTGGGCATCTGTGCTTTTGTGATCCCCGATCACCAGAACCGTGGCAGGGCCGCACCGTGGAAACCTTAACAGCAGTTGCTAACTGCTAACTACCTTCCTTCCACGTTGGCTCTGTTCGTGGTCTCTTTGTATGCCACACAAGTCATGTTTGTGCTCCAATCCTTCATCTGTTCCCTTCCCCACGCCACCTCAAATTACAGGACACGGAGCCGGAGTGCTGGAAGGGAAAGCAGATGCGGAGACAAAGGTGTGGGGCGTTCTAAGGTATTCTCAGAGTTCTTTACAGCTGTCAATTAATGAATCCCTGCAACAACCAGGGAAAGTAGGTCAATATTATTATCCCTGCTTTGTGGATGAGAAAACAGGCTTAAGAAGAATGGCTTGCCCAAGGCTAAGCCGCCGATCGGAAGAGCTGAGACAGAATTAGATGGAAGAATTCCTGACTCCAAATCCTAGGCCAAGCAAATGCTTACTTAGCAGGCAGAAGGTGATCGATAAACTAGGTAGACTCACTGACTGAATCGTAAAATGATGCATTTATCCCCTCCTGGGCACAGTGGTGGGCACTAGGTCTAATTCAGACGCAAGGCTTTTTAAACACAGATTCCGAATGATCCAAGAAAATACCTTTGAGTGCCCACGGCCCCAACTGTAAGGAAGATGAAGAGATAGGTTGGTCTTCTTGCTACAAGGCAGAGAGCGATTTCCAGGGCCTCCCTATACTTTCCCTCACTGTTGTAACCCTATAGAAGCCAAATTAGGTCCAGTATGTAGTACAGAAAGGGCAAGGTTGGGAGTTGGGGTCATTGGCTCCACAGAGATGCCTTGTGGCCACAGGCCAGGCCTAGTGGCACCATCTTCATGAGACCATCCCATGGCGAGTCCTTGGTTAGGCTTCATGCCCCTGGTCTCCACCTATGCTCCATTGGAGCCTATGCTCCAGTTTTCCAATCTATTCCAATAAACTCTTCCTGTCTTCAGTTAACTGGACTCTTTTGTTGTTTGCAACCCTGACTATACAGTTTCTGACCTAGAAATGTAAGTACTTGACAAGGGGGATTAAAATTGCCAGCTTCAGGGGCTCCTGGGTGGTTCTGTCAGTTAAGCATCCAACTTTGGCTCAGGCCATGATCTCATGGTTTGTGGGTTGGAGCCCCACATCAGGCTGTGTGCTGACAGCTTAGAGCCTGGAGCCTGCTTTGGATTCTGTGTCTCATTCTCTCTCTTCCCCTCCCCAACTTGTGCTCTGTCTCTCCCTGTCTCTCAAAAATAAATAAATGTAATATATATATGTATTTTGTATATAATTATATATGTGTATTATATATAATTATATAATATATAATATTTATATTATATAATTATAATATATAATTCATATATTATATAATTATATATAAATTATATATAAATTATATAATTTATATAAATTATATATATATAAATTATATAAATTATATAATTTATATATGTATTTTGTCTCTCCCTGTCTCTCAAAAATAAATAAATGTAATATATATATAGTATATATATACACAAAAATAAAAAATAATAAAAAATAAAAAATATATATGCATATGTATTATATATAAAGTATATATATATATATACACACACAAAAAATAAAATAAAATTGCCAGCTTCAGGTCCCCACACATTGCTGGCTGGAGAGTAAGTAACAGAACACCCACAGAGAACAATCTGACAAAGCTATCCTATCCCCTTTGACCCAGCTCTCCACGTTAGAGTATGTTTTATGCACATACTTGAGCAAGTACTGAACAGCTTATGTACACATGTACGCATTTTGCACTTGGGTACTATGTGCAAGACACTATAGTGGTTTTCTAAGGGCAAAATATTTAAAAGGATCCAAAGTTCCATTAATGGAGGCCTGATTCGAAAAATTATGGTGTATATACACATGACAGAAACCAACCAGCTCTCTTTTTAAAATGTAGTATTTTCTATGTGTTGATATGGGGGAAAATCCCCTAAATATGCCAGTAAAAAAAAAAAAGGTTCAGAAAAATATATATGATATAGTTTTATAAAAATGGAAAAATAAGAATCTGTATTTGTTCTTGTTCTTGTTTAAATATACAAAAAGTGGGGTGCTTGGGTGGCTTAGTCATTTAAGTGCCTGACTCTTGATTTCAGCTCAGATCATGATTTCATGGTTCATGGGTTCCAGCCCTGCATCAGCCTCTGTGCTGACAGTGTGGAGACTGCTTGGGATTCTTTCCCTCTATCTCTCTCCCTCTCTCTCTGTTCCTCTCTCATTTGTGCTCTCTCACTCTCTCTCAAAATAAATAAAGTTAAATTTTTTTTTTAAGTTTTTAAAATGTTTAAACTTACAAAAAGCAACTCTAGCAGGCTAGACAAGAAACTAAACACCATGGTGTCCTATTAGTGGGGTGAAAATATTCTAACTGGGTGCTTTTCTATAATTTTAAGTTTTTGAATCATGTCAATAGGCACCTATTTAAAAAATTACATTTAAAAAGTGCCATCGAGGGGCACCTGGGTGGCTCCATCAGTTAAGCATCCAACTTCAGCTCAGGTCATCATCTCACGGTTTGTGGGTTCAAACCCCGCGTCAGGCTCTTAAAAAATTTTTAAGTGCCATCAAAAAAAAGAGAGAGCAAAACCAATTACAGAGAACACACTGATGGCTACCAGAGGGGAGGTGGGTGGAGGGATGGGTGAAATAGAGGATGGAGATGAAGGAGTTCACCTGTCATGATGAGCACTGGGTGATGTATGGAATCACTGTATAGTACACCTGAAACTAACACTCTATATGAACTAATTGAAATTTAAGCAAAAACCTTTTTTTTATTTTTTTATTTTTATTTATTTCTAGGAGAGAGAGTGAGAGAGAGAGACAGCGTGAGCAGGGGAGGGTCAGAGAGAAAGGAAGATACAGACTCTGAAACAGGCTCCAGGCTCTGAGCTGGCAGTCAGCACAGAGCCCGACGCAGGGCTCGAACCCACGAACCGCGAGATCATGACCTGAGCGAAAGTCAGACGCTTAACCGACTAAGCCACCCAGGCGCCCCAAGCAAAAACCTTTTAAAAAGAGAAAGAAATAGATCATCCTTCAAGCATTGGACACATTCATAATTGCATGGCATTGTTTTTTCACTATATTTATATTTTTACTGTGTTTATCTTTGTTTTATCTTCAGCTATGGTAAATGCTGCTGATTTTCTCCCTAAGGTAATAAAATAATTTCCTTTGGAAAAAAATAAAATAAAACGTGCCACCTCACAGACTGAAAAGCAGCACAAATGAGGTTCAAGTGACCATCCCACCGTCACGCTGATGCACCCGTCCTCACCCTCAGCGTGTGGACATGTGGGTAGGCCCACAGGAGCCGTTGGCTGGTCAGATTCCAGCATTACGAGAAGTCTGCATCAGAAACTTCAGTGGAAGACTGCTGGCACTCTGGGGGAATCATATCTGGTCCAGACTGTTGACGGGCAAAATCAGAACTGGTTGCTGAAAGCCAAGCAAGACGGTTTCTAGTACAAGAGAAAAAGAAGGTTCATAGCATCTTCTGAGTTGCAGAATACAACAAAATTACATTTCAGGGAAGTGCCTATTCTTGACAAGGGTGTCTTCAGAAACAGGAAAACAGCCCATTCAGCATGAGCTATTAAGAAATCTGGGGTCCTGGCCAATTATTTGCATCAGTGGAGTTTGGTGTGATTTTCCCACAAGCACTGCCCAGGGAAGGGCTTTGAGTTTCCTCACCTGCAAATCCACTGATGAAACTCAAACCAAGGTCCCCCAGATAAAACATACTTCTGTATTAGCTAAGCCATCTACTTGAAAAACAATAATATTTCAAATTTAATGAGTTGTGAGACAAGTAAATTAGAGTCTGGAGTAAGCAGCGTTGATTAGATTACCCGGTCAACTTGAACCCATAACTAGCCTCTGTAATGAAGTATTCCATTCAGCAATGTACCATGAGCTCGGTGCTACTGGCTTTCATGAGGAAATCAGAGGTCTGCGCATTGCTGTAATGAAAGCCTTTTCCCTGCACTGGCTGGTACTCTGCACCCTGCCTAGTGTGCATAGCCCTGCTCTTTTCCTCTGCAGCAGCAGCAGCAGCAGGCTTCAGTGATAAGGGGCTTTTCCCAAGCACTAATCACCCCTAGCTCTAGTCACAGAGTCTGAGCTAACAAGAACTGCAACCAAAAAAAAAAAAAAAATTCATCGTGGAAGAAATTGCCTTCAGTAACAAAAGCCTCTGTGGAATGATATGCAACTGTTAGAAGGTGTCTTTAATGTTCCTCTTGCAGTTTGCATTTCATAGAAGCTTGGGGACAGCCAAAGGAAATTTCTCCCCAAATTCACTAAAGAAGGGACAAAAGGACAGAACTGAAAACATCTACTGTCTCCATTCGACATCAAACATCCTATCTTTCAACGCTAAATCACGTTGCCTACATCAATCTCTCCTGCCCCTTAGGGGAACCTTATTTTTTCAATCTGAGTAATGGTTGCTTCAATCTTGCTGCCCCTTCCCAGGGGAATCTTATTTTTTCATTCTGAGCCGTGATTGCCTTTCCATTAATTAATTTAATTAATGTCAAATGTAACCTTCAACCTTGGAGTAGTCCTGGATCTTTGGACGAGAGTGCCCCCGAGCCCTATGGCTCAAGAAAAAAAAACCTCTGAAATTGCATGAGAAATGCAGCCACTTTGCAAAAACCATAGTTATTGTCAATAGGAAAAACAGAAAAGCAAGCAACCCTGTCTATAAGCCTGACCACTGGGAGTATGGACTATGGATGGAATGGTGTAGGCACCTCCTGCCTGGGAGCTTGTTGGAAATACAGCCCCCCAGACCTGCAGAGTCAGAATCTGCATTTTATCCAGATTTGAGCAGAGCCGGTAGGATTGCAGTGTGGCTCTGCTGTTACTCACTTATAGGGTCTTGGCCAACTTACATAGCCTCTGTGTATTTCAGTATGTCTGACACATGGTAAGCACTCAATAAATGTTAGCTATTGTCAAAGGAAATTTTAAAGAAAACATTTCTAGGAATTACTGAGGAGATCCCGGGCTTTAGACAGAAGGGGATCCTGTGGGGGAAAGAACCACATATGTCTGATATAATTTGATAATGATTTTCCTGGATCTGGAGTAGCACCAAAGGGTGGAAGAAGTAGTGCAAAAGGAGGGATCAGTGAGCACATACGTGTGTGTGTTTCTTGAGCTCCTCAAGCTAAAAGGTGCAGTCACAGGATTTAAAAAGAAAAAAAGAAAAAGAAAATTTGGAATTCACAGTCCTTGACTGAAACCCTGCCTCTACTATTTCTGGCCACATAAATCTGAGCAGGCTCCTGGGCCTCAATCTCCTAATATGCATATGTATGATGAGGATATTGAAAGTTCCTTTAAAAGTTGTTATGAAGATTGAATTAACCAGTCTGCATGCAATATGGTGCCGTGTGGGTGTGGGTGTGCGTGTACACGCGTTTTTAACTGATGGCAGAGTATGTGTAAGGCCATATGACTTTCTGCAGACATGGGTTTGGGTTAGATTTACAGTGGTTTTCAACCTGGCTGCATATTTTGAAATATGGGGGGGGGGGGTGCCTTTTAAAAAAGACCTATATCCATATCCAGGGGCGCCTGGGTGGCTCAGTCAGTTAAGCATCTGACTCTTGGTTTTGGCTCAGGTCATGATCTCACAGTTGGTGAGTTTGAGCCTGGGATTCTCTCTCTCTTTCCCTCTCTCTGCCCCTCCCCCGCTTGATCTCTCTGTCTGTCTTGAAATAAATAAACTTACAAAAAATAAAAAACAAAAAGAAAGACCTATATTCAGGCCCCACACCAAACAATTAAATCAGAAGTTTTAGGGGTGGTGCCTTATCCTTAATATTTTCAACCCTGCCACCCACAGTTGAGTCCTACTGTATTAGAAAGAAGCAAGAAAGTGACAATAAAATATATGCATAAAAAATATATATATACATATACATACATATACATATATATATAAACAATAATCCCATAATCCTGGGCAGCAGAAGCAGGTGAGAAAGAAAAGCGGTCTGGACATTGACAAAGAGGAAGGAGTTCCTCAGACTACAGTGGGGTGTCTGGGACTCCAGCAGCAGAAGTGGTTAAGAGTCCTACTGAATAGAGAAATCCAGTATGTTTGATACTGGTCATCTCACAACAAATCTCCGGTGAAAGCAGTCACATAGTTAATAGGTGGGATATTTGGGGGAAGAGGGAAAGAAAGACACTCAAGGAGAAAGGCCCTTGACTGTCATTTGAGTTGACACTCAGGCTCATATAGGACAAGAATAAAAGCAGAATATAAAGGGGGCACCTGGGTGGCTCAGTCAGTTAAGCGCCGTCTTTGGCTCAGGACATGATCTCAAGGTTCGTGGGTTTGAGCCCTGAGTCGGGCTCTGTGCTGGCAGCTAGCTCAGAGCCTGGAGCCTGTTTCAGATTCTGTGTCTCCCACTCTCTCTGACCCTCCCCTGCTCACGCTATATCTCTTTCTCAGAAATAAATAAAAATTTTTTTTAAAAAAGCAGAAAATAAGGATTCGGCAAAAACCAGAAAACAGGAAATGACCAGTCGACATGCAAAGCCACAGAAAATTAGAGAGACCTGTGGGGAGTATGGGCCTCCTACACCATGAGAAGTACAAATGCAAGGCTGTTTTCTCTAGAGCCTAAAGGGAAAGGAGAATTCAACTGATTTCCAGTTACATAGCCCACCCTGGGCAGATTTTCAGGATCGGGTGGTAGTTCTTTTTTTAAATATTTTTTCTAATTATTTTAATGTTTTTATTTTATTTCTGAGAGAGAGAAACACACACACAGAGACAGATTGCCAGTGAGGGAGGGGCAGAGAGAGAGAGAGAGGGAGACACAGAACCTGAAGCAGGTTCCAGGCTCTGAGGAATCGGCACAGAGTCCGACATGGGGTTGAACTCACGAACGTGAGATCACGTTCCAAGCCAAAGTTGGATGCTTAACCGACTGAGACACCCAGGCACTCATGGATCGGGTGGTATTTTAATGAGGTCTGACATACCGACATCTCAACTCCCTCCACACACTGGGTATTCCCCCTATGTTGAAGCCATCAGTACAGAAACCATGCTAACTGATGTAGAAATGTCAGGGTCTGATACTCACCAGGTTTGCAAACAGTTCTTTTGAGTGAAGTTTTCCAGCGCTTATATGAGCAAGTAAGTCTTGACCATTTCTAAAATATGTAAGGAGGAAACATGGCCTCTATCTAATACACTTCTGTTAGGACCCCTAATTTTCCGAATCCTACTATTTGTGACTCAAGAGTCACAGGGAACGGAGCAGAAGTCAGGCTGAGGGGGGCGTCTTATGGTGCGAGCACCAGGCTCACACATTTAGACCTACACGCTCCCTTCAGTCTCTTTGAAGAATCAGTGGTGCTGCTGATAAGAGAAAACAACTCATGAGAACCTGAATTAAATGAAGTAACTGTGCATCACAGAACATTCAGGTGTGCACTGATTTCTTTTTATATAGATGGCCTCTTAGAGGCCTGATTGCTCCTTAACACACAGAGTGAAATCATTTATAAAGAACTCACATCATCTAATACACAGCTTTCTGGCCCTCCAGGCAAACCTTTTAAGCTTTCAAGGCTTAAAATTGAAGGGAAACTTCTTAAGAACCTTCATCTAAGGATCACAGAAGTCCGTTTATCCCATTAAATATCCTTGATTCTCTTGGCATGATTACTTTCTATAAATGTTCAAGACTTTCTGAGTCATCCTCTTTTCCGATGAAGTAAGAGAGGAAGTTACTGAGGAGCAGAGACCTTATTTATCTGGGTGATTCATACTCTTTTGCCTAGTCTCCGGTCAACTGTCTTATTCCCTGAGAAGCTTCTCCTGACCAGGGGAAGTGGTTGTATCTCTTGAGTGCCTTTAACGGTCTCTTCATGTTATGACCTCGTAACTTCTCACTGTATGTTGAGGGTATCTGTATGTGTCTGTCTGTCCAGGCTGAGCAGCAGACTGGATACTCCTCACTGTACCCCTAGCACCTAGCACTGTGCCTGTCTCATGACAGAAGATCAGCATTGGGTGAACTGTTGAAATCGGCAGATCGTGAGTAGAAGATTCCATATAGCCCCAAATCTGTGTTACTGTAAACAGGGCTATCTGTTACTTTCCTCCTCTCCTGAGTAATAACTGAAGATATTAGTCTATTCTCCCAGCTTTATGGTGAGGCAATCTGTCTAAAGAAGGTTGTTCATTTGAAAAATGAAGACATCTGAGACCTCTCAAAGCCAGCCTCTACTCTAAGCTCCACAGGGCGAAGAATTTGCCCTTCTTTTTTGGCACTGCAGCCCCAGGCCTGGGCATGGGGATGGCCATAGCAGCCACCAGTGGACATGAAGATGTGCCCCCCAGACCCTTCTACACAGTGTCATCAGGACACAGCCTTCTCCCGTCAGCTCCCTCAGAAACTGCTTCAACTGAACCTTACCCTGCCTGAGGCGACATCCTGCCCAGGGCAGCCCTCATCCAGTGAATGACCAAGGCAGGGGTATGAAGACACAGCCAGGGGCCTGGGTGGCTGTTGGTTGAGCGTCCGCCTCTTGATTTCAGCTCAGGTCATGATCTCATGGTTCATGAGATAGAGACCTGCCTGGGGCTCTGCTTGGGATCATCTCTCTCTCCCTCTCTCTCTGCTCCTCTGCCTCTCTCTCTCTCTCTCAAAATACACAAACATTAAAAAAAAAAAAAGCCATTTTGGTCAAATGTGGTCATGGGCCACATCCATCTTCAAACAGACAGCATCTGTTCTAGGCGCTCCTGGCAGCTTCCTGTCTGTCCTGTGTCACAACATGGCTTTTCCCTCTGCCCAATCCTGCTTCTTCCCTCTTACCTTCCCAGATATTGGTTCTTAACAGATACTTTCTTCCTTAAGCTCCATCTCATTATCTGTTTCAAGAGAACCCAACCCGCGAGACTACCAATCAATGTTTGCTGAATGAAGGAATGAGCAACATGTATAAATAAATTAATGTACACACGAGGAAAAGATGCAGCTAGAAAATATGTCAGCTGCACTAAATAACTCCCACTGCCAACTAAAGACAGAATTGGAGGAATTAGGGAGTCCCCCAAACAGTCCTGCATAGACATAGTGGAGTTTAGATCCCACTTCCTGAACATGTCATCTGCTAACTGCCAGGCTGTCTCACATCACCCTTCCAGCTGCCCTGGTGGGTAGAAATTCACCAGCCCCACTTTACAAATAAGGGAAGGATACTCACAGAGGTGAGGAACTGTCTGAGTTTCACCCAGCTAGGGAGTTGCACCATTGGGATTCAAATCTCATCTGCCTGGTTCCAAATAAAACTACTCCACAGTTCATATCATCCTCCACAGTCAATAGCAAATGTTTTAGCTGGTAACCCCTTCTCAATATGGCCAGACAGACTGGCTGAAAGCAAACATTTGGCCGGAACATTTCCTTCTATCCATCTGGCTGCTCCAAAAAGAAACTGTTACCCTCATTCCAAGCACACCAGCTCGTCCCTGACAAATAGACACTACCTGGACAATTCCAGTTTTCTTTTTGGCCGTAGTGACCTATGCAATACTGCTTTTTCTATGTGAGGAATGATAATAATGAAAGTTAATAAGTAGTAGTCATCGTAATCATAGTAGTAAAAAACTGTCTTTACTAACTTAACAATCACAAGAGAAATTCTCACATTTATCTAAAAGGAGAGTAGAATATTGTCTATTAAGTATCCAGTGATAGAGGGGCGCCTGGGTGGCTTAGTCGGTTGAGCGTCCGACTTTCGCTTAGGTCATGATCTCGCGGTTCGTGGGTTCGAGCCCCGCGTCGGGCTCTGTGCTGACTGCCAGCTCGGAGCCTGGAGCCTGTTTCAGAGTCTGTCACTCCCTCTCTCTCTGACCCTCCCCTGCTCACGCTGTCTCTCTCTCTCTCTCCTAGGAAAAAAAAAAAGTATCCAGTGATAGAGCTTGTTCCAAGCCCAGCTTAAGGGGAACTTAAAAATGTACTTCTGGATCAACACAGGGAGGGGCATTACGGCTCCCTCCTCCCTTTCCATGAAGACCAAATTGAAATATCATTGGAAACTAGACAAATCAGCACTTCCCCAAACTTCTGGAGGAATTCCCTCTCGTCAGGAAGGGGAGACAAGGCCGTGTTCCTTATCCCTTTCTGTACCCGGGCTCTTTGTCTTGCCATTTCACAGTACCCTCTCCCGTGGATTCAGGGTTTGCCATGTGACTTGCTTTGGCCAATGGGATGTCAGCAAGTGAGATGCGAGCAGAAACTTTAAAAGTGCTTGGAAGATTAGGCCTGCTTTCACTCTTGCTCCTCTACCATTGCCATGAGAACATGCCTAGGCTAGCCCACAAGAAGATGGGGGTTGGACGGAACACAGGAGCCTCAGCTAAGGTGCCCCATTCAAGTCCAACCTAGATCAGAGCCCAAGCTAACCCTCTATTGTAAAGAGAAATAAATGCTCCTTATCAGATGTTCCTAAGTTTCCAGTAGTTCGAAAAATTTAAATAACATAACAGGGCTTAGGTCAAAGACTATTGGTAGCCTTCACTTGCTTTGATCTTTGAAACAATCCTTACCTCCCTGGAATAAACCCCTCTGTTCATGGTGTGTCATCCTTTTAATGTATGGTTGACTGCTGCTTGCTAATACTTTGTTGAGAAATTTTGCATCTATGTTCATCAGGGATTTTGGCCTATAATTTTATTTTCCTAGTTTTTGTCTGTGTTTCAGGGTGATGCTGGCCTTGTAAAATGTGTTTGGCAGTATTCCTTCCTCTTCTATTTTTTGAAATAGTTTGTGAAGAATTAAGAGTAATTCTTGAAATTCTGGTAGAATTCATTAGTGATGCCATCTGGTCCTGGACTTTTGTTTGGTAGGAGATTTCTGATTACTGGTTCAATCTCCTTACTAGTAATCAGATTGTTCAGAGTTTCTATTTCTTCATAGTCTTGGTAGGTTGTATGTTCCTAGGAATTTATCCATTTCTTCAAGGTTGTCCAATTTGTGGCATATGATTGTTCATAATAGTTTCTTAGGATCCTTTGTATTTCTGTTACATTTACTTGTAATGCAAAATGGCAAAGATAGACAGGAACAAGATGAGCAGAGGTGTTTATGCACCCCTTCTATGTATTCTCATGCCAGAGAACAGGATCAGTGCTGATCAGAAAATGGCTTCCTGAAGTGACCATAGATTTCTGCCCCATTGTCTATTAGTCTCTGTCTCTCTCTCACAGTAGCTTCATGATTTTTATTTGTTTGTTTTATTGAAGTATAATTAACATACAGTGTTATACTGGTTCCAGGTATAATATCTCTTTGTATTGCTACTGTCCAATAGAAATACAATGCATACCAGATAAATAATTTAAAATTTTCTAGTAGCCACACTTTTAAAGAGGAAAATTAAACAGGTGAAATTAATTAAAATAGAATATCTTAATATATCCAAAATATTATCGTTTCAACATGTAGTCAATGCTTTTAAATATAAACGAGATATTCTATATTCTCTTTTTTTTTTGTGCTACGTGTTTGAAATCTGGTGTATATTTTACACTCACAGCACATTTTAATTTGGACTAGACCCATCTCAAGGTCTCTGTCCAATAGATAGTGGCTTCGATATTGGACAACACAACTCTCTCACCAGCAAAGATGGTAACTCCATTGGCCCAGAGTAGAAGTAGACAGGAAGTGGAGTATTGCATTCTGGGATTTTAGGCAGCCATTGTAAAAGAGAGAAATCAGAAAAAATGATATAGTAGTTATTCATATTCAGCTTCTGATATAAGGACTACACATTGCTTCAAATTACTCAGAAATATTTTGCTTTATCATATTCAGAAAAGAAAAAAGTAAAAGCAGATAACCCAGAAAAACTTTCTCAGGTAAATGTTTGCAAGACACTAGAATTTTTTTATTGTTTTTTTTTTCTCTTTCATATTTTATTGTCAAGTTAGTTTCCATATAACACCCAGTGGTCATCTCAAAAAAGTGTTCTCCTCCATGCCCACCACCCCCCTTCCCCTCTCTCCCACCCCCATCAGCCCTCAGTTTGTTCTCAGTATTCAAGAATCTCTCATGGTTTGCCTCCCTCCCTCTCCCCAATTATTTTTTCCCTTTCTCCTCCCTCATGGCCCTCTGTTAAGTTCCTCTTGTTCCACTTATAAGTGAAAACATATGGTATCTGTCCTTCTCTGTCTGACTTATTTCGCTCAGTATAACACCCTCGAGTTCCATCCATGTTGCTACACATGGCCAGATTGCATTCTTTCTCATTGCCATGTAGTATTCCACTATATAGATAAGCCACATCTTCTTGATCCATTTGTCAGTTGATGCACATTTAGGCTCTTTCCATGACTTGGCTTTGTTGAAAGTGCTGCTGTGAATATTGGGGTACATGTGCCCCTATGCATCAGCACTCTTGTATTCCTTGGGTAAATTCCTAGCAGTGCTATTGCTGGGTCATAGGGGAGTTCTATTGTTAATTTTTTGAGGAACCTCCACAGTTTTCCAGAGGGGCTGCATCAGTTTATATTCCCACCAACAGTGTAGGAGGGTGCCCATTTCTCCACATCTTTGCTAGCATCTAGAGTCTCATGCTTTGTCCCTTTTAGCCACTCTGACCGGGGTGAGGTGGTATCTCAGTATGGTTTTGATTTGTATTTCCCTGATGAAGAGGGGTACTGAGCATCATTTCATGTGTCTGTTGGCCATCTTGATATCCTCTTTGGAGAAGTGTCTGTTCATATCTTCTGCCCATTTCTTCACTGGATTGTTTATTTTTCAGGTGTGGAGTTTGATGAGTTCCTTATAGATTTTGGATACTAGCCCTTTATCTGATATGTCATTTGCAACTATCTTTTCCCATTCCTTCGGTTGCCTATCAGTTTTATTGATTGTTTCCTTTGTCATGCAGAAGTTTTTATCTTGATGAGGTCTCAGTAGTTCATTTTTGCTCTTGATTCCCTTGTTTTAGGGATGTGTCAAGTAAGAAATTACTGCAGTTGAGGTCAAGGAGGTTGATTCCTGCTTTCTCCTCTAGGGTTTTGATGGTTTCCTGTCTCACATTCAGGTCCTTTATCCATTTTGAGTTTATTTTTGTTTGCGGTGTGAGAAAGTGACCTAGTTTCATTCTTTTGCATGTTGCTGTCCATTCTCCCAGCACCATCTGTTAAAGAGCCTGTCTTTTCCCATTGGACACTCTTTCCTGCTTTGTCAAAGATTAGTTGGCCATACATTTGTGGATCCAGTTCTGAGTTCTCTTCCATTCCATTGGTCTATGTGTCTGTTTTGTGCCAATACCATACTGTCTTGATAATTACAACTTTGTAGTAGAGGCTAAAGTCTGGGATTGTGATGCCTCCCATTTTGGTTTTCTTCTTCAATATTAGTTTGGCTATTGGGGGTCTTTTGTGGTTCCATACAAATTTTAGGATAGTTTGTTTTAGCTTTGAGAAGAATGCTGGTGCAATTTTGATTGGGATTGCATTGAATGTGTAGATTGCTTTGAGTAGTAATGACATTTTAACAATATTTATTCTTCCAATCCATGAGCATGGAATGTTTTTCCATTTCTTTGTGTCTTCTTCAATGTCCTTCATAAGTTTTCTATAGTTTTCATCATACAGATCTTTTATATATTTGGTTAGGTTTATTCATTGGTATTTTGTGGGGTTTTTTTTGTGTGTGTGCAGTTGTGAATGGGATCAGTTTCTTGATTTCTCTTTCTGTTGCTTCATTATTGGTGTATAAAAATGCAACCAATTTCTGTACGTTGATTTTGTACCCTGCAACTTTGCTAAATTCATGGATCAGTTCTAGTAGGCTTCTGGTGGAGTCTGTCAGGTTTTCCATGTAGCGTATCATGTCAGCAAGACACTAGATTTTTAGGAGCACTCTTCAACTAGAAACAACATGGCATGATTCTGCCATCATACAAGTAGAAGATGATGGGATGTGAAAGAACTCATGTGACCATTTGTTTGAAAGTTCCAAACACACACACACACTCACACACACACACACACACACACACACACACAGCTAAAAAGTTCTGCATCACTCAAAAAGCACATGTTATGGGTAACCCAATCTAAGAAGTTCTAGAACCTATGAAACAAGAAAGGAAAGATGTAAAACTAAAAGAGGTTGCATTTTGGTCCTTAGATGAAAATGGAACCGATTGAAAAAAGGAAAGTTTCCAAAAAATGCAATTAGACAGATGAAGAAGAAATTGATAAATAAGAAATTGAAATGGAGATAAGAGATTCAACTTATAAATAATTGGTGACACCAAACAAAAAATTCACAATTTAACTAGAAACAAAAATCAAGCCCTAACAATAAAAGACAATGAAAAAACCTATAAAGTTTTGAAGCCAAGTGCATGATCCAGGGATTCTCTACCATATAGGTTGTAAATAGAAACATATTTTTGACAGAAAACAGTACCCATTATTTACTGCCACAATGATGCTGCAAAACAAGCAACCACAAAACCTTTGTAAGGTATAACAATCAACATTCATTTTTGTTTGCAAGATTATGAGTTGACTGGGGAATTCTGCCTATCCAAGCTAGGCTACCTCACATGTGCATGGCCTTGGCTGGACACCAGGGTCCACTTGACTTATCTCCATGTGTCTCATCCTCCATCATGTTAGCTCAGTCTCGTGGTAGTAGCAGGGATTCAAAACAGGAAACAGACACGCATGTACTTTCCAGCCTCTGTTTGCATTCAAGTTTGCTGCTTTGCTGTGGGCCAGGGCAAGTCACATGACTGAGCCTGAGTCGAAATGGGAGAGGATTATAAAGTTCCTGGCAAAGGAGGTGGACAAACGGAGCCATCAATGTGATCACTCCACCTGTCAGTGCTCTACAGCCATCTACAGCCACAGACCACCATGAATGTACCTGAACAAGTTAGGTTTATTACTCATCTCAGTGAGCGTGAAGACAGCCCAGAAAACCTTGAAGTGTCTCAGTAAGAGGGTATTAGAAAAAAACTTGTGATAAGATTTGCACTTGTGTTAAGTGATTTGGGGATGTGGGGCTTTGCTGTGGACTGATGCTCTTAGGAAGCAGAGGCAATTCTGTGATTGGGTAACTTAATAAATCTTATCTAGAAGGAGAAAAGTCCAGACAAAGCTAAAGCTAAAGCTAAAGAAATTGGTTAAGAAGCAGCAATCACTCATATTAACCAGCATAGGGAGATGTCTGGTCATCTTCGTGGCTTGGACAATGGCCATGTTTTGTGTTCAGACATGACCGTGAAGTGTCTAGATCCATCACAGGCAGAGAGTGGCCTGATCTGATACTCATTTTGTGCAAAATCATTTATGTCCAACAGGAGAACACTAAACCCCACTGTAATGCCAGTCTACTCCGGAAGGTCAGTGGCCCTTTTTCTTCTTCTTATATCACACACACTACCAATTATTGTGGAAATATTACTTAGTGTTTTCATCAGTCATCCCAAGAGGTGAAACAAAATGAAGAACTCAAAAAAAAAAAAAAAAAGCACCAACAGTAAACACTGAACTCAGATAAACACAGAGCTATATCCAAATAAATGTTATAAATATAGTTACAGAGAGAGTGACATCACCAAGATGGCGCTATTGGTCTTTCCTAACTTCTCTCCCCCTCACAGGGACAACTAAGGTTTATGTGAGAAGAAGACACTGCTTCAAGAATCCTAGAACACAGGGGTGAGGCTGAAACACCCTGCTGCCCCACAGAGACCAAAACAGACAGCATTAGAAGGGGGAAAAAAGCATGTACACACTGACCGTATTGCCCCTCTCCCAGGCCAGGGCGGCACCTTGCCCAGAGGTCTCCCTGACAGAACTGAGAGGGGACCACCAGCCTCTCCAGCATTGTAGGTCACTTTTCAGGAGCCACCCCTCAGGTCTCCCCCCACGGGGACTGCAGGAGAATCTGCAGGACCCAACCATATGGAATGTGACTATGATGGAAAAGGCGGGAGGGGCTGCAATAACTAACACAGAGATCTTGGCCGACCAAAGCTCACACCTGCAGTGCCCAAGTAGCCATCCCAACCAATGACTTTGCTCATCTGCAGATCCAATTTGGGGGTGTCTCTGACCGGGGAACTCCGTGGGGTGCAGATCTGCCTTATTTGGATCCTCAGACAAGGAGTTTTGCCTGCCCTGGGGCCAGTTTGCCCACTCCCAGGCCAGGTGCTGAGTCACAGTTCCAGCCACTGTGGAGAGGGGGACTTCTAGCCCCAACTGACCAGAAGGGCTGGGGACAAGTCCTGGAAGCTGTGTGGCCCAACAGCACTCCAGCCAAGAGGGGGACAGGCAGAGATCACAGCCTCTAGAGCAAAGCCAACCCAGGACATGGAGGCTTCCACCACTTTGCCCCGAGCAGGAGGATTAACTCAGACAAGGCTGAGAGCAGAGTAGTTATCAGCCTTTTCCAATTGGAGAACCTGTTTGGGAAATTGGTAGTAGCTTGGAGTGGCCCCTCCCCCTCCTGCCCAGGCAAGGGGGCTTAAGACACAGGTTCACCTAACATCCGCTTCTCATACAGATAATAATGAAGACAAAGAAGAGCAGAAAACACAAATGTTCTCCTTGTGATGAGAACTCTTTGGATTTACTCTTAACTTTCCTGTATCCTTAAAGCAGTGTTCGCTATAGTGATTATATTATACATTATATCCCTAGTACTTATTTATTATACAACTGGAAGCTGGTACCTTTTGACCACCTTTCTCCAGTTCCCCCTGTCCCCACCTCTGGTAGCCACAAATCTGATCTCATTTGCTATGGGTTTTTTGTTTTTTATTAAGATTCCACATATAATGAGATCATACAATAATTGTCTTTCTCTTAGCATAATGCTTTCAAAGGCTATTCATGTGGGGTGCCTGAGTGGCCCCTTGAATTAAGTGTCTGAAGTCCGCTCATGGTTCGTGGGTTCGAGCCCTATGTCAGGCTTTGGGCTGACATCTCAGAGCCCGGAGCCTGCTTCAGATTCTGTGTCTCCCTCTGTCTCTGCCCCTCCCCACTCACACTCCATCTCTCTCTCAAAAAATAAATAAACATTAAAAAAATTTTTTAAGTCTATTGATGTCATTACAAATGGTAGGATTTCCTCAATTTGCATGGCTGAATAACATCCCATGGTGTGTGTATATATACACCACAATTTCTTTATCCATGCATCCATCATGGACATGTACATTGGTCTGGGCTTTCGTAAATAATGCTGCGATTAACATGGGGTGCAAGATATCTCTTTGAGTTAGTGTTTCCATTACCTTTGGATGTATTCCCCAAAGTGAAATTGCTGGATCATAGGGTAGCTCCACTTTTAATTTCTTGGGGATCCTCCATCCTGCTTTCCACCGTGAAGATGCCCATTTGCCATCCCACCAACAGTGTACAAGGGTCCTTCTGTCCACATCTTTGCCAGAATTTGTTACCTCCTTCTTTTTAATGACGGCCCTTCTAACAGGTATGAGATACCTTATTTTGGTTTTAATTTACATTTTCCTTTGATGTTTGGAGAATTATAGGTGCCAAATTTTTTTATTTCATGAAAATTGCATGTAGTGCTAAAAAGCAGAATGTAAACTTTCCAAAGGGTTGGGGTGGGGGAAATAAAAAAAAAAAAAAAAAAAAAAAAAATTGAAGCATAAAATAGAAAACAAGGAAAATAACTAAAAAGCATTTTTTGGCCATAAAACCAAATGGGTGAGGTGAGACCAAGCATATTAATTATCTTCCCCTCCTTCTCACATGTCTGCCCCTACCTGAACTGGTGCCCTGAGACTCTCTGTCCCCCCCACCCCCAACCTTGCAGGCAGCCTGCTGATTGGTCTCTGCCCCTCTGACCGGTTCTCTAGAGTAGAGGCTACACCTCTGTAGCTCCAGGTGCAGTTCCTGGAAGGGGCCACCCACGCGATGCTGATTACAGGTCTTCAATAAGGTGAGAACGGAAACTGAGTGGAGCATTAGACACTTTAAGCAATTTGGCAGGGTTAATTTATGTCTGTTGAATCTACTAAACTTTTCATTTTTTAAAAACTTATTTATTTTGAAAGAGACAGAGAGAGCATGAGCAAGGGAGAGACAGAGAGAGACAGAATCCCAAGCAGGCTTGGCACATCAGCGTGGAGCCCAATGTGGGGCTCGAAACCATAAACCGTGAGATCATGACCTGAGCCGAAACCAAGAGTCTGACGCTCAACCAGCTGAACCATCTAGGCACCCCAAATCTATTATTTAATAAGTGACATTTAGGGGCACCTGGTTGCTCAGTCAATTAAGCATCTGATTCTTGATTTCGGCTCAGGTTCAGGATAGTGAGATGTAACCCAGGTCGGGCTTTTTGCTGAGCATGGAGCCTGTTTGAGATTCTCTCTCTCCATCTCTCTCTGCCCTTCCCCCACTCACTCGTGCACACATTTTCTAAATAAGTCAGTAAGTAAATAAATAAATAGTGATGCTTGTATTTTATTGCATTTTTCTAGTAACTCATCTTTATTATATTTTCTAAAAATATCAGTCTGTAATATATTGGAAAGAAAAGAACAATCAGTCCTTCACCACAGATGATTCAAGAGGCCCCTGTGTAGACCACATCAGAAGGGATTCTATGGGCCACAAGTCAGAATCTGTCACTTTTCTGCCTACAACATTCAGTGGTCCCCTCTTGCCCCTAACAAGGGGCCCCTCCCCTTCCTACCTCCACACCATTCCTATGAGCAGCATAGCCTACCAGTCATGTCTCTTATTACACAGGGATTCTCAAAGGAGTTGGGGTAAAGTGGGGGCAGGAGTCCTATCTACCAAATGGAGAGGGGGGAGAGGGATAAGTCTCAGACCTTGGAGGGAGGGGCAGGGAATGTACCCTTGGAAACAAAAGTTCTGAAGATTCAGCACACCTGGAGTCCATGAGCCCGTTTCCCTCTCCTTTGGGACTCCCCTGCCTGAAGGATGACATCAGTGCTCCACAGCTCTGCTACCACTGACCTTGACCTTCAGGACCCATACTCTCTGGCCTCAACAGTCCCCGCCCGTGGCACCCCCTGCGCTCTAGGCACTCAGACTCTGCTCCCTGAATATCCCAGCCCCTGCCCACTGGCACCCCATCCCTCTCCTCAGGCAGCCCTACCTTTCCCCTCCACCACCTGCCTGCCCCAGCCTGCTCTCCGGGAAGCCCCAAGTCCAATGTCACACCTTCCTTGTTCCCTCCATTCTCCCCAAGGCACCTCAGAGGCAAAAACTGTAAACACACACCTTCATGTCAAGCCTGAGACTTCAATTCCAGAATTTTTTCTAAGAGCAGAATTATCGATTCCTGCACAGATTTACTTATAATATTATTAAATTCAGAGTAAAAAGAGATTGCTGGAAAAACTAAGTTCTATCTATACAATAGAATATATATAACTGTTAAAAAGCTATACTAAAGATGAACCATACTAAATACCATGGAAGTGTGTTTACAATGCACCAGTAAGTAAACAAGCAGACCATAAAACAGGAAATGTGTGCATTTTAAAGAGGATGATCTTGTTATTAAAATATAGTGATGGATAAGGGTGCCTTGGTGGCTCAGTCAGTTGAGCGTCCAACTTCAATGAGTTCGAGCCCTGTGTCAGACTCTGTACTGACAGCTCAGAGCCTAGAGCCTGCTTCGGATTCTGTGTCTCCTCTCTCTCTTTCTGTCCTTCCCCCACTCAAGCTCTATCCCTCTCTCTCTCTCTCTCAAAAATAAATAAATAAATAAATAAATAAATAAATAAATAAACAAACATTTAAAACAAAATATACTGATGGATACAAGCAAAGCATAAAACCAGCTACAGATAAAGGTGCAGCCATAGCCAGAGGCACAGGCAGTTATAGTAAGTAATACAGGCACAGATACAAAGGTACAGGTGTAGATACAGACCAAATTGTACCCATTGCTACATCTATGCTGTGGGATTGGAGACAGTTTTTATTTTTATTTTTCCTATCTATATCTTTTTTTAGCAGAAACATTAATTTTTTTTTTCAGTAAAAAAAAAAAGAATGTTTAGAAAGGTATTAATTATGGCCCATGTGTGTTGCCATGGAGCTCTGCACAGTCTTCTAGAAGAGCAACCCCTCCTGCCAGGGATTGTTTATACGGCGGCTCCCTGCCCCTCCCAGGGGTCCCCGGAGGAGGAGGGCCCGCCCTGTGCCCAAAGCGAACACAGCACCTCACGCTGGGCAGCCGCGAGGGCATGTTTGCAGAGCTAGTGATTGTATTCCATAGCCGAAAGACAAACCCTGGGCAAACAGACTTCTATACCATTCCCCGGGAAACCAAAAAATAAATCGATCCTAATGACTGGGTTGGGGCTGGGCCCAGGAAACCGAGGCTTCCAGACCTGTCTGGAAGTGTGAGTTGAACTTGGTCAAGGGAAAGGCACACAAGACCTGTTGGAAACGTTCATTTATGCTTGATGGACACTTCACGAAGCAGTCCTCCCGGCTGTGCTGGAGGGGACTGTGATGATTTATCCAGCCAGTATCGACTCTTTTCAGGCAATTCAGGGAGAGAGTTTTTCACCAAACTGTCTGGGAAATGGAGCTAGTCGCCGAGATGGGCGTATTAGCAGTGTGATATTTCACTTAGTCGCTGCGTGTTGGTGTCTCTGGATACTAGTAATACTCTCTGAAGTGTGTACCCTGGCTCGCCCCTGAAGAAGACACAGTTCGTTCACACTAAGCCCAATTTTCCCATTTCTCAAGTTTCTCTCCAAGAGTGTGCACACTTTGGAAGATACATTCGTTCTGTAAGGTGTCTATACTTTTATTTACTGACAGACGGATGTTGCTGAAGGAATAAAGGCAGCTTAACACCAGCTGGCTGTTTTGGCTTCCCCAGGACTCTCCTGTTCTTATAAATCACGTGTCAAAGAGCTGACGGCGGGTGTACCGTTGCGTTGTTCTAAAAACCTTTGTGGTGAGCTGAATGGGGCCCCCCCTGGAGCCTCAGAATACGTACGTCCTCATTGGAAGAAGGGTCTCTGCAGGTGTCATTAAGGTTAAAACTCCAAGAGGAAATCGACCTGGATTACAGTGGGCCCTAAGTCCAATCCCAGGGCATTGGAAGACAAGAGAAAGTAGGATTGACACAGACACGCAGGAGGAAGGAAGCCAGAAGGGCAGAGGCAGAGACCCAAGCGACAGGGCCACAAGCCAGTGCAGGCCAGAAGGGGCGGAAGGATTCTCCCCTGCCCTGCCCCCCACCCCCCACCCCCGGAAGGAGCAGGGCCCTGCTAACTCCATTCTGTCCTCCAACATGGTAAGAGAATAAATTTCTGTTATTGTCAACCACATATATGGTGATTTGTTGTAGCAGCCCTGGAAAACGAATATGCTCATGAAATCGTGATTCTAGAACACGGCAAACCCATCCAAATAAACCCTAGGATTCACGGGACTGTACGTGTGTTCACAGGCATGTATGTCCTTCAGCCCTGACTTTTTTCATATGCATAACTGCAAACACGTGGCCTGGACAAGAGCTGAAAAATATGAACCTAAAAATGAGTGCCTGTTGTAAATAGGGTTTGAGTTTTGAAACGTAAGGAGATACAATGCTTTTTTCTTTCCCAAACCACTTCACCCCTCACTTCTCCAAGGCACCCATGGTCTAATATTGACCTGCCTTGGAAGGCAGTATGTATAGGAGCCGAGAACCTGGACTATGCAGTTGACGGGACTTGCCACTCCCTGAACTGTGTGACCTTGACCAAGTTGCTTAACCTCTCTGAGCTTCAGTTTATTTGTTTGTAAATTGGAATGATGCGAGCAATAAATAAGCTTAGCATACAATACCCAGTGTTGGAAGTGCTCCGTCAATATTGAAATAGATCTCTGAAGAAAGGCTAGACGAAGAGATAGATACAGAGGCTGAAAGTAATAGGCAGTAGGTAGAGATGCAGTACAACACAACCCGGGTCTGACCACCAGTCTCCATTTCCTGCTTTATTCATTCTTTGAGACTTGGAGGTAAGTACAGAAACTCAGTAAGTAAAAACCAGAGAAGGAGTTGGAGGAATGGCTAACATAGATAGAGAAACCAGGAAGAGCCACCACCAGATAGAGAACCCAGAGAGAAGACGTCTAAGGGCTTTGGTATTTATAGGGAAGAGAGGTAGAGGCCCAGGACAGGCTACTGCCTTTGGTACAGCTCTTAATGTCCCTTGGGGGTGTCACTTGTACCCTTTGAAGAACACTGAACTGAGGAGACACCAGACATCAGTGGGAAAGAGAGAGCCACTAGAAAGTTGTCTTACTCCCTGCTGCATGTGGCTGCCTGGGGTGTTCCCCTGGACGCTCTGGGGCTGGAGGAGAAATCTCAAGGGACCGCTCAGCAGTGACCATACTCAAGGGAACCCTAGAAGACAGGATCCCAGAAATAGACAAAACAAAACACCTACCAAGCCCACAAAGACCATTATGAGAGATAGCAAGCTTGAAGGATCATTCATAGCACAAAGCCAAGCCTCCCAGCTAAGTGAGAACTAGCCCCTTTCTCTTTGTCCTTCCCCCCTCCCGCCCCGCCCCCATCACTGGGATGTGAAACCTCATTTCTGGGTATCAGGGAAGGTGAATAGGGTGAAAGGAGCGAGCTGGAACCACTCACTTTTCGCCCCTACAAGCTTCTATGCGGAAATAGCCCAATCTAGGGGACGAGAAAAGATTTACTGCCAAGCCAGCTTGGGATTTGTTTATTTCCCAAGGAGGCCCATTCTAATCTCTAAATCAAAAGTTTATGTAGGATTTGAAATACCTTTCTGACTATTATCTAAAGTTGCAGCTTTACTACATTGCTAGCCACAGCTGTTCAATATACTTTTACCTTAAAATTATGAAATATTTCATAAAAGCTCAGCAAACAATGTAGAAGGCCACAAATACCCACACTCAGATGTAATGGGTGTTAATATTTGTTATAGTTTGCTTCATCTCTCTCTCTCTCTTTTAAGCAGATAGTTATTCCTAGTATAGCCAAGGCCCCTCTCCTATCCTTCCCTTGCCTTCAGCCCCCGAGACAATAGCCTCTATCCTCAGTTTGCTAAACATATTTCCCATGCATGTTTTCATAGTTTAATTGTGCATGTGTGTCCTTTACAAGTTGCTGCAGAGTAAGTGGCTAGAAGGACATAAGAGAAGAGGGGCACTGGTTGGGAGACAAGCATGATGTCTGAGGAGAGTCATGTTTGTGGCCACAGGCAGGGGCAGTGTCCCCCAGGATGACATGCAGGGGGAAGACAAGTGAGCCCAGAATGAGACGATCTGCAGGAAACTCCAGTGGAGCTGTCTGCCCCACAGGAAGGAGCCAGGAGAGATTATCTTGGACCCGAGGAGAAGGGCCCTCCACTGGCTTCTAGTTCCGAATGCTGGCTCCAGGCACCCATGGGACTTACTGCCCTATAGTAGTCTTGCCTGGGTGTGATTTTACCATGCTGGGGACATTGGGCAATGTCTGGACACAGTTTTGATCTGTGCTGCTGTCATCTATGGGGTGGAGGCCAGGGCTGCTACTACACCTCCTACAGTGCACAGGACAGCCTCCACAACAATAAATTATTTAGTCCCCAATGTCCTTGGTGCTGCCACTGAGGAGCCCTACCTTATGCTAATGTCTACCAACACAGGGATATGAGCTAGCCAACTTTATTTTTGAAGGCTGTTGAGAATCATTTTGTCAATATGTTGAATGGGATAGAAATTGTGAAAAGGAGAAAGGATAAAGTCCCACCAAGAGTTTAAAGCCATGATTTTCACATAAATCACTGTGACTCACTATATGTAATCAGAAAGGTTGACTGGTGACATTTGTATTGCCTCATTCCCAGATACTGGGCAAGGAGTTACTAGCATGAGTTTTGTAGTCAGCCAGATTTGGGTTCAAGACCTACCTCAGTATTTTTTTTTTAAATGTTTTATTCATTTTTGAGAGAGAGAGCATGAGCAGAGAAGGGGCAGAGAGAGAGGGAACAGAGACTCCAAAGCAAGCTCTGGGCTGACAGCAGCGAGCCCAATGCAGGGCTTGAACTCATGAACCATGAGATCATGACCTGAACTGAAGTTGGATGCTCAACCGACAGAGCCACCCAGGTGCCCCAACCTCGATCTTTTATCAGACATGTGTAGCAGCCAGATCCAGTCAAGGAAGTAGATCTACTATGGCATTATAGCAGAAGTCACTGGGAAAGGCCCAGCACCTTCCACAGCTGTGGAGAGAGCTGGACGTGAAAGGGTCCAAGAGAGTGAATGGAAGAATCAGTGCAGTCCCTGACCCACCCTCCTGAAACACCGGCCTGGGCAGACTAGTCAGGGACGTCAATGAAAAAGTCCAGTGTCTCCAGTTGCCAGAACAGGGCCACAGGGGAGTACTGGCAGGAGTGTCAGTGAAGACTTTGTCCTGAGTCTGGGCACAGTACTGGGGCTGCCGTCAGTCAACTACACTCGCAGGACAGAGGAACTGGACACGGATTTGCAAGGAAAAGCTTGCATCTGCTGGCAGCATCTCTGCATCCACCTCTGCCTCTCACAACACCGTTCAAAGAATAGAAGCTACCGTTGGCTTTCACCTAGCAAATCCCAAACAAGTTTCTCTTCCAGTCAACACTAATCCAGGACCATGAAAAGAAGGAGGCTTTGGGAGTGTGATTAGTGAGGTCAGCTCCATACAAAAACACGCTAGGTGTGACCTTGGGGAAGTTGCTTGAACTCTCTGAGTCTCGATTTCGTCATCAGTGCAGGGGTGATAATATCAATACCTTCCTCTTGAGGCAGTTGTGAGGATTAATGGACTGGGTACAGGTGAGAACAGTCCCTGACACATAGTAAGTGCTGGACAATCCTAGTAATCATCATTGTTGGTGTCTAATTAAGAGATTCTGAAGTTAGTGTTCTTTCAGAGCGTACGCCTTGTAGAGTTTTGTGGGCTGACCTTGACCTCAACAGAGAAACTCTAGTATAACTCAGTAAGGCTCCCTCCATAGGCAGAACTATTGAAAGAGGAAAAATGGAGACCAAATCAAAGCTTGTCTGGAACATAGTATTTTGGAAGTAACAGCAAAAAGGACTAGGTTCGGAGACCCATTCTTGCCTTGGGCTAGTTGGTTGACCTTGGACAAAGTCATAGCCTCTGCTGTTTCAGCTCTCCCATCTGTAAGAAGGGAAAATGCATCCTGTTCCTCCCTCTTTCCTGGGAGAGATGGGAGCAAACCCAAGAGAGGGCTCTGTGAGTTGTGACAGCTTTTTGGGAGAACGCTCTAGCAATGTTGGGTAATCTTCAACTTTAGACTAGTGCTTCAGCCCCACCATGACAAATCCTTCCTGTAAAGAGCTGCCAGGTACAGATTATCACAGAGCTGGGATTTTTAAGGTCCTTTCTCCCTTCTGGTATTAGGTGTTGATCAGCAAATAGGTTCACGAAGAGGGACCACATTCCTGCTACCGTGTGTGATTTCCCTTGCAGGAATGGTGGCCAGAAGTGACAGCAAAGCCTCCCAGGAGAACAGCTGAGTTTGCCAAGGAGTGAAATGCACCACGTAGTTTACATATTAAACCATTACGCTCACTGCTGTCACCATATCCACTTACGGACCTACAGAGTGCCTGAATGCTAAGACCTTCTCCAGTATTCTTTAGGCTACACACCCTGTCAGCCCCTCTCCTCTCCTCCCTCCCCACTGCCAACAGCATCAGCCATAGACAGCGTATTCTATCATATCACGAGTCACAGACATTTAACAGTGGAGCAGCGTGTCAACCCCGTCATTGTTTGAATGTGGACATGGGGGTTCAGGGACGAGAAAATCTTGATCAAGGTCACAGGGTACATGAAAGGTAAAGACCACAGTGAGTCCTAGGGTTTCCCATCCACTGTTTTTCCCTCCACACCAACAGAAAATGACACTTGTTACTGAGCTTCGTCTCCCATCCCTACCCCTCTGTGCTGACAACATGAGCCAATGTGAGAAACTCAGAGCTTTGCTAAAGACCAAGTCTTACAAATGCGCCTGGGTGATCCCAGAGAAAAGCTGCATTTCAGTGATTTATTATTTACTGACAGGTTCCTGGTGCCTGGCAAAATCCGTCATAATTGCATTCCCTTCACCCTCCCCTTTTCCTGTGAGTCAAGGTGAATGTACAGACCTTCTGTAGCTCTTTCGTCATGAAATATGCCCTTGGGCTAGAAGATTCCAATTATATCCTTTGGTGAAGTCTGATCTTTTGGAGAAAGATTAAAATAAACTGGAAGAAATGAGGACCATCTGTGACTTCAAACTTGATTTTTCCCAGGTGCCCTCTGTCCATGAGAGTGAGGTTTGGGGCACCTACCTGGGACCCACACCCCAGTGTCCCTACCTGTCACCACCAGCGACCCTTTCCTCTGACATCTGTTACGCATTCAGTTGGGCCTGGCATTTCACCTTGAAACCCACAGGCCTGTGACCATGCCTCAAGGCTAACAAAAAGAATATGTTTTTCTTACTTTTTTCATAGCTTTTCTCTTGGATTCTTTTGTCTTGTGCTTCCTGATCTATCCCTCAACCCACTCCTGCTCCCCTACCTCCTCCTTGACTGCTGGACCACTGGAGCCTCCTGCCTGGTACTATGGCTCTCTGAGATTCATCTCAAACATGTTTTATTCAAGCAGCCAAGAAACTGTAATCATTTGCTATTATTAGGCATGGGGCTACTGGGTACTCAAGAGCAAGCAAAACAGATGTGGTCCCTCTCCATCCTTCTGGACTGCTTAACCTTGGCCAAGGAGGCTAACCTCTCCGTGTTTCCTCATCTATAAAATAGGGCAGGTAACCACAGTACTGTCCACACTCTGAATGTGAATGTGAACGGCACTGAGAAGATCAAAGGAGTTAATCTGACCTTAGAAGGGTGCCCCTGCAAGAGAAAGCATCCAATATGGGTTAGCTGATACTGTTATCATGATGACAGTTCACCAGGAAAACAGACGTTTTTCAACGTCAAATGTCAAATTCCAAGCAGTCTATGAAGGAGAGGTACGCCATGCTAGGAGGGTGTCTGATGGAGGAACGCCACTGGTCGGGTAGATCAGAGAAGACTTCCAAAAAGTAAGATCTGGAGGGAGAGTAAAAAGTGGTTGGCTGAGAAGGGGAAGAAGGGCTTCTAGACCGAAGATGTAGACTCTGCAAAGTTCTTAAGGCAGGAAAGCACATGATGAGTGCAGAGGATTCCAAGAAGGCACGTGTGACTAGCACAGAAAGACCACAATGCAAATTGAGACTAGAGGGTCAGGCAAGGTCAGAGCACACAGAGCATTTCGAAGCATTTTAAGAAGTCTTCATGGGGTACCTGGCTGGCTCAGTCAGTAGAGCATATGACACTTGAATTCAGGATTGTGAGTTAGAGCCCCACATCGGGTGTAGAGCTTACTTTAAAAAAGTGTTTTTAATGTAAAAAAGTGTCTGTTCCTAATCTTTTTAGTATTGATCTTAGAAGCCCTCCCCAGCTTCTATTTTTATTGGCCCAAGGCCATTATATATGGTTGTGTAGGTTGGGCACTGCACACTTCCAGAGATGGGAAGGAGACACCACTCCTATAGATGTAGAAATGTGCAGTGTCCACTGTGCACATTCACAGGCAGTGGCCTTCCATTTGCTCCTTTGGATTAAATTTCTCCCCAAAACTCCGGCGAACAGCCTAACTCTGAAAGCTCCACATTTTTGAGGACCCGTAAGGCCTGCATTGCTGACATTTTTGTCTTTGCCCCTACCGAAGACATTCATGGCATATGCTGCAGATTTTTGTATATATGACACTCATCTGCAATTCTGGTTTATAGGATTTTGGAAGACCATAACCTTGCCTTGCCCACACAACGAGTGCTCCAAACCTGATTAATTAAGCACACATCTTTTGAATAACTAACTAAATGACTCAGTAAGCTCCCTTGGAGAGTAAGCTCTCCCTTTGGAGAGGCTGCGAGTAACTCTCGTTGAGCCTGCCTCCCATCAGATCCTGAAGGCCTCGGGGCCCCGGTAGGAAACACTCTCCAACACACGGTTCAAGAACTTTAATGCAGGGGCTACTGACAGAGGTATTGGAAGACTTAAGGAGCCAAGTTGGGGCACAACACCACCCACCATGTTCTCAGGGTTCCAACACGGACTTCAATCTAGGTTTCTTGCTGTCCTCCTCCCCTCTCCACCTCCCTACCAAGTGCTAGGATTCAGATCTCTTCTCATGAAGGGAAGACTCTCTGATGTCCTATTCTATACCTTCTCATCCTGCAGTGTTAATTCTCACATCTGAGTCTTCCAGCCTCAAACTAAACTTACTTCAAGCTGTGTCCTCTTCGAGAGTTGGAATAAAAGACCCTTTTATGTCAAGTGCCTAGTTCTCACAAATCAAAATCAACTTGGCTTTCAGACTATTGTTACAGCCCCGTGGACTCTCAGGACATTTAAAAGTCAAAGATAACAATGATGCCTTTGTTCTATGCTGTATCCACCCTCCTCCTCAAGCAAAGAATGCTATTGATTTGGAGGAAGGGACATGGAGGAGAGGAAGGATAACCAGAAACATCTGGGGATTACATGAAGTGAAAACAGCCATTTAAAAAATACTATCCTGCTACCTTTGTAAGCCTGAAAGGTGGTGCTCAGTGGAGGGGAAGGAGGAACTCAATGATTCTGCACAGACCTCCCCTTCCTTCCGGTGAGCATGTTTCATTTCATAAGACATCCAGTACAAATGATTGTTAAGCTTTCTTAGTTATAATTCCACTCTAGTTACGCTTGCTAAAGAGGGATTGCCAGCTCTCACTTCGGCTGAATTGGAATGTCCTTGGAGCTTCTCGACAAGATGTTTTGTAAGTATCTCTTGAATTACATTTCAAGTTGGCCAACTCTTCCAAAATATTTAGAATTTACGTATTTACTTTGTGGATAGTAACTTTTTCTTGGTGTCCTGGGGGTGTGTGATGCAAGTGGTCTCAAAGTTAGCCAGAGAAATTAAGGGCAGGGGAAATAACTCACCTGAGTATCCTTAACCCTCCTACGTGGGATGTGATGGACACCTTCCAGATTCCAGTCTCTTATGAAAGGAAATGAGTCCTATTCACTGGATGTAGGAAGCAAACAAGAAAGAACTGAAATTGTACAGTCCTATCTGGCTGTAATTTCTACCTGTGGCCAAGGGCGAGAGGATCTCAATGCTCTGGTTGGAGGTAGTGGGCCTTCAGGACAAACTTAATGAAGCATCTTGGGTCATGGTCATAATCGGCATGCAATGCTGGCCCACAAAGATTATTCAAAAAATTTGTAGCTCACAAAAGCTCCACACTTGTCTGTTTCCCTCAAGGTTGTTATATCAGAATGAGAAACTTAATTTCATTGACTAATTAGCTCTTAAGACCCACTCCTTTGGAGTAAATGCCTAATTATTATTGGCTCAACTGCTTTATCTTACTCAGTGAGACAAAGTTTAAGAACTTCAGGAATTAAGACCATGTTAAGCTCTCTCTTTAATGTCTGCGGGGCTTTTGCGTGTGGAAAGGAACATGCACTATTTGTATTATGTTTAATGCTCAATTGATTACACTCATATATCTAATAAAAGACACTTTGAAAGCCTTTTTTTCAAAAAGCATTTAGTCACTGATTACAAGTTTGATTAATTCAATTCCCTTATATTGTTTAAACTACAATGACAAATTGAGTACGGCTGATTCTCCTGAAAGCTTTCAATGTGTTAAAAAAAAAAAAAAAACAACAGACAAAACAAAAATCACAATGATTTCAATGCTATTTAAAACTCTTTCACCAAAAATGGAAAATGGCTCTAAATATGCTAAAATGATGGATTTAACTCCCCCCACCCCACCCCCAAGTGCTTATCCTTTTCAGGAGTTCCACGTTCCATGGCTTCCTGGGGTTTCAGTAATCCTACCATACACCATTTAAAGGACTCCTAGAGTTTTAGGAATTTTACTAGCCCCAGAAAGATATGAACTCCATCTCAGAAAAGCTTAGAAGGCAGATGCCAGATTGATGACCCGTTCACTTTTGGCCAGAACATTGGATTTAATTTGCCAGTAATCTGATGACAAGTCTAAACACATTTTTGTCATAAAGTTTTGCTAATGGAATTACAGGACACTTACAGCCAGGTCTTCATTTCTGAGGTTAGGTAGTCTTTCTCCAAATGCAAGTTTCTTTAAGTTTTGACTTACCAACCTACCACTCCTTTCATCCTGTCCTTGTGAAATATTCACCTGGCTTGTTGGCAATATTAAAAACATATACATATTGCAACCACCTTGGAAATCTAGTTGGTGTTTCTTATAGAGTTAAACCCATACCTCCACTGTGACTCAGAAATTCCATTCCCAATATTTACCCAAGATAAATGAAAACCTATGATCACAAAAAGACTTATATGCTAATGTCCATACAGTTTTATTCATAATAGCCCAAAACTGGAACCAGTGTCCGTCAATAATGGAATGGAATAAGAAATTGGTGTACCTACCAATTATTATTATAATAGCAAAATTATTATAATGCGTACTTACAAATCCAGCTAGTTTCAACTGGCTATTATTATTATTACTATTATCTTTATCATTGATAATATGTTATGTCCCTTTAACTGCCTTTTTAAATGAACTTCTCTAGTGTTCTTAGACACTTTCTTATTTCTTGGTATATTCCAGAGTCATCCTTATTTTCTCTTGCTCCCAAGAGAAAATAGTGGTTTTCAAGTAGAGGTAAGTTTGCCTCTACCCCCACCCCAAGGGACATTGGGCAATGTCATGTTTGGTTGTCACAACAGAGCCAGAGCGACATGGGGGTGGAGAGGGATAAGGCAGGGCGGTGATGGTGTCATTGCCTTCTAGAGGGTAGAGGGCAGGGGTATTGCTAAACATCCTACAGTGCACAAGGCAGCCCCCACAAATTGACCTTTGACCTCCAATGTCATAGTACGGAAGTTGAGAAACCCTGGCCAAAATAGAATAGTTTCCAGACAATTCTTGTTCTTTTTCAAGGTGTAAGTTTGAAGGATGAAATTCTGAGTGTTGACACCACACCACAGAGCTGTTGATGGATGAGTGTGCTACTGCCACTGCTACTAGGCTGATTTTTTTTTGAAGGTCAAGTTCAAATTTGTACTTCACAAGTTATCTCATCATATGTTATATACCACATTTCTTATATTATGTAGTTTTCCCAACCATTACAACTTTCTCCTGCATTGGCAAAAACACTCTTGTGATCAGGTCAAGTGACCCATTCAAGGTGGCTTTCATGGAACAATTCTTACAGCTTACGCAATGACAGTATTTGCTCTCCCTTCCTCATCCTTCAGGGAAAGATCATTACAAAGAGAATTTCAAGAACCTTCAGAAAATTCTTTCTAACAATCATCTTTCCACAGATAAATACTACTGGTATCCAGGTCCTCTGGGTTGTCAGGCTGCTTCTTGGTTACAAAGTAGCCAGTTTCAAAAATAATAGTCACTTTGATCTTTACAGTAAACAGCAGAACATGAGGGACAAACCCAGAAGAATACCAAAAAAATTTCTTAAGCAGACTAGATTTTTGAAGTCACTTTTGGGTATTTCTTCAAGAAAATGTCCTGTATTAACAAATTGCCGCCATTTAGATTCTGACAAAGGAAATAAGGCATTTCTCTGCCTTCTGAAAGACAGACTGAGAGAATAAAGAGCTTGAGAGCCCTAATTTATGCTGCAAATTTCCACCCTAAACAAGTCTGCCTGTCTTTTTGAAAGTGCACAAACACATACATTCACACGTGCACGTACTCTTCCCCAAGTCTCCAACACACCTGCCTGCACACACTCCACTTACTTTCTTGGCCTTTAACGTTTCTGAACCAAGCATCCTAAGGAACAAACGTTCTATAGAACATGTTTAAAGGGGAGACAAAGAACCCGGCCAGATTCTAATTCACCATTGAAAGCTTATTTCAAGACAATTTACCTCATAACTGAACCACTGCTAGAGTCTGGAGCTCTCTTCTGGAAAAAATGGGTGAATCAGAATAATTCCCCGATGAGTATCCATATTGCTCCTTTGCGATCGTAGGGTGGAATTTGAAATCTGAAATCTGTATTCCTCTACTGCCCTCAGATCTTTATTTTTCCCTCAGGAAATGGAAACAAGTCTTCATCAATTGCATCTTCGGCATATGACATGGAGAAAACAATGGCCCTGTAGGAAAATGACCAGACAATCTGTGGTAGACAGACATGATGGTCAATATTCACCTACAACTTCAGGACCAAGATGACTTTTAAAAACTAGAGCCAGAGAATTGTAAAAATAATATTCAGGGCAGGAAACAAATCTAAGTTTTACTTTGTCAGTTATATATCCATGCCAGTGTGTACTCATAATGAAAACCTCAATTCAATGTGTTTGTTAAGCAGTAGATAATTAGGATGAGAGGAACAGACAGGACACATATTAGGTCATCAACTCCAACTAGAAAAAAAGAATGAAGCCATTTATAAAGTAATTATGTGCAATGGAGGATGATGGCAAGCTGTTTGATAGATGAAGATAGGCTAGATAGATAGATGATACATACATAGATACATAGATGTTAGATAGATGGATAGATGATAGATACATAGATACATAGATGTTAGATAGGAAGATAGATAGATAGATAGATAGATAGATAGATAGATAGATAGAAGATAGAAAATCTCATTGAATCCTTACACCAACTATCTAAGCTAAATTTTAATATCCAGACTTTAAAGATGGCAGGGGGCAAGAGATGGATGAAGGGGAGTGGGAGATACAGATTTCCTGCTATGGAATGAGTAAGACACAAGCAGGAAAGGCACAGCCTAAGGAGCATAGTCAATGGTATAGTAACAGCCTTGTGTGGTGACAGATGGTAGCTACACTTGTGATGACCACAGCATAATGTACAGAGTCGTGGAATCACGATGTCCTACACCTGAAACACAATAGAACATTGCGTATAACACTTCTAGTTTTAGATTTTAGTCACTGACACTATGTATCTATGCCAAGATTTTCCACATTGTACTCCATAGACCATTAGTCTAAATCAAAATGGGATTCTTGGATTCAAATCATTTGGAGAAGCACTGATTTAACAACACAAGAAATTTCTTTATTGTATGCACACACAAATAAAGAAATATTTTTGAAAGATGGGAAAACTGAGACTAAGCAACTCAGAATGACTTGGCTCAGGGCTTGAACTCAAACCTACCTCAGGCTGACTCTAAAGCCATGATCATCTTACTACGTCTGGGAGTTTATGGTAGAATTCTCCTTATGAGAAGTCAGGATGAAGAGAAGTGTGTATTCTGGAAACATGCGTGCACACTGAAATGGATTTATATGCACAAAATGGGCTTTAGAGCCTGTGCTAATAAGGGGATGTTTCCAAATGGAAACAAGATTGGTAAACACTGCTTACTTTATTTACATAATTAAATCTTAAATATTAGGTTTAATCAAAATGAATAGAGAGAGCAAAATAATAGGTTTCATATGGAATTGATGGTAGACTTTAAGTTGTAGAGATAATATAATTGGATATAAATTGGGCTAGTTCATAATTTTAATTTAATAGGCTCCATAAAAGCTCTAGAAAACCAAGTATGATCCTGACATTTGTGGGAAGACACTTTTAGCTTTAGAATTTAGTCACTGATAGCATGCATCTATGCCAAGATCTTCCACATTATACTCCATGGGCCATTACTCTTAAATCAAAATGGGACTTGAGGATTCAAATCATTTGTAGAAACGCTGATTTAACAACACAGGAAATTTCTTTATTGCATGTATTTAAACATAAATCTCCAAGGAGACTCTGGGATGCCCAAACTTCCTTGTCCACGGAATGCCATGGGAGTGTTTAGCAGGATATATTATCCTTAAGGAAGAATTTGGGAAATACTTATCTATGCATTTGTTGGCTAAGAAAAAAGTTTGACAGGAGTTAAGAATAGCCAAGTTGAGAAGAACTGCGCCTTGACTAACATCCTTCACAAAATGTGTCTTACTTTATTCTTTCCCATTTGGGCCTGAGCAAGACTGGGTAGTTCTCAAGAACCATTAACAAGAGATTCTCATTTTCTTCACAGTCCGCACTCAACTACTTTAACCTTCATTAGAATTAAAGCATCCAAAGTCAGGACAATTGACTTCATGATTACATATGGTTTAATGTTTCCTTTTCCCCTCAAATTAAAACTAGAAGGCCATTCCTTTGACCTGATTTCATTTTAACAACCTCCTATTGGTCTTTGGGGAAACATGAGGAAATCATGGGGAAGGATTTTGAAGTTCAGTTGGCATAAGTGTATAGTTAAATCTTCTCATCATGATAGATTTGGAGCGTGTTCTAAGCGTTTGATTTTAGTTTGTAGACTGCCCCCAAAGTGTCCAATAAGTGATTTGGGGTAACTTTTAAAGTGGACAGTTAAAAAGGTTCTCAGGATGTGCATGAAGAGAAATGGATAGACTAATACTTTCAGAATTCCTTACCCTCCATAACCTTGAAGGAATTCTTTGTCCTCCATTAAAGGTTTTGATAATGCTCAGAGCAGTTGGGAATTGTTTTCTGTGTCACTCAAGCAAGATAATGAACCAAATTTCAGAGTGGAAGTGTCTATACAGTTGGGAGGTAAACTGTGGAAAAACAGAGAAACGCCACTTCCTGGAAATTCTGCCAGGTTGTCAGGTATGCTAATTCTGATTATGGAAAAGAACACAACAGGTGAGATCATGCACACTGCCTGAGCACCTACTAGTGGGTACTAGCTACACTATGACAACAGCTTTCCCAAAATTATAAATTTAACCTGTAGCATAAGCCTGCAATGTAAATGTCATTGACATCTTAGACCCAGAGAGGCAAAGTAACCGCCTGAGTTACAAAGCTGGGAGTGGCAGACCCAGGAGGCTCAATTTATTTGATTCTAAAGTCCATGTGCTTCCGGTATAAAACATGCCCTTTTCTGGAGGCCAAAAGAAAGGACAAGATTTGAGAAATAAAGCTACTCATGTTCTAAAAGGAAGGAACACATCAAAAGCCGTTAACTTCACCTCAGCCTGGGTGTCCACCGAAAGCAGAACCCAGGACCTAAATATTTAGTGAAGTTATTCAGTGGGTGTGTCATATGCCGAGGCATTGTGGATTTGGCAATGAAACTGAATACGCTCAAGAGCTCAAAGTATAATGGGAAGACACAGGCAAGTCTCCTTTCCCCAGAAAGTATCAGCAGAATCTAATTTGCAGGAATTGAGAGCCAAATGGATTTGATTTCTTTTTCCTTTTTGATTGACATATTTGATTGACAGAGTAATCACAAATGTAGTGTATAAGGCCCAATAAACTTGTATGTGTTTACACCTGTGTAAAGACCACCAATTAAATTGAGATATAGGTCATTTCCAACTCTCCAGAAGGTTCCCTCAAGCTCCTCCCAGTCATTCCCCAGAGCAACCACTGCTTCTTTCTATCACCATAGATGAGTTTTGCTTATTCTTGAATTTCATATAATGGAATCACACGATGAATGTTCTTCTGAATCTGGCTTACTCAACATTGTGAGAGTCTTCCATATTGCTGCATATGGTAGCCATCCCTCCTTCCTTCTGCTGTGGAACGTGTAAATATAGCACACTTGATTTATCTATTATACTGTCTATGATCATTTGTTTCCCGTTTGAGGCTCTTGTGAATAAAGATGATATGAATGGTCTTCCACATGTGTTTTAGTGGAATTTCTACACCATCAGATAGGCGTATGTTTTGCTTTGATATACCTCCAAGCAACACTCCAAAAATATTTGTACAAAGTCATTTTACCAACATGCATCTCATGGACATTTGGTGTGGTTCGGCCTTCTAATTTTAGCCACTCTATTGGATATGTCGTAATATTTTGTTGTGGTTAAAATTTACACGTCCCTGTGGACGAATGATGTTACGCACCTTTTCATAAGCTTATTGGTTCTCTGGATTTCCTTTCCTGTGAAATGCCTGCAGAAGTAGGAGTAACTTTTGGAGTAACTTTGAGGCAGCTTGTGATGAGCCAGCTTTATTTCCAGCTTCATATCACATTAGATTTACTAAAAGACACTTTTCTTCTCCCCAGTCTCTCCCCACCCTCGGTGTCTCCCCTACTCCTCAGTCCCCTCCACATGCACACCCCTCCTCCCCTCCCACGGTGAAGAGTTTGTATCAGCTGTAGATGGGAAACTATATTTTAGGCTCACCAGGAAAACCCAATTTCATTTAGAAAACTGAAATAGATTATGACACTTCGGAAGGGTTCATCTCTGCCTGCTTGCTTTTGCTTAATGCCCATTTCACGTCTCTAATACAGCTCTGTGATTTACCACCCTCACATAAAAGAACCGAGTGGATTCTCTATCTCCCAGTGTGCTAGAAATACAGCATTACATATATTTAAAACGCCTAAATCACAGTGAGCCCAGCAAAAAAAATATCCCAAGTATTGATTTAAACATGTATTTTTGCAACATGCCTCCCTGGGCACTCTGGGGAACATAAAGTGACCCATAAATATTCTGGAAGGACCACTTGTTTTCTATTCTTCTGTCACTCTGAGCCACAGAGCCATCCTTCCTCAGGTGCTCCCAAGATTTCAAGTCAACAGAAAGGGCGGCTGAGAGAAGAAAGCTCTAGTTTAAGTAGATAGCTGTGGGCCTGCTGCTGACAGTGCTATCCTTTCCCCCTTCAGGCTCTTTTTTTTTTTTTTTAACTTAAAAAAAAATTTTTTTTTAAATTTATTCCTGAGAAAGAGAGAGACAGCATGAGCAGGGGAGGGTCAGAGAGAGAGAGACACAGAATCTGAAACAGGCTCCAGGCTCTGAGCTAGCTGTCAGCACAAAGCCCAACACAGGGCCCGAACCCATGAACTGTGAGATCATGACCTGCACCAAAGTCAGAGCTTAACCTATGGAGCCACCCAGGCACCCCCAGGCTCTTTCTAAAAATAATAATAATAATAAGCAATGTTTTCTCTACATACCACCTTTCTCCCACAATGGAGAATTCAAAGGCATACTCGTATTAATTTATTAATTCCACAACAGCCTTCCAAGGGAAGGAAGGGCATGCCAGTACAGTCTCCAGGAAGGACATTAGGACGTGGGTTTTGTGTGTGTGTTCCCGGTCACAGAGAAAAGTAAGAGAACAGCTTCATGAAATCTATCACATCACTGAACTACGGAGCCATGGGATTGTAGAGCTGGAAGGACCCATAGAATAGAAGCCATTTATTTTCACATGAAGAAGCTCAGACCCAAAGAGCTTAGGAGCTGCCCAATGACACACAGAGAAAGGGTTGAGAGTCCCACCCAAGGTCATGTAGAGACTTAATGAGTGAAATAAGCTAAAACCCAAGTTTTCTGACTCTCAGTCCAATGATGCAAGAGATTTAACAAAAACAACATCAAGAAGAAGGGGCATGAGAAAAGAAAAAGTAAACTTTCTTTAAGAATGTTTATTTATTTATTTTGAGAGAGAGATAGAGAGCAAGCAGGGGAGGGGCATAGAGAGTGGGAGACGGAGAATCCCAAGCAGGCTCTGCACTGTCAATGCAGACCCAAAATGGGACTCAAACCCATGAACTGTAAGAACATGACCTGAGCCAGAGGCTTAACCCATGAGCCACGCAGGCACTCCAAGAAAAAGTAAAAATTTTATCATCCTTAAGACTCCGGGGTAGTTAAATCAAAATTTAATTCAAGATTCTGGAGGAATTTTGCCTCCGGTAGGTCAACAGGAAATAAGTAGTGGATTAGGACACATAGCTGAGTGATGCCAAAGTCCACACTCGGAACCACCCCCTTTCTAGGGTAAGTAAATATTTGAAGTGCTTTATGGGGATCGAAGAAAGTACTTAGGAATTTTCTTTAAAAGATTCCAGAAAATTAGACAAGTCATTTAAGGGTGTGGTGGGGAAGAAAACCTTACTCTTTTCATTCCATGCCCCTTTTCACTGAATATTTGTTAACCATCATGTACGTATTACTTTAAATGTTAAAAAAAGACATGGCTGACATGTTTTTAAGGATTTTCCTAAACTATAAAATGCCATTTAATTAAAAAGAGGAAAAAACCCACAAATTCTACTCCTAGCTCACAATGTGTGCTTGCTTTAGAGCATTATTTCATCTTTTTGGATCATACCCACTGTCCCCTCTCCCCATATTCTCTGACTATATTTTTCATGTATCCTGTGGGTTCGCTACATGACAATTGCAGCTAAAAATAAGCTTGCCTTCTGCCCACTCCCAGTTTATTATTTCTGTGAGCCCTCACTCCGTACAGTAACTTTATTATAAAGAATTTGCATAGGCTTTTATGGTCCTTATGCTCGCAAGAGACATGTATCGATCACCTGCTATGACCTCACGACCCTGCCAACCTGAAAGACCGATATTCAAGCAAAGCATTACCGCCTACTCAAGGGGACACAGAAAATGCATTCGGCTAAGATAGTCTTTGAGGGCACAAAAGAAAGTGAAATGAGTCTGCGGAACGTGTTAGGAAAGGGCCCGTGGAGAAAGTGACATTTGACCTAGGCCTTGAAGGGTAAAAGAGAGTTTCCCAACAGCCAAAGAGGAAACCAGTTACTCTAAGCACGCACAGAGGCAGAGGGCAGGGAGCAGGAGACACAGAGCCGCATTCACCAGGATTTTCAAAGGCGGCTCCCAAAAAGAAACAAAGGTGGTCTAAATGGGCAACGAGAAAACACAAGCCAGGGGCTGTGGGAGGTAGGGCGCCATAAGGGCGGCATATAGTTTGCAAGCAGGAGCAGAATGGGAGAAGGCAGCATTCCGGAGAGACAGAGAGGAGGCAAAAAATGAGAGGGGATCTGTAGTGCATCTTACTGTCTACATACACACCTGCAACGCTGTCAGAAAGAGAAATCTACTTTAGTGTCTAGGTATGCACATGTCAGGGATGCAACTATACAAAGGACTCACTCAAGGACATGATTATTGTTTGAGTTTACTGTATGAGTGAGAGAGTGGATGCTTTGGGGAGGCTGAGGGGTGATGATAGGCAGGGTACATGAGGGCGTGGTTGGCAATTCTCTGTTTCTTGACCAAGGCACTAGTTGCCGTGTCAATAATTCACTAAGTTGTTTGTTTTGGTGGTTTTACTATTAATGTTTATTTTACAATGTAAAAGGTTGCCAATGCCTAAATTAAAGACGTGTCCATTTTTTCGAGATCTCTGGATGGACTGGGAGCACAGAGGTTGGAGGCAAGCCTCCAGGTGTCTCAGGGCACGTGAGAGAACAGTGTACTCAGGGCACATGGCAGAGGTCAGTGTGGCAGAGACAGAGCAGGTGGCCGTAAGGAGATCCAGATCTGACAGGGGAGGAAAGCAAGTAAGTGGGAGACCTCAGGAAGACCTGAGGGGAAGCCCCCCCCACCGAACGTGGTCCTCACTTCTGCAGCTGCTACCCAGAGGTGAGCATCCCAGCCTCCAGACGCTGCGGGTGGTGATGGGAATCCTTGCTCAGAGGTGGGGCAATGAGATCAACACCACCTGGGCAAAGAAGGAGCCCTGAGCCCCTCCTTCCCCTCCATGTGGGGCAACTCAAGGACAGCCCTTCAAACAAAGGACTGGTCCTCTTACATAAAGAAGCAGAAGGAGAACAGAACAACCCTATCTGTGGCCAGGATGGGATGTTCAGTCCAGCTTTCTGGCTCAGCACTCTTAAGGTGTTTGTCCCTGGGGAACAAAGAAAGGACAAATCTCTAAAGGCGTGGGAGGGAAGCACACGTAGTGCCCTGTAGTGAGACCAAGAGAATGTTTGTAGCCCCAGAACTTGTCACGCAGGAAGTCCCAAGGGCAGCTGCTAGACTCAGCATAGACTTATGGTTCTACTGACATCACCATTTTTTCTCCTTCGTCTTCTCCCCTGTGGTGTCAACACCACAATACAGTCAGAAGGGTGCTTGGGCTCCAGGATGAAACTGAACCGGACCAAACAAGACCAGAGCCTGGCCATGTAAGATCTCTGTGGCCTTCAGTAAGGGATTCAATCTCTCTGGTCCTCAACTGTAAAATGAGGACAAGAACACTTCACTCAGAGCGTTCTTGCATGGACTATATGAAGTCACATGTACAGAGCACTGGCTCAGAACTGGACACTTAGTAGACACTCAGAAAATGATGTGTTTGGGGTGCCTGGGTGGCTCAGTCTGTTAACTGTCTGGCTTCAGCTCAGGTCATGATCTCATGGTTGGTGGGTTAAACCCCCATGTCACGCTCTGTGCTGATGAGTCAGAGCCTGGAGCCTGCTTCGGATTCTGTTTCTCTCTCTCTATCCCTCCTCTGCTTGCACTCTGTCTCTCTCTCTCAAAGATAAATAAACATTTTTTTTAAATTTTTTAAAAAAGAAAATGATGTGTTTGTTGTTATAACTAGGTAGAATTCATGAGCATTTAAAAAAAAACAAAAACAAAAAACAAATAAAAAACTAATAAAGCAAAAGGATATAGCCGCCAGAATGACTAAAATCAAAAGACCATCAATGCCTAACAGTAGTGAGAACGCGGAGCAACCAAAATTTGCATAAATTCTGGTGCAAGAGTGAATTTGTCCAACAACCTTGGGAAGCTGCTCAGCAGAATCTACTAAAGCTGAAAAATGCACCCCCTGTTGCTCAGTGATTGCACTCCCAGACAGAATATACACCCAACAGAAGACACGCTTGCACACCCCCAAAATATATGAATGGTTGGAGCAGCAGTTTTCATAATACCAAGAAACTGGAAATTGACCAAATATCTGTCAGCAATATGATAAATAAATAAATTGTGGTATATGCACACAATGGAATATTACAGACAATTGAGATTAAATAGATCTCTACCTGATTCACCAACATGAACCACACTCACCAAGTGTTGGGTCCAAGAAGCCAGATATAAAGGAACAATTCTAGGGGAGCCTGGGTGGCTTAGTCGGTTAAGCGTCCGACTTTCGCTTAGGTCATGATCTCACGGTTTGTGGGTTCGAGCCCCACATCAGGCTCTGTGCTGACTGCCAGCTCAGAGCCTGGAGCCTGTTTCAGTCTGTGATTCCCTCTCTCTCTGACCCTCCCCTGCTCACGCTGTCTCTCTCTCTCACTCTCCTAGAAATAAATAAAAAGTTAAAAAAAAAAAAGGAACAATTCTAGTATGTGTCTGTGTATATATATTTCAAAAACAGGCAAAACTCATCCATGAGTTAGTTGGTTGGTTGGTTGGTTGGTTGGTTGTTGGTTGGTTGGTAATCAGGAAACTAGTTATTCCTGGAGTGAAGGCAATGGGTGGGTGGGTGGGAAGGGATGTGGAGAGACTTCTAGAGGTCTGCAGTATTCTACTTCTTGATCTGGGTAGTGGTTATGGGGTGGTTTCCGGATGTGCTCAATGTGTGGTAAGCTATGCAGGTCATATATGCACATTTTCCTAGGGGTGCTATGCTTCATTTTTTACTAAAAATTAAAAAGAAGTGTTTACAAGTCAAGCAGTTAGATCCTAATGCACCCTGAGTTATGAGCTCTATCCCATATAATCAACTGTGCACCTTACCTAAAGTCTCCAGGAAGATTCTATCACTTCTTAACAGTAATAACTAGTCTTCCCTGAACACTGAGGTGTGTCAGGCATGCCTCTAAGTAAGTTACATGCATTAATTTCTTTAATCCTTTTAACACTTGATGAGAATGACCTACCTCTTCCTGTGTGGTGTGTAGTCCCAATTGAATCCTATTATCCCAGCAAAAATTATTAATAGCTGCCCCACGCTTTATTCTCAAAAGTGTCTGGGGTGAAAGAATAAATTACATATTCACCCCGACTATGAGGTGGGTACCATTATTATCCTCTCTCTCTCTCTCTTATTTTTTTAAATGTTTATTTATTTATTTTTGGGAGAGAGAGAAAAAAAAGAGAGCACAAGAGGGGCAGGGGTAGAGAGAGGAAGACACGGAATCCAAAGCAGGCTCCAGTCTCTGAGCTGTCAGTGCAGAACCCGATATGGGGCTTGAACCCATGAACCATGAGATCGTGACCTGAGCCAAAGTCAGACACTTAACTAACTGAGCCACCCAGGGGCTCTCTCTCTCTCTCTCTCTCTCTCTCTGTCTCTCTGACACACAGAGAAGATAAGTAAGTAAGAGAAGATAAGTAAGTCTCAAGGTCACAGAGCTAGTAAGTAGTAAAGTGAGACTTTGAACCCAACGTTTGACTCCTCACCACTAAGACATGCTGTCTTTCTTGTCCAAATTCCATTATTCTTGAAAATCAGAAAATTCTTCATATCCAACTTTTCTTCTTTTTATGCAATTTTAACCCATTTCCCACTGCCTGGCATTTCTGGAAAATGGGAGAGCTCCTCATCTCCTACGGTGAACCCCACAGCTGGCCTGCCTCACATATAATGGCCTCTCAACATGCTCAGGCAATGAGCGGAACACATCTTCTCCCTTCTTTTTAAAAATGACATAAATATGCTCCACTTCACATTTCCCCATTTGATATGTTTTCCAACATTTCAATGTTTTCATGGATCTTCTTTCCATTTTATCCATATACTCATTCAGCAGATTATTCAATGAAGCCCTACTTTGTACAGGACACTGCAGGTGTAGCTGGCACTAAAGAGGTAATCAGTAAGACAAGCATAGACCATGATCTCTAGAGCTTACAGTCTGGTAAGAAAAATGACCCTAAAGAAATGAGGATGGAAACAACTATCCATTCACAACATGGTAGGGGCTCTGAATGGTGTAACAGGGAGCTTGGTCTGAGGAGTCAGCAAAGGCTTCTCAGAAAAAGTGACATTGGAGTCAAGCCTTGTAGGTTGGTGATTGGCACTGGATTGGTAGAACTGGCAGGCCAAGGTGTTCCAGGCAGAGGGAAGACTATATGCAGACACCCTTACAGATGAACAGAGTCTGGACAGTTGGAGGAGCCAAGGAATGGCCCATGTGGTGGAAGCCTAGTGAACAGGGAAGTGAGTGGTGCCGGAGAAGGCAGGTAACAAAGGAGGGGACAGCTGGATTGCACAGCTCCCAGTTGCCCAAGTAGGGCATTCTACCCACAACGGGAAGCATTTGGACTCATTGAGCAAGAGAATGCCCTGATCCTGCCCCCCTGCAATGTTTCAATTCCTGGTTTTCAAATCATTGAATACCCTAAGCTAAGTGAAGAAGGAGGCCACCTCCATTCATCCATGTATCTCAAGAGTGTAGAACATTTTTAGAATGTTTTAAGAACAGTTTTACAAATGAACAGCCTACCCCAAATGCCCTTGGTTACTAGAAACTTCTTCATCATTTTCAGTAATGCATTGCCAACCAGTCTACAGAGACTGAATTGGTCCAAAGTCCTGGACCACATCCACCATTGCTTAATTTCACCATTCACCTTGTGCTCTGTTGTGTTCAGAGAGAGCTATTTACATAAGCAAGAATAGCACCCCCTAAAGCTGTGCAATGCAACAGCCCCACATTGGTTTAGCCTGTGCCTGCTAAGACTTATATGTACTTGCTTTCATAGTTGGGTCTTTGTTTATGAATCCGTGCCCTATGCTATTCTAAAAATGATTTTAAAAGGCTTATAAGAATAGAGAAAATAGAACAAGATAACATAACAGAGAGAAAATAAATTCAAAGAAAGAGGGAAATAAAAAGAAAAACAAGAGCAGGACCATAGATATGATCCAGGAACAAGGTTATTACAACGATGCATTCTTAGACTTTCATAAGCTTGGCTCTATGTTTTCTAACGATCAGCATTGTTAGGATTTGAGGGGACTAATTAATTAATCCTTCTTCAGAAATGTTGGAAGTAATTAGGAAACAGAGCCGGGGAAAAAAATGAAATTGCTATCTGTTCTGATGCTGGTGAAGCTGGATTGGAGGACTGGACTTGAGTCTAAGATCCAAAATATGCTTTTCTGAGAACATACTAACTGGCCTCCAGTCACATGTAAAACTAACTTGCCCACTAACCCCTTTCAAGGAAAAGAACCTGCCTGTCAGTCCACCCATCACTCAGAGGAGGCAAGTAAAGAGAATAAAACACTCTTGCCCAAGGGTGGCGGGTGATCCACAGGGGGCACTGAGAAGCCATATATGCCATTGTCCAATGTCACCAATCAGTTCAATCACCCCCCACCCTGGGACAGAAGTTATAAAAAGCAGAGAGAAGGGTAGAAACAAATCTACAATCATACCTGGTGGATACTGACCAAGTACTCAGCTCTTTACTCTTTGGACCAAAGCAAGGCTGGTTAAGTTTTTATTTTGCTTTGCCTTTTATATTGTTATGTGCACACAGATTACCCAAAGATCTTTTTGAAGAACAGACTGGGATGTATGGGGCTGGGATGGGGGTGGATTCTCTATTTCGATAAGATCCCAAGTGATGCTGATTCTACTGGTCCACATCTAGAGAGTCTACAACAGCGGTCCCTGACCTGGAGTCCACACAGAGTTCTTGAATTTAGAGGAGGCCTGTGTATTGGATGATAAAATATATACATCTTCATTTTTACTAACTTCTCACTGAAATTTGCCATTTCCCTCCAGTATGAACATAGACAACAAACCATAATAGCATAAGCAGTGCCCGTGACTTTGTCACCAATGGAAATCTCAGGCATCTTCAATATCACTTTATTGTTATTGCAAATGTCTCCAAATTTCACTTTATGATCTCTCCAAATACTACTGATGACAGTTTGGGAATTACAGTCATTATTAGACCTACTACTAGCTCTTGTTATTTCACATGTTAATAAAGAGATGTGTATATTATCATCTTGCAAATTAACACATTAGGATATTTTTAATATTTCAATCACTGCATTTCATTATAATTGGTTTCCTTTATAATCCTACGAATTTTATTTCTTAATGTAGTTAAACGTAGCATTCCAGGAAAGAGCACGTAGATGTCACCAGAATGCAGGAGATACATAAAAGGTTAAGAATCCTGGATGAGGAAGTTCTGCCAGAAGTGACCACTAACCTCATGGTGGTGACAGGCTATTCTGGGGCTGACTTCTGGAGCCTGAGAGCCTGGGTCTAAATCCTCCTTCTGACCAGGCGTGAGGCCCTGGGTAATGCTAACCCCATGCCTTGAGAACAGGGACTTCAAAGGGGGTCTTGAAGAATTAAATGAGTTACTATATTTAAGGGGCACAGAACAGTGCCAGGCTCAGAATGATACCTTAGCGTGAGTGTTGGCTCATAGAGACTATGAGGCCTGTATTCAGAAACTCAAATGCACAAGCCTGTATTCAGCACCCCCAAGGAACCAGAGAGGGATACCGCAAAATCACTGTTGTCATAGCGTCCACAGGTCTGGTAGGAGAGATGGCAAGCCCAGTGAAACGGGAGCTCCGTCTCACGACCCAGGTAGACGCTGTGGGAGAAGGGAACTCCTGGCTGGCTGGAAGGGAGGAAAGAAAGCTTCACAAGATGCTCATCAAACACCTCCCCGAGATGTTCCCAGGTAGGCACACGCATCCCCTTTCCTCCTGGGTTCTGCTTCCGCTGAGGTCTTACTTAAATTCCCCCCAAAGCTCAGACTGCCTTTAAGAAGCTCAGTGACCAGGTTCCTTACTATCACTTCCCCAACTTGTCAGAGTTTTTCAAATCAGGCCGCCACTCCCCAGATGCCGGCCATCCGCGGTACCATAACCTGACCCGCGTGTGTCCCGCGCCAGCTGCCTGCCTGGACAGAGGGAATCTCTCCGCAGCCCAGGGGACGGCCTGCCCACACCAAGCGCTGCCCAGTCTGTCTGTGCCAACTGACCCTCCGGCCTGCAGGGCACAGAGGGAAAACGATTCCTACAGGAAAGCGTCCTCGAGCCGGAAGTGAAAACCTCATCCTCTCGGCCACCATGATGAGTGTTCGGGGCTTCCCGGATACTCCGGTCAAACAGTTAGTGCAATAACGCTGGTGGCTGCCATTTGCTGGGCGCAGCCGTGTGCCAGGCACCACACACAGGGTTTCCCGTCTCTATCAGTTTGCTGCCGTAACAGAGCCCACAGCCTGGGTGGGCTTAGCCCCAGGAAATTCATTTTCTCACAATTCTGGAGGCTAGAAGTCCAAATCCAAGATGTGGGCAGAGTTGATCTCTTCTGAGACCCCTGTTCTTGACTCGGGGATCGCCACCTTCTCTCTGTGTCTCCCCCCCTCCCCCTCCCGGCCTCTCCTCTGCGCATACATCTGTGTGGTCTAACTCGTCTTCTTCTTTTTTTTTTTTCTTTCAATTTTTATTTAACATTTATTTATTTTTCAGAGACAGAGAGAAACAGAGCGCAAATGGGGGAGGGGAAGAGAGGAGACATGGAATACAAAGCAGGCTCCAGACTCTGAGCTGTCAGCACTGAGTCCAACGCGAGGCTTGAACTCAGAGCTGTGAGACATGATCTGAGCCGAAGTCGGACGCTCAACCGACTGGCGCCCCTTAACTCGTCTTCTTATAAGGACACCAGCCATATTGGCTTAGGGTCCATCCCGATGATCTCATTTTAACTTAATTACCTCTTTAAAGATCTTATCTCCTAATAGGGTTGCATTCTGAGGTACTCGGGGGTTAGACGTTCAAAATAGGAAGGGGAGGGCTCACAATTTAGCCCCTCACACTACCTAATCCCCAGGGAGCTACTGTGCTTGATGACTGATGACTTGCCCAGGGTCGCACAGCCAGGGGAGACACACGTGGAGCCCAGGCACTTCACCCGCAACCAGCCCTCTGCCCAGTCTACCAGCGTCCCCGGGCGCAGTCCCTGGATGCACCGCCGGGCCTTGGAGATGCCCAGACTCAGAACCCCAGGGAAGGGGCCTTCGGGGGCTGTACTCTGACAAACTCCCTGAGGCAGCACATAGAGCATCTTCACGACATCGCGTAGGCGCCCATTCGTGTCCCAGTCCTTGGAACGGCTCTCAAGGAGAGCGGGCACTCACGTGCGGTCTCTATTGCCAGGGGCGCTCGCGGTCCCCAGAGGAGCTTACGGAAGCAGGATGTGATGCCGATGTTGGGTCCTCAGGCAGGTTGCAGGGCACCCCCGCACCACACTCCTCCCTGGCCCTCCTCTTCCTTCCCCTGGGTGCAACCCGCCGGGGAAGGCCGGCTCTCCCAGAGACTCCGATGGCTTCACCGGTGGCCAAGCTCCACCAGCGACCCAGGTCTGTGAGCATCTCCTCGGGTGGAAGGAGCGCCGAAGACTGAGCTCACCACCCTCTTTCCCCCTGAGCACTGCCCTCAGCCTCCAGTCCCAGGGCCCTTCAAAGCTCAGTTTAAAAACCACGGTGGGAGCTCGACACAGCCCCGATTTATCCCAGACTAGTCTGTTTTGCTGTCTCACAGATCGATCGAAGTGTGTGAATGAAAGGCCAAAATTGTGTAAAGCAGGCAGTTTGCTGAGTTTTGACGTATGTGACACTTAGGGACCCATCACCACAATCAAGGGAATGAACATATCTGTCTCATCCAGAGGTTCCTCCTGTCCCTTTGTCATCCCATACCCACCCCCTATGAGATAGGAATTAATGTCCTCATCTAAGAAATAAGAAACTAAGGCTCAAGGAGGCTAAGTGGTGGGTGAGACGGTCTGGCTTCCAAGCCTTGCCCTTAACGTTGCATCGTTTCCAAGGCAGTGTAGTCCAATGGTCAAGAGCATACACCTGTGAGTTTATCCACACGATGTCAGTCCCGGCTCCCACCAGTGGTGTGGTCCTGGGCAGGTCACCAATGACCTATGCTTCCAGGTCCTCATCTGTAAAACAAGGATAATGAAATCTGCCCCATATGCTGGTTGGAATGAGTTCAAACACACAAGGCATTTAGGATGGTGCCCAGCACACAGTTGGGTCTAATACATGTTTCCTATTTCATACCCTGTACCTCATTTCCACCCTAAACTCTTGCGTGCAACACCCCTGTTTCACAGAAATGGAAGCATATGTTCTGAATAATTAGACATTCGCTCCATCCCTTAGTCCTTCTCTCAACATCTCCCAAGCCCCCTTGAGGCACAGTGCTCTCTGCACTCTGCGCTATGTCACATACAACAATGAATGAGGTCCCCGTGGCTTCAGACTTGAAATTTCTGCTCAGACTTTTCCCTAGTGATCTGTAAGTCACTTTCCTTTCTTTTTAAAGTGAAGACAAGATTATTTGAGGAAACAGAAGCACAGAAGCATTTTTGCACTCCATTGGCTTTTTGCAGGAGTTAAATGGTGCTAGATTCATAATTTGTTCCCATTCTTCCCGTGCCTTTCTTCACCGTCTTTGAATGCTTCGTGTCCCAGTCAGAGCAAGAAAGCAGGTGCTTTCTCAAGGAAGCTCGAATAACATATTATCACTGTAAGGATCATCATGACGGATTATCATTGCAAGAATCATTAAGTCTTAGTGTAAAAAAATCCATTAAGGGAAACTTGGTTTGGGAAGAATAGACTTACAGAGGAATGCAGACTTTGCCAGACAGAAGACTGCTTTTTTAAATTTTTATTTATTTATTTATTTATTTATTTATTTATTTATTTATTTTTGAGACAGAGCACAAGTGGGGGAGGGGCAGAGAGAGGGAGACACAGAATCTGAAGGAGGCACCAGGTTCTGAGCTGTCAGCCCAGAACCTGATGCGGGGCTCGAACCCACAAACCGTGAGATCATGACCTTAGCCGAAGTCAGATGCTTAACCGACTGAGCTACCCAGGTGCCCCAAGATTGCCTTTTTATAAATAGACAATAGGATCCATTCTCAGGGCTCTTTTGTCTGTCAGGGAATAATCTCTCTTCCTTTTAATCTCCACTCTCAGCCCCTTGCCCACACTCAACATTTGGCTTGCAAGAAAATACTTTTGTTTCTTCTATAAAGTTGGAGGAGGAAGGCCCACCTCATTCCACTCGGTGGGCACCAGTGTCCCCAGTACGAGTGCCCACTGGCTACGGACTACAGAAGTGGACAAGGAGTCCTTCCGGGCCTCAACCAGTATTGCAACATACACGATGACATTCCACAGCCACACTCCACATATATAAGCACATATGTACACATATGTACACACTTGTGTGCACACTCACTTTCAAACTAGGTAGCTTCCATTCCAAAGTGACAAAATTTTTACTCACCCTGACAGTGTTAAGGACCCCTTCCTAATGACCCAAACTGACGTTTTTAAACTTTTGTAATGTTTATTTATTTTTGAGAGCAAGCGAGAGAGACAGAGCATGAGCGGGAGAGGGGCAGAGAGAGAGGGAAACACAGAATCCGAAGCAGGCTCCAGGCTCTGAGCTGTCAGAGATCATGACCTGAGCTGAAGTCGGATGCTTAACCACTGGAGCCACCCAGGCACCCCCAAGCCAATGTTTTTTTGAATGGATAAGGTTTAGATTGGTCAAATCTTAGAATCTATCCCATGAGTATGGGAAAGTTTTCCTTAGGTACCTATTGACCCTTAGAAACATAGTCATATTTTCTCGGACAATTGAAGGGAGATTATGCAACTGGGTCTAAAAAGATGTATCGCTCCTTTTTACTGGCATCCAGCAGATAGCTATCGTAATTTAAAAGACCCTTCAGGTCAATGCTTATTTAGCTCCTTGCAATAATACATGGTGCCACAATTCTGCTTTCCTACCTAATTCCCTTATCTAGAACAGCATTTTCCAATTTACGCTTTGCGGAACAATAGATGAATAAGGTGTTAATAAGCGTCCCTGGGGTGCTGAAAAATAAGTGGTTCTATACGCAAATAAATTTGGAGACTGCTGGGCTCAAGAAAATTAAACAAGTTTCTTTACTACAGGACTTCTCAGGGCCTTTAATATGCTACTGTGTGTTATAACTGGGTGAGACAGACAGGATTAAAGAGGTAAGTTTGTAATGTACATGGCACGGAGGCTGGTACCCGGTAACGCCCAATCAATGTTAACTTTTATAATTATTAGTTGTCATGATTTGAGTTTGTCTCAGATTGATATGTTAAGACTGCCCTCCTTCCATAGAATAGCTCCCTGGATTTAATGTTCCATGGAATGCGTGCCAGGAAAGGCCAACCCAGCTCATTCCCTGCTAATATTTAATAAGTGTTTTACTCATTTCTGTGAGCAAAGAAATAAGGTAAAATATAGTGCCATGGAAAAGTGCACAATATAAAAAAGAATGTTACTACAGATTTTGGAAGCATTTGTCCCAATTACTTTACATCTCTTGAAAAGTGGTTACACCCATGCACATGGATTATTTATTAAGGGAAGCATTTTTGGAACATAGAAAAAAATCCACAGGTTATATTTATTCATCATTCATTCACCCATTCATTTATTAAAACACACACACACATGCACACACATATATAATATAACAGGGGGGCTTGTTCTACATTGAATATTGATCTAGGTCCTAGGGAGAAACCATGTATCAAGTAGACTACATCCCTGGCCTCAGGGTGTTTTACATTCTAGTGGGGAAGAGAGATAATACACAGATAAATAGGTAAATATATAGTATGTCAGTATTAGTGCCCTAGAGAGAAATAAATCAGGATAAGGGACTATGGAGTGCCACTGTTGTGGTGGTGGTGGTGGTGATGGTATGTTATTTTAAATAAAGGAGTCAGAGAGCCTTCACTGATACTGTGATGTTTAAGCAGAGACCTGAAAGTCGCAAATGACAAACGGTGCAGGGGGTGGGATGTGACTGGAGTCTCTGAGTAATATTGAGAAGACTTTGCAGTGGTGCTAATGGCAGGGAAAGTTGGAGAAGATGAAGTTGGAAGAGTAATGGGGCAGGCAAGGGGCGGGCATGCAGATCAGCTGGGGCCTTGTAGGCCTTTATTGGACTTGGGTTTCTACTCTGAGGATCCTCTACAGGGTCTTGAAGAGAGAAACGACACCTTGATTTGTTTAGAAAGGATCACGCTCTCTGCTGGGTTGAGATTAAACATGGCAGCCATGGAAGGCAAAGGTGGGAGCAGGGACCCTAATCCAGGCACAAAGCACCATGGTGGCTTGGGCCCAATAGGTATTGGCAGAGGAGGCTTCAGGAATGAAACTCATTATGGGAAAAGCAACACCTGTCAGAATGCTCATCCTTCAGCACACCTGCGGAGAGGGAGGCTGACGCATGAACGAAGGCTGTCTGTCTTTCTAGGACTGAGATGTTCAGCAGCCATGGTTGATCTTGGCTCACTGGATAAGTCAAACTCCAGCTCATTAGCAACCTGCCATCTTCTTCCTACCCAAGGAGATCTGTGCAATCAAGATCTAAATCAAGATGCCTGGTGAATTACCATAGCTACAGGTGCCTGGCAACCAGAATTAGACTGATGGCCATTGATCTATGGGCTCCAGATTCTCCCCAGGGATGTAATGCACTGTAAAGGGCTTCCAAATTCCTGCAGTAGTCTGAAACAGAGAGGAAAACAGTCATTCATCATCTCATCCTGTCTGGCCTTTGCCTCCCACAGACGAGGGGCCAGCTCACAAACCCCACACCAGATTAAGGCATCAGGGGTCATTGCTCTGATAGGGGGACTATCAGAACTAACCACTGGCAGAAAGCTTCCAAAAACAGAGACAAAGAAACTGGTTGTGGGGACAAAGGAAATAAAGGTGATCAGAACGATATTTGACAGGCCAGTGCTGGAGCAGAGAAGGGAGCAAAGAGTGAGCAAGAAACTGAGTGACAGGGTGTACTTCAGGGGTCAGCAGACTAAGATCCTTGAGCCAGATTGGCCCACTACCCATTTATTGTAAATAGTTTTCAGTGGAAAACAGCTATGCTCCATTCATTTCCATATTGTCCATGGCCACTTTCATGGTGTAGTGGCAGAGCTGAGTAGCTACAGGAGACTCTGTGGCCCACAAATACTTACACGTCCTTACTACGTGGTCATTGACAAAGCTTCAGGTCTAGGTTGTTTCCATATGGCACTGCAGGACGTACTCTGTTTTGCTCACCAGAGTATGTGGCCTGGCTAATGGCACTGAACTATGGTGGGCCATGAGTGACGCTAAAGAAATACTGACATGTTTCAAAGAGATAGCCAATATCACTTTCATAATGAGGAATGATGAGAAGTCCTACAGCAACGGCTCCAGCCTTTTACCTTAGCTAACAAGGTACCAGACAGGATCTATGCCTCAGGACCGAGCATCATGTACAGAAGAACAAAAAAACCAATGGGAAATGTGGAGGAGAAAGGACCAACAAATGGAGCACGACATCAGGACCTCAACCTTGTTTCAGTCAATTTCACCCCTGTCGACTGAGTTGTCTCCAAAATTCATACTGAATTCATGTCGAAGCCCTCAGTGTGACGGTATCTGGGGGGTAATTAGGCTTAGAGGATGTCATTTGGGTGTGGCCCTCATGGTGGAATTAGTTCCCCTGTAAGAAGAGACACCAGAGAGCTTCCCCCCATGTCCATCTCCCATGTGAGGACACAGGGAGAAGGCAGCCATCTGCAAACCAGGAAGAAGGCTCTCACCAGAATCTGACCATTCTGGCACCCTGATCTCAGACTTCCAGTCTTCAAAAACAGTAAGAAAATACGTTTCTGGGTTTTTTTAATGTTTATTCATTTATTTTGAGAGAGGGAGAGAGAGAGAGGGAGAGAGAGAGAGAGAGAGAGAGAATCCCAAGCAGTCTCCACACTGTCAGCACAGAGCCCGACAGTGCTCGAATTCATGAACTGTGAGATCATTACCTGCACCAAACTCAAGAGTCAGAGGCTTAACTGACTCAGCCACCCAGGCGCCCGGAGTTTCTGTTGCATAAGCTACCTGGTCTATGATATTTGTTATGGCAGCTCAAACACACTAAGACACTGGACTGTCTGCCCTGTAGAGTGTGACTCTGGAGCAGCTAAGTAAGCACGGCTGCTGAGAGAAGATCACGGAAATATCGTATTTCTTACCCATTACATGACGAGTGCTCTCCTTTCTCAGTCTCCAGGAAAGCCACATTTCAATGTTTTCTCTTCCAAGCACCCAACCAGGAGACAACAAGGAAAATGGAACAGGTACAAGATGCTGGCTCCAGTTTTCCAAGAAACTCTTCCTAGTTAATTGTACATGGACATCATCCAATGTCCTCCAGGCTTTCCTGCAGCGCTCCCATTTGCTGCTAATTATTTTCTGGAACCAGAGCCCTTAGAAACAGGCTCCAAAAAGCTTAAAATAACCCAGGTACTAAGCTTCAAGGATTCTGGTTTCTTTCTTTTTTGCAACCTAGCTTATTAGAGAATACTAGTGACCACCTAAGTTGCATCTCTGTTGGGTTGGGAGGCTTTTGAGAGATTTCAGACCCTCAGTAACTCGAGCCGCCCAAGGCTTTGGGAGGAGAAAGGCAGAATAAGAACCATATTGTGCCTCTCCCGCTGCCACATTGCACTGACTGTGAGACACCTGTTATCCGCATGACCTTTTTTTATCCTTTGTTGAGAGATGGAATTGAGCTTGGTTTGATGGCAAAATAATTTAAGATCTTTCTCTAAAATTGTTGGGCCAGAGCCTGAAAATGCTGTTGATGATGCTAAAATTGTTTCTTTGATGTCTTGAGGTGGTACGAATAATTCACCCCTAAAAGGCTGGAGCAGTTGTCTCTGGGGTCCACAGAATGACCATCTGTCCCCTCTCTCCTCCTGGGGCTGTGCCCATAGGCAGCTCATCTTTCATTTTTGGACATCTGTGGGTAACAGTGGTATTTTTGTATTATACGTTTTGCTTTTTTTCCCCTGAGAGTTTTCTGTCCTTAGATTGTTTATTTCTCACACTTGCTGTTGTTTTGTTAAATCTGAAACGGGTCTGGTGGGAGAAGAACATTCATGGGCTCTGATTTCCCTGTGGGGAAAGTGTCCCCGGGGCCCGCAAGGTTGTCCTTTTGATGAGCTGTGAATCAGTGCTGTTGGGAACTTTGACTCTCCTTTTGAAGACTGGTGCAGGTTAAAACATATATTTAAATCTAACTGGTCTGAACGTGGCTAATAAAAAAATTGGCAAACCATGAAGAGGTCAAGAGCCAAGGGAGAAATAAAAATGGTCAATAAAAATGCTAATAAATGTTAAATTTCACACTAATCAAAATTACAAGTGCAAATTCAAATAATAAGATACTATTTTTTAGCTATCCCATTACCAAATCCTTTTTTTAAATTTTTTTAAAGTGTTTAATTTATTTCTGAGAGAGAGAGAGTGAGCAGGGGAGGGTCAGAGAGAGAGGGAGATAAAGAATCCGAAACAGGCTCCAGGCTCTGAGCTAGCTGTCAGCACAGAGGCCGATGCGGGGCTCGAACCCACAAACTGTGAGGTCATGACCTGAGCCAAAGTCGGATGCTTAACTGACTGAGCCACTCAGGTGCCCTGCCTTTTTTTTTTTTTTTAAAGATAATACCTGAGGTTCATAAAAATAAAACCAGGAGTTATGAAGGTATGGAGAATTGTAGAATCATGTAGTCTTGTCCAGAAAAACTAAATTATTTAAAAAAAAAAGAAAACTTCCTAGGAGGTAACTGGGCATTATGCTTAAAGATCTTATAATTTTACATAAACTTTTCACTTTATAAATGTATCCTATGAGATTTCACTTCCATAAATGTAACAGAAAGCGATAATATGGATACACAGAGCATATGGAATCAGAGTGGTATGATGCTTAATTTTGTGTCAACTTGACTGGGCCATGGTGCCCAGATATTTGCTCAAACAACATTCTGAATGTTTCTGTGAGGGTGTTTTGGGGTGAGATTAACCTCTAAATCAGTGGAATTTGAGTAAAGCCGATATCCCTCCAAAATATGGGCGGGCCTTATCTGATCAGTTGAAGAGGTTTGACTGAAAGAGAAAAACTTCCCAGAGCAAGAGGAAGTTCTGCCAGCAGATGGCCTTTAGACTTGAGCTGCAGTATCAGCTCTCCCCTGGGTCTCCAGGCTGCCAGCCTACCCTGGAGATTTTGGACTTGCCAGCCTCTATAATCATGAGGGCCAATTTATTTTAAAACCTAGATAGATAGATAGATAGATAGATAGATAGATAGATAGATAGATAGATAGATAATAAAGAATGGCTAGGAGATAGATAGGTGACAAATAGGTATCCGATTGGTTCTATTTCTCTAGAGAACCTTGACTAATTCAGTGGGCAATGAGAAAATAGTTTTATTCTCGTCTTGAACCCTGCAACTTTCAAACCACTTTATGGGCTGATTCATCGTGTCCCTTGAGGGAAACCAAAGTGAATTCCATGATATTTGTGGTCATTTTCACATAATAAAAAACACACCCATCTCTCCTAGTCACCAAATAGACTAACTTCCATTTTGTGCTGATGCTCATGTCATAAGAAGGAAAGCTCAAATGCCGTCTAAACTTCAGATTCCTTCCCTCCTCCATCCTGGCCCGCTGCAGTCTTGACACCTGCAGTATGTAGGGGCTGCCGCTGGCTTTTTCTCTGTTTCCTGGTCCAAGTCATCCTGCCTCCTCCCCTCTCACTAAGCTGCCCCCTCCTCCAGGGTCGGCGTGGGAGGAAGGGGAGGGAGAGGTCAGGTGAGGGAAAGAGCTCAGCTGCTGGGCAAGGACACAATGGTGCATCAGTTTCCACGGTATGGAAGCTATTGAGATTGTCTTCCTGGTGGAGGCAAGTTCATGGATTATTCAGGAACAGGACCGCCACTCCTCCACCCCAGCCCATCACGGGGATGGTTTGCCCTCTTTTCCTTAGCATGGACTGTGCTTCCCCGCCTCACCCCCTGTGACTCCTACAACTCCATTCCACATGGACTTCCTCTCTCCCTTACTGCTGCCCCTCCCCACACAGCCTTTGGCTGCTTCTTTGATCCACAGGTGGCGGACGTCATTCCTCCCCTCGGAGCAGTTAGGCAAGCCTTGGCCTCTAACCTTTCGGTTTTACCATGTGAGGTTCTGCGAAGGCACGCACGCATTTCTAAGCTCTGTCTCTCTCTCTCTCTCTCTCTCTCTCTCTCTCTCTCGTAGATCTGCATCTCCTTGAATGTCCCACGTAGGTGGCCTAGCTAGTACCTCCCTCTGGAATGCACCCACCTCAGCTGAAACACAAGAGCAGACCATCATTTTACCATATTTATATATACAAGACAGTAACCTGTGTTTTATAAGTGTCGAAAGTTAAGTCTCAGAGAAATGCATCACATTTTCTGAGATCACACAACCCGTCTAGGGCAGAGCATGGATTTGAACCAACGATTGTCCAATTTCCAGCTCGAGCTCTTGATGCCATAATGAAAGGGCTTCCCAGGAGCGTTGGCCTTATAATGACTCCCATCCTCTCTCAAAGCATTCACTTAGTTCATTGATCCAAAAGATGGGGTTTGGGGAACAGTCCACCCCCACATGGGCTCATGGGAGTCTTGGGAGGAAGGTGCTACACTCTGCACAGGAGCCTGGGGAGAGCAGATCTCCAGCACAGCCCAGAACCCCACCGCCTAGCAATGCCCATCGTCTCAGAGCTGGGGATGGCGCAGTCCATAAACTTCGCTCTCCTGATGGATATCAGGCAAGAAGCATGTGAGCACCGAACATTAGTACGCGTCTATAAACGTCACTATAAACATCACGGGGAATGAGAGAAAAACAAAGCATCTCTATTTACAGCAGGGGAAAGACAAAAAACTCTTCCAAGCATATGCTTAATCACACTTCTGTACAGGGAGGGGGAAATTACCTGTAAATCTTTCTCTTCCTGTTTGATGCTGATGGATCTTCCCTTTGGAGATGGATGCTTCTAACTCCCTAATGGTGCAGGAGAGAGGGGCCAGCATTCCTGTGCCAGCCTGGTGGGAAGCACATCAAAGCACCTTTGTTTTTTAAGTGGGACACACCCGCCCCACTGACCCAACCCCACGCCCTTTTGGATCCTCTTTCTCTCTTGGTGGAATCTGCAGTGAGCTCAGCAGCTGACCCCAGAGGTCACCCCACAAGCACTTTCCTGTTTGAAACTTGTTCCACTGGCCGCGTTTCCACTGGCTCTGAGTCATTATCCTCCAGCCCTGACATCTACACCCTCATCAGATGAAAGAGCTCTACTATCTCCGCCATCCTAACCACAAAGGCAGTGGGGTTTTTTTGTTGTTGTTTAGATTTGCTTTCCATTTTTAAAAATAAAAACCCATATTGCACTTTTTTCCTATGACAAAAGCAATACATGCTTGTCACGAAAATATTCAAACAGTGCAGATAAGCAGAAGGAAGAAATAAAAAGCACCCATTATGGCACTAAACAAAGAATAAACACGGTGAGTCTGGTGGGAATTCATCTTTCCAGACTTCTTTCTCTGCAGAGATCAATCCATTTCGTGTTGCAAATGGAGACCACACCGAACATCCGGTAATGAACTTGCTTTATTCATTTGGCACTACGTTGAGAAATTTTTTGTGTGACATTAAATATTCTGCACGATTTTGAAAATATTTTGCAATATGAATGACGTTTGGCAGTTTTTGTCTGAATAGACAAGCAATTCGCACTAAAAACTTCACATCCTTTGCTCCACCATTGCTCCCCCGGGGGCTCCGCAGAAATATGATGGGCCAATCAGAACAACGTACCCTTGATTTTTGTCCACTGGAAACACAGGGACATTGCTAACATTCTCTTAAACACCTCCCAGGATTTATGACTGTTACTGATTTGGAGAGCTTCACGACACTCAAGTACAAATAATGTTCCCATCTCTCTTCTGTCTTCAAGTCAAATTAGAAGAGGCCCAAGCCCTTGCCGCCCTCCCTGCCCGCCCCCACTACCATATCGGAAGTGACTCTGATTATCTCCTCCCACCCTCAGAGAACCTGCCTCGAGAACTATTAAACAAAACACAAATCCCGAGGTCACAAAGCTTAGAAGACAAGGGTCAGCCCAAATTCCCAGAGAGCACTAGGGTCTACCCATCCATCTACCACCCCTGGTATCTTTCCTTTTCACCATGACCTTTGGTACTCCAGTGCCAATAGATGCTACTAGCCAGTGATGCCAACCCAAGGCACAGGCTGGCTCCCAGCATGGTGGCTTGCAAAAGAGGAAGCCTCCATTCTCTGTCCTGCACATCCACCTCCAGACGCCTCTCACTCAGCATCCAGGTCCTCCACCCTGTCTCTCCTGTAGAGAACCAGCCAGGGGCACCAGGTCAGAAATGGGTCCAGGCACCCATCACTTGCCAACAAGAACCATCATTTATTCCATTTTCCTCCTCCAAGGAGCCACAGCTACACATATGTAATCCCCCCACCCCCATCATCTTTCTTTTCAACACTGGAGGTACAAAAATTATCCGCCACACCCCTTCTGTTCAACAGGACACAGGGGTAGTGATTGAGGGATTAAGAACCCCACAGGCAGCTTGGACCCTGGAATATGCACCTTTGCTGGCTTTCTGCCTTCAAAACAATAGGGAATGCTAACCGGAAAGGGGACACCAGACCTCCTTCAAGAGTCTGGGAGAAAGAGGGGCGCCTGGGTGGCTTAGTCGGTTAAGCGTCCGACTTTCGCTTGGGTCGTGATCTCGCGGTTCGTGGGTTCGAGCCCCGCGTCGGGCTCTGTGCTGACTGCCAGCTCAGAGCCTGGAGCCTGTTTCAGTCTGTGTCTCCCTCTCTCTCTGACCCTCCCCTGCTCACGCTGTCTCTCTCTCTCTCCTAGAAATAAATAAAAACATTAAAAAAAAAAAAAAGAGTCTGGGAGAAAGAAAAGGGTGTCTATTCATGACGGAAAAAGGAATAATTATCGTCACTTTGTATTCTGCAACCCAAACACAAGGAAGGGGACCGCCTAATGCTTCTTTACTGAAACAGTGAAAACCAAAACCCAAACTCAAGGTTTAAGTGGATCACCTGGCTGCAGAGCAAAATTAATCTTCAATGGCTCACTCCCTCTTGCTTTAAATGAACAGTTACTGATTGTCTTTAGAAACACAACTTGTTTCCATGAAACACTCCCTAGGGTTGGAGTCAGAAAACCCAAGTTGTTCTTTCCCTGTCACTTACCACCTGTATGACTCCGAGCCAAGTATTAAACTCTCTGAAGCCTGATTTCTCTCTCTGCCTAAGATTGGCCTTGACAGTGAACCTCAATATCCAAAGTTAGCAAAGAGTCTCTGCTTCCCCGGACCATGCTTAACAGTCTACTACCAACGTTTTCCAGAGCAATTTAGTTTTCAGTGCATTTTTATTTTATAGTTTCCAGGAAAACCTGAATATCCCATGCTTGCTCAATAATGTGGGACTCATTAAAGTACCCTAGTTAAGTGACACTGTTGATTTACTATAATTTACGAACTATATGACTCTGAGCAAGCCGTTAGCCTCTCTGAAATACAACTTTCTCCACTATAATAACAGCACAAATACTATAGGCCAGGCACTCGCCTGAATGTTTAAGTATATTAACTCATTAAAACTTCACAGTCATTGGGGCTCAGTCTGTTGAGCATCCGACTTTGGCTCAGGTCATGAGCTCATTCACGGCTCCTGAGTTCAAGCCCCACATCGGGCTCTGTGCTGATAGCTAAGAGCCTGGAATCTGCTTCGGGTTCTGTCTCCCTCTCTCTCTGCCCTTCCCCCACTCACGCTCTGCCTCTCTTTCTCTCAAAAATAAATAAACATAAAAATAAAAACACTTCACCGTTGCAATTCTACACAGTAGATACTATTAGTATCATCAGTCTTAAAAGTGAGGAAACAGGCATGAAAAGTTCAGTGACTTTCCCAAGGTCACACCGCCAAGGAGTGGCAGAGACAGTCCAGGCATCTGGTCTCAGAGTTCATCTTCCTAAATGTGCATCACAGCACCTACGGCTTTGAGATGATGGGTGGTAAGTTAGGCTGACCTCATAGGATTGTTGGAATTGGAAGGATTAAATGTGTATAAGACACTGTACCTGACATACACCAAGTCCTCAATATAAAGTTAATATTACTATGTTGTTATTTCCTAGATAAAGCAATCAGCTGCTAGTTGAAAATATTTAAAACTCTATGTTGACATAGAGAAACCCAACGATGACACAATGGGTAGTGAATTATAGGTGAATATAAAGTGGTGTTACGTTTGGGCCGTGCCTATGTACTCATTATGTTCGCATTTCAGTTGGTTATCGCTGTGCAGCAGATAATAAGTACATACTTCTCACGTGTTGGTTACTTGGCTACAAATCCTCATGCTGACCCAGGCAGTTTGGAATCGTGTTGCAATCCACAGATGCAGATTGGATGCAGGTCTCCCCCGACGCATGCCCATTCTGAGGCCCAGGCTGGAAGGGCAGCGGACTCATCTCATGCCAGTGACAGTGGTATGAGAGGGCAGGACCCACTGCAGACATGCCTGCCAGCCTCAGGACAGCCCATCACTTGAAGCCGTCATATGGCTGAGCCCAAAGTAAAGGAATGAGAAAGAAGACTCTAGGGGTGCCTGGGTGGTTCAGTCAGCTAAGTGTCTGACTTCGGCTCAGGTCATGATCTCATGAGTTCGAGCCCTGCATCAGGCTCTCGGCTCTCAGCAAAGAGCCCACTTCAGATCCTCTGTTCCACTTTCTCTGCCCCTCCCCTGCTCGTGCTCTCTCTCTCTCTCAAAAATAAACATTAAAAATATAATAATCAAATCTTTTTAAAAAAAGAAGAAGACTCCACACCCCGTGAGGTCGAAGCGAGGCACATGGCCAAGTCCGGTATCAACTGAGCAGGAAAGGATGCTTTTCCCATGGAAGTGGAAGTGAAGAAGTAAATATTTTCAAACAACAATTTACTGCAAAATGGACCAGATGGAAATAGAGGAAACTGAGAAGGATAATTAGTTTGGCGAGATCATGGGTGAATATTTTATCTTCTTTCCTTTCCAAAATCACATTTATTATGTTGCTACCTTGAAGATTAAAGGAGGAAAACAAAAGGAAACATCAGGATCTGTCCTAAAAGAAAAGGCTGAAAGGAAAGACTACACTAAGTAGCATTTGTTCACTCATTCGGCAAGCATTTGGTCCCCTGCTGTGTTCCAGGTAAGTCACAGCCCCTGTCCTCAAGCAGCTAGTAGTCCGGTCAATGAATGATAATGGTAATGATCATGATGCTAATTATAATAATAGGCAACATTTATTATGTGTGCCGTATTCCAAGTGCTGTGCTAAGCCATTTATGTAGTTTGTGAGTTTCAAGCTCCACATCCAGCTCTGCACTGACAGCACAGCCCACTTTAGATCCTCTCTCTCCTCTTTCTGCCCTCTCCCCCCCCTTTCTCTCAAAAATAAGTACACACTTTTTTTAAAGTCTATTAAAAAAAAACTCTGAAGGGGCACTTGGGTGGCTCGGTCGGTTGAGCATCTAACCTCGGCTCAGGTCATGATCTCATGGTTCATTGGTTCAGGCCCTGAGTCAGGTTCTGAGCTGTCAGCACACATCCAAGCCCACTTTGGATTTTGTGTCTCCCACTCTCTGCCTCTCCCCGGCTCACACTCTGTCTCTCTGTCTCAAAAATGAATAAACATTAAAAAAAACAACAACTCTGTTACAATCTCTTTTTATAGAAGAGAAACTGAGGCCCAGAGAGGTCAATATCTTATGCAAGGTCACCCACCTAGCAAGTGGGCCTCCCAGCTGCAGACCTGGCACCTAACATACCTCTCTGCTCATTCACACACGTTGCCCTAACCCGCCCCAGCGAGCCCCCTCTCTAGCTTGAATTACAGGATTACTAACACTGAGTGTCCCTCCTGTGGGAGGGTTGGCAAACACAGAGCCTCCCCTTTGAAATGTGTACTTAACAAATTAGATCACCCAGGCAGAGGTGGGCAAAGGGTGCCAGGCTTCAGTAAAGAAAAGAAAACTGGTAAGCCTGGAGAAGACAACAGTGCTCATTTTCCAAGGGAGGCTGAGTAAGTGCTCTGTGAGGGTGGTGATTAGCTTTCCTCCACCTCAAATGGAAACAGTGAAAATAAAGGCGTGTGCCACAGCAAGGGGGAACTGAGGCAAAAGTTAACATTTCCAGGTGACAGAAACTTTTGCAGGGAAAGAGCCTTCCAAGGGGGGCGGGGGGGCGCACAGATCCCTTTCACAGAGGCAGGTGTGGGGAAGCTGGTCAACCGGGGAGCCAGGGGCAGATGGATGAGATACCCTCTCAAGATAACAGAATTCTGGGGCACCTGGGTGGCTCAGTTGGTTAAGCATCTGACTTCAGCTCAGGTCATGAGCTCACAGTTTGTGAGTTCAAGCTCCACCATGGGGCTCTGTGCTGGCAGCTCAGAGCCTGGAGGCTGCTTCAGATTCCGTGTCTCCCTCTCTCTCTCTGCCCCTCCCCCCACTCATGCTCTGTCTCTCCCTCTCTCTCTCTCAGAAAATCAATTTTTTTAAAAAAATTTTAAAAAAGATAATGGAATTCTGTAACTATTTTACCTGTCTTCTTTGTCTACCTCACTTTATTTATGCCAAACAGCAGAGCTTTGATAAAATCACCCAAGCCCCACCTGACCACCAAATGATACCTTCCTTCTTGACATCCCAACTCTGCCCAGACCACCCTGGAGTCTGCTCTTGCATAGCCTTGGCCTCTCACCCCTATGCCTCTAGAACCAAAACAAAATCTCAGAAAACAGGAACCATATACACACTGGCCTTAAACTCATGAATTTCAAACACAATGAAAATTTTTCATTACTTGGTAGCTGAGACTGGCAATGCAAAGAAGAACCAACAGCCAGCAAGGAGCGTGTTTGATGAATCAAGTAGGAACGAGCTTATTTGTTTGTCAAGTGTCCCACTCAACCCATCGAAAATGACCCGACAAGTAACTGATGAAAGAAATGGCCACATCTAAGCCGCAGACAGCCCTTCCAGAGAGATCCTGCAAGGAGGCGGCCAGCAGTTCCTTTCTCTTAGAAATAATGGCCAGTCATATCAAGTACAGTAACAGAAAAATCAGAGTCCAACTCTCACATGAAAACTGGGTCACTCTTAACCCAAGCAGGCCGTGTGAACCAGCTATCTCCCAGCCCGCACACCTGATTAACAACCTGTAGGCACTGGCCAAAATCCCATTTAGCCCCAGACCAATGGGTTTCTAGCTACATCAGCCCTCGCATTACTGACAGGAAGAAAATGAAGAGCTTAAAGAAGTAATATTTGTAATAGAGCTTTTTAATGCCTCTCCTCTGCATGGGCTCAGGGCCGGAATGCAGCTGGCTATAGCCACCCTCCCCTCCTTCCTGCTGTTTTCCCGGAAATACTTCAGGAAGGCACTGATATTTGTGAGGCCCACCACCCTCTGCTCTGGTTCCATCCTTTCCTAATGTGGGAAGTCCTGGCCAACTCCACAAAGGTGGGAAAGGAGCCCTCAGTGAGGCGGGAGCCGTCAGGGGGCGATACCTTCCTCTTGTCTCCTAGCCTCTTTGTTTTACAGCCTCCTCTCTTCTTTCCTGATACTCTTATCATAGCTTCTGTCAGGATGTGACCTTACCTCAATTCTTGCAGAGGTACCACTGTTAAAGAATGTGATCTGGGGTCCCTGCTCTGGGTTAAGCATCTGGTAAAAGATGGAGTCCACAGTGCGCAACTAGTTTAAGGGTTTGGGTTACCTCAGAATGAGGGTCACTGAGAGTACACAGAGTAAGGAGTAGGGGTGGTGTTGGGGGAGGAGGAAAAGGGTGAGAGGGGAGGGCACGGAGCCTGTGGCCATGGGAACAAAAACTAAAGAGGCACACATGACCCTTGAAGACACCATGCTACCCTTAAAGGCACCATGCTAAGTGAGGCAAGCCAGTTAAGAAAGGACAAATCCTACAGACACAATTTCCTGTTACATACATCTTATCACACACACAGTGTTTTAAGGCCTGGTGTGGGGGGAAGAGTTTGCTTGTGTGGAAGAGCTAGTCTGACAGGAAGTAGATTCAGTGTCACTCTGAAAATTAGGGGTCAGAAGACAGGAGGCAGGGATGGGGAGGGTACCCTGGGCCACCAGGACCCTCCAGGAAACAGTATCCAAACTTGGGAAAATGGAGTCTTCCCTACTGACTGAGGGAGCATGGGTCCTTGACTCAACCATCCTGAGTGCGCAGGAGGCATCCTCTGTGCCTTCTCACCTGGGAGGAGGACTTAGTGACAAATGGAAATCTCGTTCCCTAGAGGATCCACCTCAGGGCCATTCTAGGTATTCTGGGAATAAACACAGGGTTTACAGTGTTAAGTCGTGGTTATGCTCAGTCTTTCAGATCAGGAGCGAGACAGCGAGCAAACCTGACCCACGGAGGTCACTACAGCGCTGCGCGAGAAAGCGGAATCAATTGTGGTACCCAGCACCCCGGCTGCAGATGAGCCCAGATGGGTTAGGAGCACAGCGTGTGCGTGGCCGTCAGCTGGGCGAGCCCGGCGCTGGCGTGCAAGAGGGAACCCTTCCCACACTTGGCCTGGGGGCCACTGCTGAGGGAGGCCCAGCCTCAAACAGGACCCTGGGCTTGCGGCTCGCCGTGGCATCCTGTTTGCTACAGGCAAGCATCTCTTTTGTGGGTTATTTTTGTCTCGGGCCTTGGCTTGTTTTTCCCGGTGCCGCTCCTTGGCTCGTAGCTTTCCTTCCCTGGTTTATTAAAAACTGAGATAAATCACTTAATAAATCTGTGCTAGGTTTTTCCCTTCAAATCTCTTCAACAATTGCCAAAGTCACAAAGTTGCATCTTTCCCACAGCGGGAGGCTAACAAAATAGCTGGTGTGTTCATAGAAACATATAGATCAAGAAAACAAAGAGAAAACTCTTTAATTATTCAGCAGCCTCCCACTCCTGGTACTAAATTTACTTGCCTGGGTTTGACTTAAAGACGCAGAGCAGCACCTGAGAAGCCAGGAAGCTACAACCACAGCGGGCAACGCGGGGCCAGCCCTGCCTCGCTTTGCTTGGTGAGCATGTGCGCGGATGAACTGCCTTTCCCTAAGGATCGGACGGTTGCTGGGAGCACGCCTCGCGCTTTGTTTTTTAAAAAATTTTAAAGTGTATTTATTTATTTTGAGAGAGAGAGTGGGGGGACAGAGAGAGGGAGAGAGAGAGCCCCAAGCAGGTTCTGTGCCACTGGCATGCAACCCGACGCGGGGCTCGATCTCACAAACCGAGAGACCATACCCTGAGCTGAGATCAAGAGTCAGGCTCTTCACTGCCTGAGTCAACCCCCCCCCCCCCCGTCAATGCCACCCCGGGCACCCCTAGCACCTCAATTTTAAAGCTCCCCATCCCTCCTACATATACACAAACCTCTGCTCCGGGCTGTCTTTCAGTTTCTTAAAGTCACTGAACCCCAGAATTCTGGCATTTGAGAGGAACTCAGGCATCCTCTAATAAAAGCCCCTCTTTCTTCATCACATGGGATTCTAAGAATATTAAAGGAGCTCTAGTCTGACACTGCCTCTCTCCATCATATGTCTTGTAATTCACACATAAATCGATTTGGCACCCCGATCCTACTATATACATACTTCCATGAGGACTTTGCTCACTTCATACACTTATTCTTTTCTAAGTTTTAAACTTGTACTTAGTTTTTGAAAAGGCAATGCATTCACCTGATTGGTAATTTGAAAGGTAACAAGAATATATAATCCAATCCCATTGACATTGAGTTCTGCTCCCCAGCAGCAGCTGTTAATTCCTCAAGTATCTTTCCTGAGATCGTATATATATAATATATATATTATATATGTAAGTATATTAAGCACAGTAACTATATGTTATATATATATATATATACACACACTTAAGTATAGTGTCTATATATTATAGAAATACACTTAAGTATATTAAGTACTGTAAGTGTATATATGATATACATATACTTAAGAATATTTTTTCTTCCCCTTTTGTATACACATGTTTTTATGCTGTTCTGCATCTGCACCTCCATATATCTTGGAGAGCCTCCTGTATCAAGCTTCATTCTTTTAGACAGCACCATGGTATTTCATTATATGGATGTATTATTTGGGAAAATTCTGGTTCCTTCCCATCTTTTTTTCCCCATTTTTATTTACTTATATATATATTTTTTAGAGAGAGCACATGCACACATGCGCAGGTACGCAGAAGAGGGGCAGAGGGAGGACAGAGAGAGAATCCCAATCCCAGGTTTCACGCCCAGGGCAAGGGTGTGCCCATGAGATCCTGACCTGAGCCAAAATCAAGAGTCACTCAACCGACAGAGCCACCGAGGCGCGTCCCCAATCTTTTCCATTACAAATAATGCTGCAGTGAATAATCTTGTGCTCATGATATTTGTCACTATTATTTCCTTAGGATGGACTCCAGATGTGGCATTGCTGGGCACGCAGGTGGGTGCATTCGCGATTTTGATAAATATGGCAAATGTCTTGTACTGATTTCTATTCTCACCAAGAATATATGAGAGCACCTGCTTCTCCATCACCTCACCAGCAATATGATATCAAAGTTTCTATTACTTTATTTATTTACTTACTGGTTTCCCTCTCTGGTTGCATCCCGTCATTAGAACGAGAGCCCATTAAGGTTCCTCACAACCTAACATGATATCTGGTACATAACCGATTCTCAATAGATGTTTGATAGTACTTACTTCAACCGCACATATACTAAATCAGAATGATACAGAGAACATCAGCATGGGCACTGGGCAAGGATGACACCCAAATTCGTAAACCATTCCATGCTTTTCAGAAATATAACTTAAATGTTCTCACCACACATGCACACACACACACATAATTACATCAGGTGATGGATGTGTTAACTAACCTTATCGTGGTAACCAGTTCTCAATATATACATGTATCACATCATGATGCTATACGCTTTACACTTACACAGCATTGTGGATCATTTACATCTCAGTAAGCTGGAGAAAACAGTGAATCCCTCCAATAAATAAATCGACAAACAAACATTTGAGAAATCCATGAATGAGTAAATGAATTATAGTTATATATACATGTATATATATGGATTATAATTATATAATAATAATCTTTAAATCAGAAAAAACTGTGGCCCTCGTTTTTTTTTTTTCCATTTTGTGAGTTTGGGTATGCTGCATTTCATTTTATTGAAATGCAGTCCATTTGTACACATACTCTGAAAGATCTACAAATTCTTAGAGACAGAAGATTCATTCATTCCTCCTCCTCCACTTTCAGTGTTACGGGAAGTTCAGAACACTGAAATGTTCTCTTTCAGGAGTATTTTGTTTCAAACATCTGGTGATGACTGCCTTATTAGAACAGAAGATAAAGTCAAACACAGAAAGCCCCGTCCAACTCCAGGGAGCATTTTGGTTTGGGGACAGGCCCTTCAAAGCAGTCCCAAGTACGGATGAAGAGGCCAGGCTTTTAGACCCCCATGCGATCAGTCATTAGACATGTCCCAGCCCTAGTGGGGGAGAGTGTCCTCAGGCAAGGTGGCCTTCTTCAATAGAGGTAATTCCAGCTGAAGGCCATCAGCCAGGAGCATTTCCAGAAGCTAGAGGACTAGTCCTCCATTCCTGAAGTGGGATCCTGGCCATCTGAGAGGCTTTGCCTGAAATGACGGGCAGATTTTCTCCCCAGCTTGACCAGATGCTGCCCCTAATCTTGGCTCCTTTCCATCTGTGTCAGAGCATGACAGTCCTTTAAGATGGTAACCTTAAAATGACAACAGCTGCACACCCTCCCCTCACACATCCTCCAGGCTCCAGGTGGAGACTTCTCCCTGCTTCCAGGGCACAGACAGCCAGAGAAGAGATTCGGCGTCCAAAGCAGTGGACAAGCTATAGGAATCAAGTCCGGAGATCAAGCTTCCATGGCAGCAGCTTTAAGGTGGTGCCATGTCAAAAGCCAAAGAACAGTATGGCCAAGTGGGGAAATGGCCACACAGACATTCACTCTGCCCATCACAGAACTCTGAGAGTGACAGACAGTGTCCCATGTCCTCTGAGAGCTGGCTGTTCCCAAAACAAACACTCCCATAAAACAGGTCACCTGGCCTTGATTCTGGGCCTAACGCGGTGCCCAAACATGGAAGGACTCTAGGACTCTACGCTAGGAGAAACATAGGGGAAAAAATGTCTAGAGAATACAGCCCTGATCAACTTGGACTTGAAAGCAAGAAATCTTTGCACAAGATGGCTTTCAAAAATCACTCTTTGTTGTTTTGAGTTTGTTGCTGTTACTGTTGTTCTAACCATGTTATGAATGTAATTGTGTCTAACTGCACCCCCAAAAGGAGCCAGAGCCACACCTCAGGCTTCCATGAAGATGATTCAAGTAAGTGCTCAAAGTCACCTCTATCTCCCTGTGTTCACACGATTATGTCACCGTTCTTGACCAGACTGACCCATATATGAAATTTAGCCTCCCCTTCGATGTCTGCAAGTTAAAAATCACACACAGGACCCTGTAGCTTCTTATATACAAGACATGCTCTGGGAGAAAGATGAGGGAAAAGATGATATTTCAGGGACCCAAACAAGTTGATGGAACCCTGTGTGCTCAGGCCGCCATAACAAAACACCACAGACTGGATGGCTTAAGCAAGAGAAATTTGTTTTCTCCTAATTCTGGAGGCCAGAAGTCCAAGATCAAGGTGTCCTCAGGGTCTGCTTCTCCTGAAGCCTCTCTCCTTGACTTGTGGATGACTGACTTCTCTGTGTGTCCTCACATGGTCTTCCTCTGTCTGTGTGTCCATGTTCTTATCTCTAGCCGTATTGGATTAGGGGATGCCCTAATGACCACATTTTTCACTTAATTACCTCTTTAAATGAACTGTCTCCAGATACAGTCACATTCTCAGGTACCAGGGGTCTGCATTCTATATATGAATCTGGGGTGGAGGGGGAACCAAGTCAGCCCAGAGGAAACCCTGAGCTTGTCCATTTTTAAATGGTCCCCAGGCTATCCCAGCAGCAGAGGGTGGCTGCCTCTCTCACACTCTTCAGCTTGACCACATCTCATTTTTTTCCAGAGTCACAAACTTTGTCTGTAAAGGGCCAGACAATAAATACTTTAAGCTTGCAGGCCACACGGTCTCTGTCCAACTACTCAAATCTGCCATCACAGCATAAAAGAAGCCATAGATAATATGAATAGATGGATGTGGCTGTGTTCCAATAAAACTTTATTTATGCACACTGGAATTTGAATTTCATATAATTTTTGTAAGTCATGAAATATTATTATTTTGATTTTTCTTCAACATTCAGAAAGTTTAAAGCCATTCCTGGCTCTAGAAAAACAGACAAGAGGCCATATACTTTTGCTGTATACATGTGGCCAGCATGTTCTTTGCTCCCACATCAGTCTTCTTCAAGATCTCCTGGAAGGCCTCCCTCTCCAGACACATCCCGGCCCCCACCAGGCTCAGCAAGTTCATTTCCAGCACAGAGAAAGTCTCCTTCCTACTAGGAATTCTGATGTGAGCTGCTAGTCATAAATTATTTAGGTCTGATACCCACACTTGATCCAAAACATATCTTTTTCTCACCATTGTAGAACAAGACTATCACTCACATTTTGCCACTAAATAACTCACTTCATGAACTTTTATAGAGACCTTTCTCAAGTGTGTTCTGGGTGCCACACACTGTTCCAGGGGCTCTGCAGAACCACTAAATTTGCACTGAAACCCCAAGTTATGAAATATTATCATCAACATTTTGTGGATCAGAAAGCTTGGGCTCAATACAGTCGAGTAAATATTTTGAGGTCACACGGCTAGTAGGTGACGGAGGCAGATTTGAAACCAGAACTGTCTTGGGATGCCTGGGTGGCTCAGTCGGCTAAGCGTCCGACTTCAGCTCAGGTCATGATCTCATGGTTTGTGGATTCGAGCCCTGCGTCGGGCTATGTGCTGACAGCTAGCTCAGAGCCTGGAGGCTGCTTCAGATTCTGTGTCTCCCTGTCTCTCTGACCCTCCCCTGCTCAGGCTATCTCTATCTCCCTCTCAAAAATAAATAAAACATTTTTAAAAAATTGAAACCAGGACTATCTGTCTCCAAATCCATACTCTGAGCCATCGATGCTACACTGTTTCCAAATGACACGTCTCTCCCTTGAGGACTGTGTGTGGTGATATGGGGACATCAGAGCACAAGAATCCTATGGCAGAGACAACAAACTGCCCACCCCGTATCCACCCCCCCATTTTCATTACTAACAGAACCCCAATTCTATTTAGGGCTAATTCTATGTGCCAGAAAGGCACATTTACCAGCCCTCCTTGTCCAGCAAGATGTAGAAGATGTAGACAGAAGTCATTAGATGGTGTTTTCTGAGAACCCCTTTAAAGGTAAAGGACTCAGCTGGTAAGCACCCTCTCCCATTCTTCCTGCTTGAGATACCAACATGATGGCTGGTGCCTTGGCAACTATCAAGAGCTCCAATGCAATGCGGGAGAAGGATCATACCATAATAATAAAGTGGATTTCTAGAAGTCTGAGTCTCTGTTCATGGAGTGACCACATCAGCCCTCAATTGCCACCTTGGGACTTCTCTTTAGGTGAGAAAATTAAAACCTTTAATAATGATTTAAGCCACTATGTTTCAATTCTATGTTGCTCATGGACAAAGGCCATTTTTAATCTGATAAAAGACCTCTCTAAATACCACTCCTGTAACTATTCTTAGAGGACTCACTCATTTACAGTGCTCTCTATTGGTCTTCTTGCTTCAGAAAAGTCAGAGAACCATGCTGGCTGATATTATCCTGCCCTATGCCCTAATATTGCCACTATATGGACCCCTCATCCCTATCTGCCAGCCTAATATGGCAGGCCAGTGGTTACTGGTTCCCAGCCAGGCCTGAGAATGTAACCACCTGACCACTGGCCTGCACTAACTTCTTGTCTCCTCCTGGCTGTCCCTAAAAGGAAGTTCAATATCTTAGCATCTGTCATTACTCCTTTGCTCTTGTACAGTTCTTTATATTTTACAGAGCATGTTCTGAGCAATAATTTTTTTGATTATCACGACAATGTTGACCAATGAACAGGGATGGTATTTGTTGTATCCTCATTGAAGAGCTCAGGAGACCTGAACTTGGAGAGGCTGAGTAATTCACTTACTGCACAGAGCCAGGATGCAAACTCGGCTCTTGGACTCCAAGGTTCCCATTTTTTCCATTATGCCAATTGCTCCCAATAGACTTCTTAGATTCTAATGAGAGAAGCCGGAGACACAGCTCGGTTCATACAACCTCCTTTAAAGCAAGTTTGTCTGGCCACCAATTGCCTGTCTCCACCCAAAATCTGAATTGTTCATCATCATCAAAAGGCTGATATAGTCACCTGAATCAAGTGAGCGACTACATGGTGTTCAAAAAATCAATTAAGTCAACACCATCTGTGTCCACCGCACACTTGGACTCTATAATAGGCGATGTTGACATGAACAAACACCGATAATTCTGTAAACGCCCTACAGCTGAATCACGTATGTGAGAACAATGGCAGCTTTCCTGCTGTTGCTCTGAGGATGGGGGAAGGCAGTGACAAGTAAGGCTGAGAAGATGCTGGCACACAAAGACCTGGAGATAGGAGAAGAAATTGGCATTCCCAATTAGTCAGGAGAGGATTTTCAGGGAAAATGGAGTGTCAGACGCTATTTAATTTGCGAATGAAACAAGTTTAGGAAGATAAGTGCCAGTTCAAACAGAAACAGAAATGGGAGAATAATAATAAGAGCTAGCACGACACTTGCACGCTACTAGACAGAGTTCTTAAGTGTGGGAGCCAGAAATTGGCTCTGGCTGATGCAAGCACAAAGGGAATTTGCTGAGAGAAGATACTGGGTTACTCATATAATTGCCAAGAACTCTGGAGGACTAAACTCTGAAAATAGACAGGAACAAAGATGCCAGACAGACAGAACTACTCAAAATCCTACCACACAACTAGTCTAGCACTGGACTCAGTGTATCAGTTAGCTGTGTCTGCAGTAATGTTAACAAACCCTCCCAAAGATGCAGGCACACATGCTAACGGATGCTTGTTGCACACACACATGGAGTCACTCAGAGGCTCATAGGCAGGGCCTATGACAGGGCCACTTGTGAGGCTCCATGTTGGACAACTATTGGCTTTCCTAGGCTAGCCTCCAAGGGGGTGAGTGGGGTGACTCTGCTCTACTCCACGTGTCCCTCATCCTCCACCGTGTCTAGACCAGGCATGTTCTCATGGAGAGGAGCAAAGGAATTACAAAGCCTCTCTCTTGAGACCTAGGCTCAGAACTCGGAACCATCAAAAATTCAGCCAAAGCAAATCACAAGACCAGCCTCGGTTTAAGGAGTAGGGAAATAGATTCTGCCTCTTTAGTAAGGGAACTGTAAAACCACACAATAAAGGCCCTGATACAGGGGGGTGACAAATTAGGACCATTGATTCAATCATTCTGCCACCACGCACAGGAAACCACCACTAACACATCTGTCCTGACACCGTATGTGGCCTCCACCACCACCCCCTTCTTTGCATCCCAGCTCTAGATTCAGGGCTTTGGACAAAGATATTGGGATAGCGGGGACTAGATCATGGAGTTGTATATTAAAGGCCAGAAACACTGGGAAACCAAGTATCTCCAGTTTTTTCATTTCCTTCAGAGGAGAGGGGTTCTGCCTCTCACCGAGACCTAGGAGGTGGAGAATAAGCCACACATAGGGAAGAAGTTCAGGTGCTGGGTAGCCAAAAATCTGACAGGTTTTTTTTTTTTTTTAAGTTTTATCTATTATTTTGAGAGTGAGAGAGTGTGACTGGGGGAGGGGAAGAGAGAGAGAGGGAGAGAAAGAATCCCAAGTAGGTTCCACACTGTCAGCACAGAGCCCAATCGGGGCTTGAACTCACAAACCATGAGATCATGACCCAACTCACTCAACTGACTGAGCCACCCAGTAGCCCCAGATAGCTTGTTCTTTAAAACCATCCAGTGTTTGTTGGGGTATATTACAGGAGGTCCCCAACTCTTTCCCCTCATTGTATCCATGTCTTTTGCCATATAGCTTGCCTTCCTCCATGGGCAGGTGACCCACCTCACTCTTTGACGCTAAACTCAATCAAATCATTCATGTGCTCGTGTTGACTCATAGGATGTTAGCAAATGTCTCATAAGCAGACACCTGTAATGGGCTTGCACATTAAAGCTTGTTCTCTTATACCTCTGTTGCCTCCATGGGAATGTGCCCGTGCTGGCTGGACAGAGAATGAGAGACATGTGGGCTTGAGTGGAAGTTCCCTGGATGACCAGGGGATCAGCCAGCTGACACCTAGGCAAGCCGCAGAAGTGTGCTCAAGCTCAGCCTGGATCAGCCAAACCATCTTGCCAACTTCCAGCTGACCCAAACACATGAGCCATAAACCCTTATTGTCACATGCCCCTGAGGTTTTGTGGTCACTTGTTACAAGGCATTATTTTGACAACTGAGGACTGACACCATCTGCCAGCAGCATGCAGATTAATAAGCTCATTTCACTCTCAACCACCAAGTTAGATACTAGAATTTCCACTAACACAGAGAGGTTAGGTAAACTGTATAAACTTACCCAGGACAGATGTGATCGTGGCTTTCTTACAACAGAGGCCACTCTCTGGATAACTTTAGCCTGGAACATAGTCAGAAAGAAGAAAGTTCATGACCCTGTGCTGAACTCCTGGGAAGGGGCTTGTCCTCACCTTGTGTGGGCCAAATGCGACTCTAAAATGAGCCAGGAAGCCTTGGATAATAACCAAGAAACTATTCCAAGGCTAATCCCATTAGTGTGGACCCTGGGAACAATACAAGGTCATTCCCTGTCCTGGAAAGTTCTTGAAATAAAGGAACCACCAACAAGCACCTAGAAATATTTCAATTGTGTGTGGTTTCTCTTTGTAACTGGCTTAACTGTAATAGGATTTTGTCTGTTCCTGATTTTCAAAGGTCTAACAGTATTTAATGAATATAGATAACTCTGTAAAACCTAAGCTTACACCATAGACATAGTGTGTTGTGACTACAACGATCAGAATGCCCGGCACACAGTCGGTGCTTACTGGACAGCAAGGCCCTCCCTTGCCCTCTCATATGTCATATTTAAGGAATCATATCACTAAGACTTTCCCCTACTATAAGCCACAATTCTTGGGGCCTGACAGACCTGAAGTTACCTGTTGGTTCAACATATATGTAGGCCTACTATGTGCTAGATGCCAGGAAGATTGAGACCTGGGGCTGACTTTGAGAAACTTAGAATCTAATGAGAACCAAAATTTCTCAGAACCAGATTTAATTAAGAACCGAAGGTTATAGCCGTTTAGTGCCAAGCGGACTGTCACAAGCACCACATTTAGAGGAAAATAATGAAAGTGTCAAATTTACGTTATGTTAGAAGTTTATTTTATTTATTTAATCTCTATTACAAGATATAATGACTGGTTTTCAATTTTTGTAAAGATAGAGATACCATTTTAATTTCCCAAATTGATGAATATGGTATAAATTTTCCATTTTTAATACATAAAAGCTGAAATTTTTATTAGCTTGGGTACACATCTCCTTTTGCCTAAGTCCACAAAACCATAAACATCCCACTTAACAGCTGAAATTATAAACTCCAAATAACATAAATGCTAAATTTATTCATCCATTTAAAGTCTATTAAAGATATCACAAATTATTATTTTAGTGCCTCAGAAGATAAATCGCCTTAAAAGGTAAAGGATCTCTTTCCAGGCAACTCCCGTCTGTGATCCCACATTCTGAGGAAAAAAATTGGCAGCAAGTTCAAGGAAAACATGAGAAGGCCAAATCTAGAGACAGAGTTGTTATAATCACAAAGTTGAATTGCCAACAAGACCTTAACATTATTGCTTACATGCACCAACCAGCATTTAACAGTGAGATCCAGTTGTATGATCCCTATTATCTCATTCCAGGGGCAATTTTGAAACTATTTGAAGAGCTATCCAACTTGGTTCTCGATTTCAAAGTCTTTTCTTTGAAGAGGGAGCTCTTTTTTGTACAGGCATGTGCTCCCAACACACACCTTATCTTAGAGATTCATGGGTTGGCATCTGCAGGACCAATTCTTCAACAAAATGGCTGGTGCTCTGCAGCAGAAAGGAAGCAGCGTTTGGAGGAAAGGAGACAGGAGAAGCTAATTTTGAATTAAAGAAAAGTTCTGAGCAAGAAGGAGAGTGAACATGGGACAACTGAATGGGGAAGGAGGCCTGAATGCGATTCCGCCCATCAGCTGGGGATGTGCCCTCAGGTAGCACTCACAGGTCCTGGGTGTCCATGAAGTGTGAGTTGGGGTAAGAAGGAGACCAAGTCTGGCCCATTACAGGGGCTCGATAGATGACCATGCAATGAAAGGCCCATTTTACTGCATTGGACTGACAGCTTTGACTGTGACTCTTTTGTCCATAAGGTGAAACTCACGAAGTCAAAATTAGCTTTGTATATCCATCAAATTGCCTAAAAAGTATAGGAATTTTTCTCTCTTGCTTATCGGTGGCTAGATTGGTTGCTGCCATGTTTACTTGCTCCATATTGGAAATCAACAAACTGGCACCTCTCACTGAGCCCATCAGAGGCAGATTTTCCTCCAGTGATGGAACTCATGAGTATTTCTCAAACGAATGCCATATGAAGCAGCTGGCTTGTGTTAGAGGTCATGTTGTGAGAAATAATAAATATCTTTATGCACCAGGAACACACTAAATGTAGCAAGACTTGTATATCATAAGAGGCAGGTGGGGACTTAGGTCAGGTAGGAAAGAGTAAATTTACCTCAGTGGAAGTATACCCAGTCCAGGATAGAAACTTACAGAGCAGAACGTCGGGGCCCCTGGGTAGCTCAGTGGGTTGAGTATCCGACTTTAATCTCAGCTCAGGTCATAATCTCATGGTTCACAAGATAGAGTCCCACATCAGGCTCTACGCTGACAGTGTGGAGCCTACTTGGGATCGTCTCTCTATCTTATTCTCTCTCTGTCTCTCAAAATAAATAAAATAAAAAAAAAAGAAACTCACAGAGAAGAATGAAAACTAAGCAGTCCACACTGCTTAAATTACTTGTCCTTTTTCCTAGAAATGTGGGGAGGGATGCGCATACATTTGAATTTGCATAAGTCAAATTGGCATATGATGCAATTGAGTTATGTTTTCTCATTTACCTGGATGTGTGCTGTCCAATACTATGAATTAGAATATGCTGTAAACCTAAAAAACACACACAGGACTCAAACCTTCATACACAAACATGTAAAACACCGCTTTAACAACTTTTCTTATTGACGACATTTTAAAATTCTATTTTAGGTATATTGGATTCAATTTAATCTTGGTAAAAATTCATTTCACCTGTTTCTTCTCACTTGGTTTAAACATGGCCCCTAGAAATTTTAAATGACATATAGCTCCTATTATATTTCCATCAGATAGCACTGGCCTTGACAAAAGGCCTAGATTGAGTGGAATTATACCGGACTGAAATTTTGAATTGTTAACATACATTAAACTTGATAACATTATTTGAAAGCTGTCCCTTTCTTTAAGTCCTACAACATTTAAGGAAGTGCTAGCTTAAACCATTGTCTACAAGTAAGCTGATAATCCAGAACTCCCTAGTCAATTCTGTCCCAGCAGGATTGGGCCAAGTCCCAGAAGCTATCTGTAAACCTACAGCATTTATGCTGTATTTAGATAATCTATTGATCTTCAAGACTGAACACTTTGAGTTCAATAGAACTACATTAATTTGTAAAGTTTTAATTCCTTTTTTTTTTTTTTTGCTAGCTGCCATATATTTTATGCATATATGTAGAGATTACTTTGGCCCCAACATTTTATTAATAAAAAAGTCTGAAACATACAATTAACATGCACACAAGAAGAAGAGGAAAGACCTAGACATTGGCTCTGACAGATTGATTATTACATTTGAAATGAAAGCAGTGGGACCCAAACCATTGACTGGTCCCTCAGCTGAATTGTCCCCTTGGTCAAGTACAAGGTATACAGAGTAGACTATGCAGTGAGGAGGAGAAGCTGGAAGAGAGGTTGGGGGTAGTCAAATGCCAGTTCCTACTCACCCTACACAAGCTCCTTGAATCTTCATTATGTTACTTCTCAACAAGCAAAAAAGGGCTCCTGGCTGATATGTGAGCCAAGCCTCCTGGAAAAAAACAATAAGTTGAAAAATATTAGATAGGTGAAACAAACAATTCATCAGATAACCTTAACCAATGTATTATTGAACCACTTCTATAATCATTCTGTTCCTTGCAGTTTTGATTAAGGTTTCTATAAGTGACTTAATAGAATTTTTTATCTGGAAACTTTATTGTAGGAATTAAAATAAACTCGTGAAAAGTTTTCAAGTCTTAAATACAAAGGAGAGAACATTATTTTGAGAGGAAAGATATGATCAAAGTCCATTGGTAGGAAAATTTAGGTTCTAGAAAACGGGATTTACTGGTGGCCATTGGGTCAGCGATACCAGCTGGATAACGTGGTGTCAATTCCCTGGTCCCCAACATGGCCTTTCCAGAAAGATGTCGTTGGACTCCAAACTTCATTATAGCAGGTAACATTAGTGCCTGCCAAAACCAGGTCTCTTCAAATCAGATCCATTTTTACCATCTTGTTTTCAACATGTTTTTTGTTTATTTTGTTTTGTGTTAGCTTGTTTGTTTTTTCCCCAAATGACAGCACCTGGAAATCTATTTTGGAAACTGCCTTCAGGCTACTGGAGCCTATTTTGCCCATGTGCATAGGATGTTGGGCGCTCCTGGGAATTTATGTGCCCCCATCTTTGGCTCTTAACTAACGACCCTCGGGTGTGGGAGCCTTGGCTAAGGACAGGTTTGGGGCAGAGCTTCTGCCCCAGAACTTCCTGCAGGACTAGCCTGAACTCCACTCTGCAGGCGTCTGTCTGCTTCTTCCCTGTCCTTCATCTTCACCCCCTTGTTGATGTCTCTGTGAAGTATTTCCTTAATTCCTCACTTGGCAGCTGGACCCACAGCTCAGAATCTGCTTCTGGAAAACCTGAGCTATTGATCAACCTGGGATCTCTCACCATAGTGAGCCCTAAATCATAAACTTATTTTCCACTCATCCTAGTACCCGTCCTAAACTCCAGCAACATCCTCAAGTACTCATACCATTCCCCAGACTCAATCCATCTTTTTCCATCTTCTTGTTGTTGCAACTATTGTCTTTGCTGTGTGGAATTCTCAGAGCTTGTGGTCTCTCTTATTTTTAGGTTTATTTATTTATTTTGAGCGAGACAAAGAGAGAGAGCATGTGCACTCATGCACACAAGCAGGGGAGGGGAAGAGAAAGAGGGAGAGAGAGACAGGATCCACACTGTCAGCACAGAGCCTGACAAGGGGCTCAATTCCACAATCTGCAAGATCATGACCTGAGACAAAATCAAGAGTCTGACACTTTGGGGTCCCTGGGTGGTTCAGTTGATTAAGCCCCTGACTTCAGCTCAGGTCATGATCTCATGGTTCTTGAGTTCGAGACCCACATCAAGCTCTGTGTTGACAGCTCAGAGCCTGGGTCCTGCTTCAGATTCTGTGTCTCCCTCTCTCTCTGCTCCCCCTCCCATCTCTCTTTCTCTCTCAAAAATAAAGAATAAATTTTAAAAAACATTTAAAAAAAAGTTTGACGCTTAACTGACTGAGCTGCCCAGGCGCCCCTGAGCTCTCCCTTTTCTGAGCAGACCTTCCTTGGCTCTCCGGGTTTGCCCCTCCATCGCCTATTCTCTCCTGGGCCTGGGTACACTTTGCTCCTAGGATGTGGCTGTAAAGCTACACTTGCCTGAGTTCTAATCCTGGGTCCACCACTTCCAATTGGGTTACTTAATCTCTCTTTCAGTTTCCACATCTGTAAAATGGATATAAAAGTCAAATCTGCTTTCAATCATTCCTGTGAAACCAGATGAGACCATTGGCATGCAAAGCACCTACCGATGACGAGTTTATAGTAAATGTTAGCTGTTGTTTCTGTACCGTGATCATTTGTTTATGAGCCTGTTTCTGCTGTTCACTCCTCAAGGGCAGAAGTCATATCATATTCATCTGAATAAACGTGTGCTAAATAAACAAACATGCTCCATCAAAGAGCAATTCCTTGGAGAAGGGTAACATTTTAAACTGTTAGTGTTGAATCCCTTAGGACATCCATAGTTTGCATACTACCATGTAATTTTTCATGACCTTCCTATTTACTCATTACATGTCTCTAAGCTAATTTGCATCAATCATTTTCTTTTAACCTGGATGACCTTATACTAAGAAACAGAACCTAGAAGTTCTCGAGTTTAATATGTTCATCGTGTTTTTTTCTAATATTCATTAAAGTAAGTATGCAACCCCTAAAATAAAGCCTATGCCTCTGTACCTGTCCCCAAGTGATATCATACATGCCTCTTGGCATTCCCATCTCACTCGGGAAAACTGCCTCAGGAAATTGGCGACAAGTCAACAGATGCTCACAAATGTACATGGAGTTTGGATAAATATCAGAAGAGCAATAAATCACTTAACAAGATCTTGGACCAGATAGCTCTCTGTTTTGAACCTATATTAACTCACTCTGTGATCTTTGACACCCAGCTTCTTTTAGCTGTTCTCAGGCACAGCAGACATGTTCTACATTCTGCCTCACACAGCAAAGGAGGGTCTCTGTACTCCCAAACACTCAGGACCCCAAACATGTAAACTAAGTCAAAACACAGGTAGATGTGCCTCAGGATAAGCACACTAGAACATGGGTCCACACCTCTCCCTACCTTGCTTGAACATGTTTCCTGCAGGAGGTGAGTTTGAAGCTGAAGCAAGAAAGAATTTAACAGATACAGAAAGAAATACCAGCCTTTTCAGTAGCACAGGGACAAGGCCTGGTAAAGTCTAAATATGGAAGGACACAGGTCCCACTCCTCCCTCCAGTGAAGGAATGTTGGGCATGAGCATCCTCTGACCTTGTCTTTCCATTGCTCTAAGCTGACTACACATCCTAGCATTTGCCTGGGGTCTTCATCTCTGGAAAAATTCCAGCAGGGTTTCCCTGGGACTTTCTCACCACCACCATCGCTCCCTTCCCCTGCCCTGACACCCCCCTCCCCCCGACAAAGTTCCCTATCTAAGCTATGTGGAGTTCAATTACCACTTTTAAAACTAGCTGCACTTGGAGCGCCTGGATAGCTCAGTCAGTTAAGTGTCCAACTTCGGTGCAGGTCATGATCTCATGGCTCATGAGTTTGAGCCCTGCATCAGGCTCTGCTGACAGCTCAGAGCCTGGAGCCTGCTTCAGATTCTGTGTCTCCCTCTCTCTCTGACCCTCCTCTGCTCATGCTCTGTCTCTCACTCCTTCAAAAATAAGTAAACGTTAAAAAAAAATTTTAATGAAAAATAAAATTAGCTAAACTTTAACAAAAAGGAATTTCAAAACTTTGGCCACCAACTGCACTTGGGGCCAAAAATGGGTAAAACTAAGATAAGCAAGAGGATGTTTAAGCCTGAAAAAGTACAGTTTACCTTTCAGAAGGGAAGGATGGCTGAGTGATTTCTGTTCCATGCAAACTAGAGTAGGGACTGGGTGATCAGGAGTTGAGGGGGAAAGGAGACTTGGACAGATTTGGCCTTAGGGAGGTAGTTTATACCCTTCATTATCATGTGGTAATCCTGGTACCACCAATACCAGGCATCACTCAGAAATTCGGTAGAATCCCAGAGCCTCGAGCCCCAGCCTGGACCTACCAATTCAGAATTTCATTTGCATTCGGCACAAAATTTGATGTGGTCTCACCAGCCTCTTTGCCATTTTGTGCAATTGCAAACACTTGATCAACGGGTTCCTGGCTTCCCACCTTTCAGACAGACCTCCTGAGCACCAGTCAATTACCGTTGGCAAAAGGCCAGTTTTGGGGTACCTGGGTGGCTCACTTGGTTAAGCATCTGACTCTGGATTTAGGCTCAGGTCATGATCTCATGGTTGTGGGATCAAGTCCCCAGTTGAGCTGCATGCTGTCAGCACAGAGCCTGCTTGGGATTCTCTCTCTCCTTCTTTCTCTGCCCCTCCCCCACTCACATGCACACACACACGCTCTCTCTCTCTCTCAAAAATAAATAAATAAACTTCAAGAAAAAGGCTGCTCTTACTCCATGCCCTCCTCCACTCACATGGGCCTTCAGTCATTGCCTCCATTGTCAACATTTTTCTCGTTGCCAAAACCTTCTCACCTCATGGCCTTTGCATGTGCTGTTTTCTGTCCAGAACACTGTTCAACTGGCTAACACACCTCTTCCATCCAGTCTCAGAGACGCTTTTCCCATCCCTCAGTCTAATGCAGATCCCCTTCCATTCTTCCTGTGGCACATAGTTCTTTTTCTACCAAGTAGTCATTACAATTATAATTACAAATTAGATGTTGTTGTTCAGGGAGGAGCATGTATATTTGTTCACTGCTATGTACCCAGCACCTATACAAAGCCTGAGTCAGAATAGGTGCTCAATAAATGCTGTTTGAATACATAAGTAATTGAAATCAGTTTCTTTACTGCAAGACTCTTGGAGACTAATGAACATCATCAATCTCTAAAAGAATGATAAAGCATTCAGTGTTTCCCAAACTCATTTGCCTCTCTGCGGAAAACCAATAATGATCTCGGGAGTAGGGTTCTACAGAACACAGTTTGGAAAATCCCAGAGAGAAAGATAAGTGGGAGAAGAGAGTGTTCCTCAAAGTCAGAGCTTCACATAATTCTAAGTAAGATAAAAAATAGGAATACTTATTTCTAAAGGTTCTCAGGAAACAAGCACGATGACAGATCACACTGGTAAATTTGTGTAAATTGTGCAAACCTCCCAATCATGTAACTATGTAAATTGTGTAATTGTTTGTATAATAATGTAATCTCCCAAATCTTGTGAAGATTCATTCATCTGTGAAAATGGCCAGGAGGACGTTACAGACTCAAGAACAATCAATTGAAGAATAAGAGGAGCCATGAATCCTCAGTTACCAGCACTATGAAAAAGCAGCATTTTTGGAGAGTCTATATAACAACCATTTGGAAACTAATTTCCTCAGTCATCTTTCCCTGAGATCACTGCACAGTACAAGATAATGGAATTATCCATCATATCAGTCATTAAAGGGACAGAAATAAATTATCTTGGGGGAGGCCACAAAGCGAAGGCACTTTAGCTGCTATTGCTGAGTAACAAACAGTTCCAAAATGTAGTGGCTTAATATAGCAATAGTCATCTATTTTGCTCATATGTCTACAATTTGTAGAGGAATCAGTGAGGAAAGCTTATCTCTAGTTCATGTGGCTTCAGCCTGAGCAGTCAGACTGTAGCCTGAGGGAATTCTTTCAAGATAGCTCATTTCCATGATTGGCAAGGTGGAGTGGGATTGGAGCTCTACCAGCAGCGTGGACCCAGGGCCTCAGCCCCTCTCCGTGTGAGCATCTCCATGGATTGCTTGGACTTCCTCACAGCATGGTGGTTGGGTTCCAACTGTGAGTGTCCCAGAAGACAAGAAACTGCATGGTCTTATGTAATCTAGCCTCGAAAATCTCAAGCAATCACTTTTGCTACTTTCTATTGATGGAAGCAATTACAAGCTCACCCAGATGCTAAGGGAAGTGAATTAGACCCCATTTTCAATGGAGGAATGGCAAGATTTGTGAAGAGCATAAAGAATGAGGGAGATCATTGTAGCCACCTTTGGAGAAAATGCCACAGAAGGAAAAAAACAAATAAGAATAGTTTTTTAAAGAAATACAAAACTTGTTAAAAATAAAACCCCTCTCTGAATCTTTATTACAGAGAGAGGAAAGATAGATGTCAATATGTGTCTAGATAGAGTAGGGAATTTGTTCCTAAAAATGTAGAGACTTGATCCAGGATGATCCACGGGTATCTAATGCGAACATTGAGACCTACATCTTACCCCAGTGAGCTATGAATTTGATGAAGGTGAAAAACAGTCATTGTGTCAGAAAACATAAATAGCTGAAGGCATTTGACCAAACAAAAACAAAAATTAAAAGAAAAATTCTTCTACCTATAGAAAAGCTACAAGGCTGGCCAGCACTGGTCATTTGAAGGCACCGGCTTTCAAATAAGTCCCTGATTTTCTGGGAGAGTCCCAATTTCAAATATTTTGTCACCATGACAATCCTGATCTGAGCCTTGAAAGATAAGTAGGATTTAAATATTCTGCCAAGCAAGACAGCCAAACAATAGACAACAAGGAGACAAGGAGTGGGTAAGGGAACAAGAGCAACAAAAAGCCATCTCTTATCGGTTTTTTCTTCTTTTGCTCAACGTGTCAGAACACACATGCTTTGTAAAAGCAGCCAGCACAAAGTAGGCCCTGAATAAATAATTTATAAACACTAAAGATTTCTCCCTTCTCAGCCCACCTTAAATGCCTTAAAATGTCCACATTATACAGTCTTTCCTTTGGTTGAGGTAGCCGAGGCAGACACAGAGATGTACCACTCAGATCTCTATCTCTGAGAAAGAACTCACTGTCCAGCTTCAAGGATCATGGGCCATGGACAGCCTTCAGCTGATAATGTCTTTAGGCTCTGCCTCCCCTTTCAGGCAAAGGTCATGTTCTTCTCAGAATGGCTCCCAGGCAATGACCGAGCAAGATGGCAGTGCGGGATCCACCACTTCCACCCAACACGGTGCTCCTAAATGGGCAATCTTTGTTCTGGGGTCCTCTGGGCTAGCACAGGCTTCATCCCACCTGCACCATGGCCTGAACATTCCCACTGTGCAATCTGCTTCATATTCTTTTGCTTTCACAGGTATGATTCCCCTGTAAACTCTTTACTTCCTAACTTTATTTCAGCATCTGCTTCCCTGAGAATCCAATCCAGGACAGGCAGCATCCTCAAAGGGTCTCCACGAAAAGGGCAAAATCCCAGTATAGGAAAGTTCAAAAGGCACTTTCAACCCTCAGCGCCTTAGACAAGCACAATGGTAAGGGGACACTGAGCAGGTACGTGTTGATGGGGGAAGAGAATAGATAAGGGAAGATTGGAATATTTTCTCGGTGTAATGTTCATCAGTGGCCAAGAAAGGAAGGGATGGTAGATAGAGCTTATAAGACATTTCCATTGTATTAACTTGGAGGACAATCTCTTTGGAGGAGTCTTAGGCAACTCCTACCCCTGCCCAAAAGATACCATGGTGGAACAAGACTTCCTTTGGTCCCCAAACTCTTCCCTAAAGTAGCTGAAATTTACAGACCTTAACGATAAAGCTGAGTGATGATCTTGACAATAATATAACTGTTTACTTTTAGGAACTAACTTTACTCTTAAAATGTAAAAATATGACTTATTTCAGCTAGGTATTTCAAAAGGATCAGTGGCTTACTTGGGCCTGGGATATGTGGGTTCTGAATGCCCAGCCATCCTTGGTAAGGGATCTATACCCACCTGGCCCTGAAGAGAGCAAGGACTTCACAGCAGTCTTGCTGGGAAGCCTAAGCAATAGGACACACACCAGGGCTATGGTGTTACTGATACACCTGCCAAGACCTGCTGGGAAAATGCTCTTTCTCCCTCATTAGCAAAGGTAGGACCCTAAGCTTTGAAAGAACTGCACCCTGAACACCAGTGAGCCTCACACCACAGCACCAAAGCAGGAAGGAGGAGAAACCATAACCACCTTACACTCCCTTTCTGGGCAAGTATCCTTTCTTCCCCATTGGGTCTTAGAAACTCAGAAAGCAATATTAATACTTCTTATGTTTCATTCATACCTGAGAATCTGCATGAAAACCAATTCATTGGATGGGAGGGTGTGTGAGGGTGGGGAATCTACTTCTAGTTTCTATCCTATTGGAACTAGGGATTTAACCTCTAGTCAGAGTGATACAGAGGTCACTAAGAAATTTTATCTACTAAAAAGCACTGATGTTGCCTTACAAGGTAGAGGATAGAGAAGAAAATAAAGGTCAATGTCCCTCAGCAGAAATAGCTCCTCCCCATCTGTGTGTAAACAGTCTAATGACTAATCAACCAACAAACTAACTAGCTCTTCAATATATATGTTTTCTCTGCTTCACGTCTTCTACCTCCCAGCTTCTTGCTCATAGTATCAGCTTCTTGATATTTTTGGCTCACTTGCAGTGCATTCTGTTTCAGGCTCTTCTCTGTCTTTTCTATTCCTTTTCCTGTTTCTCTCGTTATAAGTCTTCACAGATGCTGTCAACTTTAAGTTCACTGTGGCTGTAGTAGACAATTTCCAGCAGGCTGAGCTTCCCATTTCAAGCAACTTTAAATTCTCCACCTGAGATCCATGGGAACTCACTCGGCTGCAGCAAGTGCAACCCAGAAGAGTAAAGGAATTAATGCTTTTGAAGTAATAGTTGATGGGGGCCAGCACTCAGTGAGCAAACTCTCTGGCTTCCATGTCCAGCAGGACATTTCTGCACAAATCTCATGTGGTTTCTCAAAGGGTTCTCAATAGGGCTGAGCTTCAGGTGCCCCACACTGGTAACCACGCATTAATTCTTTATTAATTTTTCTCTCCTACATGTCCCACTTTCCCTGGTCTCTACTTGTGATCGCCTCTTGTGATATTCAGGGTTCTCCAGAGAAAGAGAACCAATGGGATGGATAGGTGGGTATGTAGGTAAGTAGACAGATGAAGGAAGGAAGGAAGGAAGGGAGAGAAGAAAGAAAGAAAGAAAGAAAGAAAGAAAGAAAGAAAGAAAGAAAGAAAGAAAGAAAGAAAGAAAGGAAGGAAGGAAGGAAGGAAGGAAGGAAGGAAGGAAGGAAGGAAGGAAGCAAAGAGAGGTTCCTGAGATGCTCAGTTGGTTGAGAGTCCGACTTCAGTTCAGGTCATGATCTCACAGTTTGTGGGTTGGAGCCCCGCATCAGCCTCTGTGCTGACAGCTCAGAGCATCGAAGCTGCTTGGGAATCTGTGTCTCCCTCTGTCTCTGACCCTCCCCTGCACATGTTGCCTCTCTCTCTCTCTCTCTCTCTCTCTCTCTCTCTCTCTCTCAGAAATTAAAAAAATTTAAAAAAAAGAAAGAAAAGAAAAAGAAATTTATTATAGGAATTGTTCATGCAGTTATGGAGGCCAAGAAGTCCTACAGTCTGTCATCTGAAAGCTAGAGAACCAAGAAAGCCAGTGGTATCATTCAGTCAGATTCCAAAGGCCTGAGAATGAGGAGTTTCAACATCTAAGGGCAGGAGAAGATGAATATCCCGGCTCAAGAAGAAAGAATTTGACCTTCTTTTGCCTTTATGTTCTATTTGAGCCCCTGGTATTGCTGAGGGTGGATCTCTTCACTCAGTCTACTGAGTCAAATGCTAACCTCATCCAGAAAACCCCTCACAGAAACACCCAGAAATAATGTTTTATCAGTTATCCGGGCCTCCCTTAGGCCAGTCAGGTTAACACAAAATCAATCATTACACCTCCTGAATAAACTTTCTATGCCCAAGTTACTGTCTCAGCATCTGCTCCTGGGGGATCCTAAAGAAAGTTCTAGTTTAAAGCCCAAGATAAACGATTTTCTCCCTGCCCCTGCCATCACTGTTTCATGTATTTTGACAGAACTTCTTACACAACATCATGGCATGAGCTATTGGTGGTCTATTACTGGCTGCACTTCAATTTGGACCTCTGGTCTAAGTGCCTTTAGGCAGAGGTGGAATTATATGGTGCACATGGCTGTTAAGAGCTGCTTCCTTAGCAGGAGGCCATGAGGGGGGCCATTGTCTGTAGAAGAAATATGAACAGGACAGGCACTCTGAACAACTGATTTAGTACAGAATCTAAATATCTGTGTCTATATCTTGACACATCCTAATAGTACATACGACATTTCCCCCTCTTATCCATATCTGGATATAGATATTATTCCAGACACCCACATTTATTTATAAATAGAAGTGATCCAAACAGTGCCAGAGACTAATGAGCCACTCAATTTTGTTCTGACTCCTGAGTTTCTTCTTCCAGTAGAATGTTCTGTGATGGACTCTGCTGATCAATTAAATGGACAAGGGCCTGGTTAGGCAAAATGTCTGTGTGAGAGGAAATAGGGATTGAGCTAGAGAAGGCTGAGAGAGGTATCAGATTATGATGCAAGTGTGAGCCCAAGGAAAGGAGAGAGGGAGGGAATTTGGGATGGAAGCATTCTAGATCACCGTGCAGTCAAAGGAAGGTTTGGCAAAGTTGTCTGGGAGTTCTTGAACCAAGCTGGTTAGTAAAGGAGTCCCCTGCCTCCCAGGGACAGACCTGCCTTTGTATTCCCACTGCACACCGTCATTGGTGGGGAGAAGCCCATAGGAACTATAGCCTTGGCACAAACACAGGCCAAATTTCAAAGTGCATCAGCTGGAGCTCCTGTCAATCACTCACTCCATTCTACAAGTTCTGGGAGATCATTCTCATGATTGCTCATGGACTATATGATGGTCACTCTTACTTGGGACCTTCCCTGCTGGAGGGCCATACACCCTACTATCTCTGGCATGGCCAAATGATCTGCTTTGGCCAGTAAATGCAGGCAGAAGGAAAAGGTGTCACTTCCAGATAGATGCTTTAAAAGTCAGCATGGAGTTCACTATGTTCTCTTTTTCCTCTTCTTCAACAACCAGCAACGTCTCACATAGAAGCTATTTGTTCAGCCTGGATCCCAAGACAAGGATGAGGATGTGGAACAGAGCCGCAGCCATGGTCATGTTGTACAAACAAAAAGACATCTTGGCTGTTGTAAACCATTCAGATGTTGGGTCCTTTGTTACTACAGCATAATCTAGCCTACACTGACCTATACACAAGTTCTGTCTCTCTCCGAGTCCTCTCCTCCACCCATATAAAAAAAGCCACATTATCCTGATGCAGGATCTAAGAAAATGATTTTCTTCACCTGCCTTTCTCTATACCCCTACTGGCAAAGGCAATAAATTGGGCTTTTTAAAATTATTGTTTGTTTTCTCATCAGCTAGCACTATTCAGAAAAATGCTTGTGGTTTTATGTCCTGAATCGAATATTTTTTAAAGGAAAAAAAATATAGGCATCTTGATTTTACAGTCTAGAACTTCTGTGATAGAGTATACACTTTACAGCTCCTCCGTGACGGATTCCTCTTTGGAAACCTTTTCTTAAAATATATATCCTGCATGGCTCTGTGTTTTCATCAATCGTCTTCTGTTATGTACCATAATTCTTTTTTTTTCTCTTTCACAAACCCTTTACAGTAGATTCAAGGGAATAAAATGACACTTAAGAACTTAATGTTCTAGATGAATTTATACAACTTCAGTTGAACGGGAAAATAACCCTGACAAGTGACAAAAGATTCATAAATACAAATCCATTTTGGCATCTGTTTTCCTATTATAAAATAAGAAGGGGAAAAAAAAGGAAGCATCCAGCAGATGCTGGTTTAGAGCAGCTCAATTGGTCACCCACTTTCCCATTGGATGGTGCAAGCAGCTAGTGCGAAGGGATTGTCTGGATTTGATGTATGACCTTCTCTGCGTGCCAGAGATACAAGGGGCTCAGGAACAGTGTGGGAGATTCCTCGTGACTTCATCATGGATTAAAATGGACTTTGCAAACTTCTGGCAAGAAAGAGAACACAGAGATTTGTGGAAAAGATGTTTGTGAGGATGCTGGTCTTCAGATAAAAATAGAAACCAGACAGAATGCTGACTAACTAGTGTACCTAATTATAGGGATTTCTTACAGACAAATGCTCATGTCAGCTTTTCTCTCATCATAATGGTCATTGCTGGTTTCCCAGTCAGAAAAAATAAGAATATTATGCACGGGAAGCCTGCGAATTGCTGTCAGAAGTGTAAAGCCGTGGATGCATCTGGAGGTTTCTTGTGCCTGGGCAACGTGCCTTACAATTTCAAGTTACCACCCCCCCCCACCCTGCAATCCCCCACCACCACCCCCATCCCCTGACTCTCCTCAAACCCGCAGACAGATTCCATGGTCACTCTGGATACCAAAGACATTTGGTTTCTAATAGAATCAGTGGAGTGAGTTTCATTTCAGGCTTCCAGCTACAGTAAGATATTCCAACTGGTGGAAATCAATCCAATTGAAGTACCCTTGAGCACAAATCAAATGAGACTAGACTGCAATTGAGGAAAATTATAGTCATAACTTTGCTTTAGAAGCTAAGTCGGCTTTCTCTCTGCGTGATCTCTGAAAATGGTATGGATGATCTCAGCTATCAGCAACGATGCAGGTGCCAGAACACACTTTTGCTAAAGAGAGTTATTAAAATGTCTTTATCTATCAGTGGTGTGTCATCATTATTAAAAACAAAAACAGAGAGGAAAAATAATAAAGTCGGATCATATTCAAGGGGTTCCAGTCCTGACATGTGCTAGCAATACTGTTAATGCCAGCATTTAGTGGGTTCCTGAAGCGTTCTGTCAATCAATACAAACACGCCCTGATGCAGAAGAGCTGAAAAGGTTACTTTTCATAAGCAAGCTCTCCTACTGGGTTTCCACAGTCCATTTTGTACTTTACTGTCTTGTAATTGTGCATGTCAAACAAGGTTTATGACACATCCATACTCAGGACTGTAGAATGTGACGTGGGAGAGAACTGTAGGCACTACCTCACCCCTATCTGTCCACTCACCCAGCCCCCACTCTGACATGCTCAGCCCTCCATTTCACAGATGAGGAACACAGGAGCCCGTGAAGGTCAAATGAGTTGCCCCAGGTTACCCAGTGAGTTGGAGACGACCAGAATTAACCTACAGGGCCAGGACTGTTTTGTGTCTAGAATACTGTCTCATCGTTCATCAGCAGCTTCAAGTTGTGGTGTGTGTATGCATGTGAGTGTGTGTTTGGCAGAAGCGAGTAGGCTATGAATTATAAATAAATCAATAGTACTCCACCCCAAATTCCCCAAAGGTAACTCCATACAGGATGCCTCCGCTTTTAAGATGCAATTAAAATGCAGTACATTCCAGGAAACAGATGTTATAGAGCTGATCATCCTTAGGCAGACCAGGCAAGGCTCTGCAAATGTGGAGGCAGAAACCGTCACACGAACCAAAGACTGTAGAACGAGGGGACACAGAAGGCAAGAAGCAAAGCCTAAGGGTCCATTACGAAATATCAAATAAAGAAAAATGTAGCAAGTTGAAGAGTAGATGCTGTTGCTGCATGTAAATGAAGCCTATTAATCTTGGAGAGAGGCAGATCAGAAATCCTTAGTGGTCCCGAGTTCTGTTTCCTTTCATTAGAATTCAGCTTGCCGAACGTTTACTGAGATATGGGCTACATGCCAAGCATGAAGTGAGCCACTGGAACATTTAGAGTGGTGGACCAAACAGCCCTGCCTTCAAGGAGTTTATAGTCTTTTGAGAAAGGCAGGCCAGAGAGCAAGTAATTCAGGAAGGGACTTATGTTCTGTACTCTGGATCTCCTAAAAGCACAAGAAGGCATATCTGAAGATGCCCCTTCTACATCTTTTCACGCTGCCTTAGTGAACTAACAGCCCAGCAGCAGGGGGTGGGAATGACCCCGCCCCAGCTACAGGTGAACTCCATAGGTCTAAGCCAATGCACGTGTGACATTTCTGCAGCCCCCATTTCTGCAGGCAGGCACACAACTTAAGTTTGAGAGACGCCCGCTTTCCTTCAGTGGCTGGGGGAAGAGAGGCTCCCTAGTCTACGTCATGTGGAGTGTGAACGTGAGGCCAACATAGTCATTTTATGACTATTAACTGGGTGCCGAGAGGGAAGTTTCCTATTGTCCCAGAGCTGAGGATCAGAATCAAAGCTGGAGAGGAAGAGAATAAGAATTCTAGCCCCTGACAAAACTCTAAAAAGAGCAAGAAATTTCAAGTTTCAAGTGTCAGTAAAAAGCCACCAAACCGGTTCTCCTTGCCCCTAAGTCGAGAGAGGAGGAGCCCCGGGGACCCCTCATGGAGGTTGGGGGTGCCCTCATGTGCAGCAGCTAGACCATATCTCACCCTGTGGTCAGATGCCCCTGGGACTGCAGAAACCCACCCCCCATCTCTAGCCAGGATATCGGGAGGGTGGGGACTCCTGGGAAACACAGATAATCTCCCCAGGAAATAAGCATAGAAACCAGTGCCTTCTTGTCTAGAAGGTTCTCGGGCTGGGAGACCACAGAAGTTTCTGTGACTCCACGTGATTGTCACTGGAGTTAGAGGGGTAGACAGAGCCCCGAGGCTTACAGGCAGCTGCCAGCCCACCAAGGGCACAACCCATCAGGACAGGACTGGAGTGGAGACCACAGAAAGCACCAATAAAAGAAGACGCTGTGGCCCTGGCTGAGGGCTTTTCCCCAGTGCGGGGTTGGCATAAAGGTGGACGGCACCCTGGGAAAACCTGCTCACTATTAACATAGGCCACCAGGAGCAGGTCTCACTGCCAGCGGCAGCCAGCGAATAGAGACCATCTGCCACTTCCCCAGCCCCTCCTCCCAGTGGTAGCTACAGAGCATTCTAGAACCTGAAAGGAGGCAGTCATTGTAGACCCTGAGAGAGGCAGTGGGTTCAGAGAGGCAAAGGAGTGAACTTTGCCCTCTCTCTGCGGCTGCACTGGGTGGACTGGGAGACAGGAGGAGATCTTAAGAGTGGATATGATACTGGAGTGTGAGGCACAAGTAAGACTGGGTTTCAAATGCTGAAATAGACTGTTTTGCTAACCAATGTTGGCCACAAGGTTATGGAGTCCCTTCAGGACACTGGTTGGAGAGAGGGAAGATGAGATTTGTGCTAGCACGTTGCAGCAGTGATTGGAGGAAAGTAAAGCTTTTGAAAATTCTTCTCCCACCACTTTCTAGGTAGCTATGATGGGGATAATTATACCTTACTTCCAGGATTGTTATGATGGCTGTGCATGTTGTCTTACTCTGTTCCGGCTCCTGTAACAAAACACCACAGAGTGGGTAGTTTGTATACAATAGGAATGTGTTTCTCCCGGGTTTGGAGACTGAAGGTGTCAGATCAGGGCGCCAGCATAGTCCAGCAAGGGCCCTCTTCCAGCTCAGACTTCTTGTATCCTCACAGAGATTTCTCTGAGGCCTCTTTTCTAAGGTCACTAATCCCATTCATGAAGGCACAGCCCTCATGACCTCATTACCTCCCAAAGGCCCCACTTTCTAATACCACTGGGCATTAGATTTTCAACCTATGAATTTGGAAGGGCATAAATATTCAAACCATAGCACATGCTTTCAAAGTCCATTTAATGCTGTTCAATGCATACATCTCGAGTTTAGTGAGCTGGGTGGGAAATTGTGGAAGACAGTGAGGTAGATTCTATTTTTCAAAATAATGACTAGAGTATTTTCAGTCCCACATGCTCTTCTAGAACCTTGGCTACATTCCATCAAGAGGCAAAGTCTTCACCCCCACACATGCACACACCTTGAAACTGGGCAAGCCTTTGCGACTATCCAATAGAATACAGTGGAAGCGATCATGTCTTATTGCCAAAGCTAAGTTAGAAAAGGCAATATAACTTCTTCCCACTCTCTCGTGGGACATTTGGCCTTGGATCCCAGCCACCATGCTGTAAGAAAGCACGAGCCACCTGCAGAGGCCATGCATAGGTGCTCCAGTCAGTGGCACCAGCTAAGCTCTAAACTGTTAGTCATCATCAACTGACAGGCATGAGATTAGGTAAGACATTAAGTGAGTCCAGCTCCTGGCCTTCAAGTGGCCCCAGCTAATGCCAAGAGGAGCAGAAAGGAACTGTGTCCGCCAAGCTCCGTTCAAAATGCATATTTGTGAGAAAATAATTATGGCCAATGCTTAAGCCACTACATATTGGGCTAATTTGTTACACAGGCTCAGTAGTTGAAACAGTGAGCCTGGCAGGTGGGCAGAAGCTAGCTGGTAAAGAGCCTTGTGTGTCATTGCAAATGTTTGGATTTTACCCTATGCACAAGGAGGAGCCTTTGATGTGACATAATCCAGTCAAGTTTCAGAAGATGACTCCACCGCAGGGAGAGTCCAGGTGGGGGACTGGTTGGAAGTCTATGACAGTAGTTCAAGCAAGAAACGACCATGGCTTGGATTGGGCAATAGCATTAGAAATAGCAGGAAGTTGACAGATTTATGATAATTCTCCCCTCAACAACCAGAGTTAATATTCCAAATCTCAGGTGTGGCATCATCATTGTTAAATAGTCTTTCCATAGATTAGAGACAGTGGCTGTACGGTGCTCGGTACAAATAAGATGGATAAATGCAGGTTCTGGAAAGGAGGGATGGGGGAGTGTTTCAGGTAGAGATTACAATATGAGTCAAAACCCAGCGGCCCCGGGTGCTGGAGCAATCAGAAATAAGGCCAGGACCAGCAGCCCTTCCTACATCTGCACCCATCCTTGTGGAGGTTCACAAAATGCCAGTGACGGATTGGCTCCTATAATGGGCCTCCCTCCTAAAAGCCCTGGTGATGTAGCTGTAAGCGCCTCAGGGATCCTGGCAGGAAGGGGCTGTCTCAGCCTTCACTTTTATAGGATGTGTATTTAACATCACTGCTATAGTAGACAGTGGCAGTGTTTTCCTTTCTGCGGCTGGGAACTTGCACTTGATTTTATCTTTGCCTTTTTTTCCTAAAAAAGAGGCAGAAAGGATCTGGAGTGTGGCGGGGAGAAGGAAAAGGAATCAGCACTCTGTGAAAGGGGAGAAAATCAAAAGAAATCTAAAGAGAGAAGAGCTGGGATGGGGGTGGGGGGCTTTGTGAGGTTTTTGTATTTGGTAAAAACACAAATAAGGCTGGGAATCTGAGGCCATCACACAATATTTCATTAAATTCCATAAAAGGATGTGAAAGGTCAAGACAGCTTCCATATGAAGATTTAGCCCCCACATTTAAAGTCCTTTGTCTCCCTTTCTGAGCTTACCCATCTCTGGTCTGAAGCGACTGTGTTCAGGGTGAAACCAAACTGGCCAAAATTTCTTCTCAAATTATGATTAGGGTATACAAGCTAATGTCCACAGGACAGGACAGCAAATTGGCGAAGAGCAGGGCACAAAAATAAGCTTTGTTCAAATCCCAGATATGCCACTTCCTAACAATGCAGTGCTGGGTAAATACCTTGTCCTCTCTGGGCCTTAGTTTTCTCATTAGTAAAGATAAAGAAAAATCCATCCCTCATTCCCAGCAGTGTTATGAGCATCAAAAGAGATGACAGTTTAGCCGTAGATATAGTACCTGACACAGAGTAAATGCTGCATAAATTCTAGTTTGCCTCACTTTTGTGTGACTCCTGCTAAATGAATATAGTGTTGCGGATTTACATTAAATAAATATAATGAATATAATATATATGTACCTGTGGAAAGAGGAGAGAGTTATCCTTGGAAGGCAAAGTTATTGGTAACGACTGGCTAAAGTGGTAGACGTGTATTGAGCAGTGGTGACCCTGCGTGCCACATCCCAAAGGAGGGAGAGCACTCGGGGGGCTGCAGGGCCAGAGGGAGGCAGCATCCAGTCAGACTGAGAACACCAGGAAAATTTCCATGACAAGGGGGTCTCAAAATGAACATAAACGACAAGGAGTGTGGTTGGCAGCTTCCAAGATGGCGCTACTTCCTCATACTAACATCTATGTATGGTTGCCTCCTATGTTGTACCTCTGTGACAAGTAGCACACAACTTCCATCTTGGACAAGCCACTGTCTCTCATTCTCTTGGATCACTCGCTCCAAGGATGCCAAATACCATGTCGTGAAGACATTCAAGCAGCCCTGTGGAGAGTTGCATGTGGTAAAAACTCATATGTCAGGTCAACAGCCAGCAAGGAAGTGAGCCCTTGCAGCAACCCTGTGAGTGGAAGCTGTTCTCCAGTTCCTTGGGAGCCTCAACCAGAGCCTCAGAGAGACCCTGGACAGGGCTTCTCAGCCAGGCTGTTTCCAGATTTCTGACCCTCAGAAACTCAGATATAAATGTTTTAAGTCACTGCATTATGGAGCAATTTTTTACACAGCGATGAATAACTGAGACAAATCGGAATACTCTGGATTGGGGCACTGGGCTGGCTCAGTTGGTAGAGCATACTCCGCTTAATCTCAGGGTCGTGAGTTTGAGCCCCACGGCAGATGTGGAGCAGACTTTAAAAAAGGAATGCGCTGGATGAAGAAGTGAGGATAATCCAAGCTGAAGGAAAAGCTTGTGCAAACGCAACAAGCTGTGAAATAATCTGGGGCCTAGTTCAAGCATTCTGGTGACATGGAGCAGATGTCCCAGGATGCCAGGATGTGTTTACACCTATTCTTTGTCCCCCTAACTACTTTCGGTCCCCACTTAATCGACATTCTCAGCCAGGGTACCCCTTCTCCCCATTCTGTCTGTTCTTATTATCTATTGCTGTGTAACAAACTACCCCAAAACTTCATGGCTTAAGACAACACTCTTGTATCTATCACACGGTTTTGCAGGTCGGGAGTCAGGCAGGACTCATCTGGTGATTCTTTGGCTCTGTGTAGCATCATCTAAGGTCACTCAGTTGTCCTCACTGGTGGGATGGACTGGTCTAGAAATCCAGAGACAGTTTCACTCACACATTTGATGCCTTGGTGGGAATGACCAGAAGTCTGGACTTAATGGGACCAACCTGGCTATACATGATCAGGATGGAGTGGTCATCCACTTTATGTGATAGCCCAGAGTTCCCAGGGAGGGTCTTCCAAGAGGCCTGAATGAAAGCTGCAGTGCTTCTTATGAAAGAATGTCACTTCCCCTCGTATCACCTATCAAGGAAATAATTAGGGCTATCCAGGTTCGGGGAAGGGGATTCTAGTCTACATCTCAATGTGAGGAAGACCAAAGAATCTTCAGTCATCTCAATCTGCCTGACTTTCTGGAGTAGGTCTGCCCTCAGATTATTATAGTCCCATTTACTTTTGAAATCACAGTTTGCAATTATACATTTATTGGTGTATTTATTTATTCAATGTATTTCTTTCCAAGTGGATCTAAGCTCCATGAAGTCAGGGCATATCTGTTTACTCACTACCACATATACAGCTTCTAGCCCATAGCCTTGTGCATAGGAAGTGCCCAGCAAATATTGGTTTAATAAATGATTGAATGTTGGGGTGCCTGGGTGGCTCAGTCGGTTAAGTGTTTGGTTCTTGATTTCGGCTCAGGTCATGATCTCGTGGTCATGAGATGGAGCTCTGTGTCAGGCTTCACACTGGGCATGGAGCCTGCTTAAGATTCTCTGCCTCTCTCTCTCTCTCAAACAAAAAAAATTATAACTTTCTAAGCATGAAACCAAAAAACAATGGCAAGCACATAAAAAATGTTTGAAAACTCCCCATACCATTCATGTTTTACCAATTTCCCCTGTTCATATTTAGGCAGAAATAGAATTTTTAATGAATGAGAGTTGAGATGCAAATGAATATTTATAATTCAGAGTATTCACTGCAGCATTATTTTTAATGGCCAACGACGAAAACAACTAAAATATCCAACAGTGAGGAATGGGTTGCTCCAAAATGGCTGATCAGTTGAATTAAAAATAAGAGAGGAAAAGTGAAGAAGTGTTGCTCTGAGCCCTCATCACCTCTGTGGTTTCCTTAGGAAGGGTTGGCCCCGCCACTTTAACCTTTGTACTGTCTCCCTTCTTCCGGTGGAGAGTGCACGGGTGGTATGTTGGGTCAGATTTGCGAAAGATGGGACTTGAGTCCACATGGTTGAGGGAGAGGGTGCTCCTGGGAGAAAGGGAGTGAAGGAAGCAGGTGGCCAACCCTGACAGCTAGCCTGGCGACGAAAATCTGGGCAGGGCCCACCACCCACATGGACAAAATGGATGTCCTGCCTCAGCTCTCTGCCTGTAAGAGACGGTGAGTACTTGTGCCGCATGGCAATTACCAGGTTATCTCAGTTACCTGTGGACATCTGCCGGCCACTGTCCTGTGTTGTCACTGAGTCATTAGGTACCTTGTTCATTGAACGGTATCTCAAGGGGAAAGAGTTCTGGCAATTTGCTTTGGTAAAGTACGAGTTTATGGATGCTGTCCATACCTGGAACCTGATTTTTTTTTAATTTTTTTAAAATGTTTTTTATTTATTCCTGAGAGAGAGAGAAAGAGAGAGACAGCGTGAGCAGGGGAGGGTCAGAGAGAGAGGGAGATACAGAATCTGAAACAGGCTCATGGCTCTGAGCTGGCAGTCAGCACAGAGCCCGATGCGGGGCTCAAACCCATGAACCGCGAGATCATGACCTGAGATGAAGTCGGAGCTTAACCGACTGAGCCACCCAGGCGCCCCAGGAACCTGATATTTTAAAACTGCTTTCTGTATATTTTTCAAACCTTCTATATAGTACATAAAAGGCAGATTGAAAGGCAAGTCATGGAAAATGCAAGTGATGCCACTTTAAGGTTTGGGAAGGTGACACCATTGAAACAAATTGGCTGGTTTACAGAGACTCCCCCCCCAAAAAAAAATAGGATATGGGGCAAGACTGAGCTTTCAGCACTAATTTCTGGATTATGAACAAACACTCCTGTCTCCCTTAGGAAGTCCAGAAGCCACCCAGGAAGGCTCTCTCAGAAGGAAACCCAAGTCATACAACCCTCCCATCGCTTCCTAGAGGGAACGTAGTGTGTGGGGTCCCGAGGAAAGGTGAAGCTTCCCAGGCTGTCCTTGGCTTGCCCAGGCAGGAAAGAAGCTGCCAGAAGCCAAAGGGCAGCTCGTCGGCTGCCGGCAAGGCCACCTCAGGCCTGTCCACTGCACTGAATTACCGTTAGCCAGACTGGGCGCTCCAGTCTACTGTGACGTCCATGGCCAAGGATCATTTTCTTCCTACACAACGAGGAAGCATAAATGGTTTAAGTGAGTCCTGCTCAGCCTTATCCAGATTCTTCTTTGCCACCCCCAGAGACAACCCACTGCAAAGTGCCCAGTTGGCACTCCTGTCTGAGGTGCTTGAATCACAGTCCACAATTCCTATAGTCAGAGCAGACCAGCTTGGGCTCTCTTTCTCTGCCCACACCATCTCTCCCTCCCTCCCCAGCCCCTTTTCCTAGCTGCCTGTCTCAGTATTAACCCAACCTTCTCTACAAGGGAAAAACAAGTTTCTCCAGGATTCTCTCACTGCCCCAGGTCAGAAGCCCTCAAGCAAGAGGTATGAAATGCCCAACAAAACTCTGTGTTTATTGTCCATCTACTATGTTCCAGGTCCTGAGTTGGACCCAAGCGTCACACAAATGAGTTAGACCAAGACCCTTAGGGCCTCCTCAATAAGGAAGACAAACATACACAAACAACCAGTGTAGTGTTTGAATCTCAGGTGTGTTAGAATTCTGCAGTCTTCTTCTCTAACTCAAGGTTATTCTACTTCTAGCCCTCATTCTGCTTCAGCAACAGAAACATGATTAACCTGGAGTTTGTTCCCCACTGTTTTCTCTGGAGTTCATTTCCAGGAAGTTAGCATAGAGTCAAGAATGGGAAACAGAGGCTCTTTGGTCAAGATCTAATCATAGTGTCCAGTACAACCTCCCTCTGCCTGTGTGGTGCGTGGCCTCTGATCTACGGTGGGGGATGGTGTGTGCAGAAGGGACAAGGGGCCATTTTTGAAAGACAATGGTGACATAGAGTGGAAGATGGAGCCAGGGGCAGACAAAGCCTGTAGGCAGGAAGTTGAATCTGGTCTGGATTGGGTGGTGATGGTGGAAGTTGGGAGGCGGGAGGAGCATGGAGAGGAGTTTGTGAGGCAGAGTTTATGGGATATGTGACTGATGAAACGTGGGATAAAGGACAGGGTGACAGTGAGGACGACTTCGAGGTTTTGGCCTTGGGTGATTGTGTGGCTGGGGGGGCCACTTTCACAGCAGGCTGCACATGCAGCAGCGTTCTGCCCAGTAAGCACAGGGGCACTGGCGAGTCCCACTCAGGCATGTACATGATACGTACACGACAGGGCCACCTAGGTAGAACTCAGCATCCACACAGAAAAGAGGCAGAGGACAGAGGCCTGTAGAGCAATGACATGCAAGGGGTGGACAGAGGAAGTGAAAAAAGGAGACAGGAGCTGGTGAGCGGTGGCTGTCAGATGCATCAAAGGCACAGTTTCCAGAAGGATGTTTCCCAGCAGTGGGGCAACGGATAACAGAAGAGAGCCCTTGCATTGGGCACTGTCCCCTGCTATGTTCGTCTGCCGCCATCATTTGTCCGCTAAGGAGCCGCGGAGAAATGAAAGGAAAGGAATGGAAAGCAACTGCTTTCGAAGGAGTGACCGAGAGAGCTGAATCGGGTTTGCCTGGGTTCAGAGTGAACACACGCTGAAAGAGACTGTCTGACCAAGCTTGGCAGAGACGCCAGAGTACAGTTTGATGGGGTGCCTGGAGGCAGGAGTGGGAAACAGATGACTTTTCAAATCCTCTGCAGAACAATCTAGAATTACAGCATTCCCAAGACTGCTAGTTATAAGATGGCAGAATACAACAAACTTTCTGAACCCCCCTTTCTCTAGGGAATCACCCAAAACAACAAGGAGGGAGAGAGAACATGAACTTCATTTCTGACAGATGAGGGGAGCAGGAGCAGATGTAAACCACAGCATTCGAGGAAGAGTGGCCAACTGCAGAGAAATTTAAACAGAGTTCTGGAAGATGCTGAAGATACAAAGTGCATGGGGAACCCTGAGGGACGAAATTAACAATCTTTTCTTTGGATCAGGGATACAGCACAGGAGCTGGCTAGGAAACTTCCCTGTGTTTTTCAGAATGACAGAGGTAAGGGGGCCAAATATCCTGAAGTGGAAATTCTGTGGGTAACCCTCTCTGATTACAATCCAGTTACACCAGCAATGAACGACAAAGGCTTTGAAATCACTACATGTCAGCATCTGTGTGTTACAGGTAAAGAGTTCTCTCAGAAAAGAGTTCATATTCTTAAGCACTTACATTATAAATAAGAAAGGAGGAAATGAATCACACATACACTCTCAAGGGGTTAAAAAATAAGCCTAAGTAAAGCTGAAAGAAATGACTAATCAATAAAAATAGAAATCCATTAATTATATAGTAGGGAATAGAAAAACTATATAAAGATAAATATGGATAAGAGAGACAGACATTTGTTTGGGGGGGTGGAAAAAACCTCTCCAATACATAAGAAAGTAACAGGTTAAGTTAAAGGATAAAGGCACAAAGCATAACCAATGAAAAATGAAAAAATATCCAGAAATAGAGAGTATAGTAAACAAATCATAGGATACTACTTTAATCAGTTTTATTCAAATGTTTGTAAAAACCTGAATATGAAATAATTTGAAAATCTGAATGGAGGATTATTCAATGAGACATAAATTGAACCCCAGAGAGATAGGCAATTTAAACAGACCAATTTCTTTGGGGGGAAGAAAAAAACTAGAAAAAACTTGTCAAATAGCTATCTATCACAAAAACACCAATGCCAGATGGTTTTACAGGGAAAACCTACCAAAACTTTAAGGAATAGCAAAACTCGTGTTACTGAAATTGTTGCAGAATATAGAAAATAAAATAAAGATTCCAAATTCTCTTTTTGAACTCACAACACTTGTACCAAAACCCAACTAAGATAACACAAAAAAGAAAACCACAGACCAATCTCACTTATAACTATTGATGTAAATACCTAACAAAAACTATTGGCAAGTAGAATCCAGAAATTGGTTAGGGAACTTATACAACATGATAAATTGGAGTTCATGCCAAGGGAAAAAGACAGCCCTATATTATAAAACATACAGACACAACTAATCATATCAATCGGCCAAAATGAAAAATCATAAGGAATCCAAATAGAGGCTGAAAAATGGTCATAGAAGATTCACAGCCATTCATGCAGGTGAAGGGGATGAAAGGCATACAAGCTTGCAGTTATAAAATAAATAAGTCACAGAGATGAAAAGTACAGCATAGGGAATAATACGGTAATAATATTGTATGGCAATGACACTTAATGATAGTGGCACTGAATAGTGTACAGAATTGTCAAATCATTATGTTGTGTACCTGAAATGAACAGCACTGGGTATCAACTATATGTCAACAATATTAAAATAAATATAAATAAATAAATACCTATGCCTTGCACATAAGGGCAATTAAAAACAGAACAAAACAAAAATCCACATCCATTCTTGATTTTAAAATTTTTTTATGTTTTATTTACTTCTGAGAGAGAGAGAGAAAGAGAGAGAGGGTAAGCAAGGGAGGGTCAGAGAGAGAGGGAGACACAGAATATGTACAGGCTCCAGGCTCTGAGCTGGCTGTCAGTACAGAGCCCGATGCAGGGCTCAAGCCCACAAACTGTGAGATCATGACCTGAGCCAAAGTCGGTCACTTAACCAACTGAGCCACCCTGGTGCCCCCCCATTCTTGATTTTAATGCAAGTGACTAGAGTTTCCCAGGAAGATGGACCTTCTGTGCTAAAACTGTGAAGTCCCAGGCAAAGGGACATGTGGGTTATGTTAATTTCCATAGAAATAGAGGAATACTCCCTTAACAACAGAGATAGAGACAAACATGGCTATTGATGGACATACATCTCAATCCAAATGGCAACATCAGAGAAACACTACAAATATCAATAAAGTCAGGACTTGGTCAGGGATGTTCCCCGAGACCACTATTTAGTACCTCGTGGAGGTATTAGCCAATAGAATTATTTAAGAATAAAATCAAAGGTGTAAAAAATTAGAAAGGAGCAGGGAAAATTACCATTATCTGCAGATAATACGATTGTATACCTGCAAAGCCTAAGAGAATCAGCTAACTAATGGTTCCAATGAAAAACAGGAGAGGGGGTTGAGTGTATAATAATGATCAAAAAAAAAAAAAAAAAAAGACAGTGTTCTTATGGAAAAACAGCAAGCATTAGAAAATATCACAGAAGAAAAGACATCTTTTACAAGAGCAACAAAAATACAAAATATCAAGCAATAAATGTGTCCCGAATGGATTCAAATTAACAAGAAATATGCAAGCTGTGGGAAGGAGACTTAAACAGAGGTGAGTACGGAAAAGTTGAAAATATGAATATGCATACTCCTTCCTGGTATGGAAAGACTGTCAATTCTTCCAAAAGTAATCTGTATCTGTAATGTAGTGCGATAAGAATAAAAATGCCGACAGGATATTTTTTTAGAACGAGACAAAACTGAATTTTGAAATGTCTCTTGAGAAGCCAGAGACTAGGGCTTTACACGGCACGACAGAACTTCCAAAAAATAATTGTTATTCATCTCTCCCCAAACTTATCCAATGCGATATCTTTTCCCCTTCTTTTCCCTCTCTCTCTCTCTGTCTCTCTCCATCTCTCTCTCTTTTGCTCTCTCTCTCTCTGCCCACTCTCCTGCTCCCAACGCCTGCTGGTTTCCTCATCTTCTCAGATTATCCCTCCCAGTCTCATCCTTTTCTACTTAAAGGAATTTGACCTGCTTAAAATTCCATTCCTCCCTTATTCAGCACCCACCCTCCCCCATTACAACTGGCAGGCACATAACCAGTTAAGCTCCAAAGGCTCCTTAGAACAGAGCAGGGAGAAACTAAGGAGAAGGGGAGTAAGGAGAAGAAAGAGAGGAAAGTGAGGGAGAATTGCAAATAACCCCCCAGTCCCATCCTTAACTACAGTAAAATGCATTTTGCTATGACAATTTAATAAGTAATGTGTATTAATTAGCTTCACAAATAGCAAGCTTTATACAGCTGGTGAGAACGGCCTTGACTTACTAGACAGTCAACAGAAATGAACAATCATGTATGCAGAGTTTACCATTTATAAAACACTAATAGCAAAACTATAATGTGGTGGGACAGGTAATATTATTCCCATTTTGCAGGTAAGGAACTGAAGCCTTTAAAGATAAATGACTTACGAGTAGACATATTACAGAGCCTGCACTAGGCTACAGTCTATGGAAGGCACTCTGAAAATGAGGCTCAGATTTATTTATTCATGGGTCCAAAATACTTAAGACTGAATCACTCCTTTTGTATAATAACCAGCATTAGAAAAGAAGAATCTAATATTTGTGTATGTGTGTATGTATGTTTAGCATTAATGTCCCACATGGAAGGAAAAAAGAGGGGGGGGCTAGAAATAAAACAGGAATCTTCTAAGAGAAATTAATAAAAATAGACACAGATCTTTTCTTTCCATGTTGGTTTGCTGTGGCCACAGAGAGCCCAGAGCATCTGCCTGGATCTAATTAGAAGCTTTTCACCTGCAGAGGCTGTAGGTGCAAATTGAAAAACCCATGGAGTAACGGGTACATAAACCTAGTTTTTGCTCTGACTGAACGAGGTTCCATCGGTCTTTCAGTTTTTTCTCAAGGTTAATATTGTTTTCACATCTTTTCTTTCCCCTTTCCTTTGAAAATTGCAAACATGTCTAAAACATTGGCCATCTTTAAGGTATGATTCTGTCCAGAAGTAACACACATCACTTCCGCTCATATTCTACTGGCCAAAGCCAATCACGTGGGCCTGCCTGAGTCCAACGGACTGGGAGTGTATGCTCACTGAATGCTTTTGAATATGAAGACAGTCCGCCACAGTCCCGTTAGTCTTGGGGTCCGTGGTCACAGGAGAAGCCAGACTGGGCTCTGTACAAGAACACTGCCACGTGGCCCCCCAAAGAGTGAACCCGGTGCCCTGACCTCATTCACGCTTGGATTTCTAATCAGGGGAAAGTGAGTAGAAATACTTGTTCTAATTAAGAACTCCTGACCTCTTGCAAAGGAGGTGAGAGGGAGGCAAATACATGAGAAGAGTTAGATATTGCAGGCAGAACGTGAACAAAGACCTTATTTTGGTATGAAAGGCCATATTTTGTGAGGGAGGAAGAAGCAAATGAATATATTGTGTTATTACGTTTCTCAAACTTCTAGATATAAGTGAGTGGGCCAAGTCCAAATATCTCAAAAATGTCTTGCCTACAGATGCACAAATATCGATAGTCTGGTTATTCACTCAGCCAAGTCAAATTATAAAAATGATCATGGCCCTGGAAGTTTAGCTCTTTATTTTAACACTCTAATTACTAATCCATGCACACATTCAAGACTCTGTTCAAAATTAATCTTTGAGAAGCCATTCAACCAACTTTACATTCTGGAACTTCATCTACCCTTCCCCCTGCCCTCTAGGTTTATGTATATTTTATTCTGTTTCTATATATTGTGTTCTTAATTTCTCAAGTTTTTTGTTACAGGCTCACATAGGAAATAATTTGCCTTTCTCCTCACTGAGTTTGTTGGGCTTAATGTGCGTATTAAACACACAGATTTAGAGAGCCATAGGAGGGGTGGAGGTGAAGACAGGCAAGGGCATGCTGAATGTTTATACCTTTTCAGCAGCAAGTAGAAACCCTGCCTCACACTGAATTAAGTAATGAGGAAATTTATTATAACTCTATACTTACTATAACTATATGGACCTCTGTTATAACTACAGAGCCTAGAGGTAGAATGAACTTCAAGTTTAATCAAATCAGAGGTCCAGTGAGGTCATCAGGAATACAAATGCTTTCTATCCCTCCACTCTGCTATCCTTGGTGTTGGCATCATTCTCAGGCTAATGGAAATATGGTAACATTCTCTCCTTGTTGTTCTTTAAGGATTAGTGAAATTGTTCATGGGTGCCTGGTAGTTCATTTCACTGGCCATCGTCATCCCTTCTTGAATCAATAATGGGTGATGGTGAAAGAATTAACAACGTTGACCTAAAATGGACGGTGAATATCGTCCACTACCATGTGCAACCACAGTAAGATTCTACTTCAAGTCATTTCCCTTCCCTGTGCTTCAGTTTCCTCATCCATAAAACTGGATGGTTTCTGAATTGGATTCTGACTCTAACATTCAGTGACTCATGAGTCTTGGAGAGAAGCAATGAATGACAAAAATAACAATGTCTCTGACACTCAAATTGATCATCTGTAAAATGGGGTAATAATGCCTGCCTCACAGAGTTGTTGACAGAATGGATTGAGGTAATGCAGTTAAAGAGTCTAGCACTATGCCTACATTGTAGTTACTCAACAAATGACATAATGTTGATAATGATTTGTGGAGAAACTGCTGATATTCCTAAGAAAACTTAAGAGAGCAAGGAGTTCCTTTTCCAAAGAAAACAAATTAATTCTCTCTGAGCGTTTGGCTTGGTTTGGTTTGGTTTGGTCTGGTTTAAGTAGCCCTTTAACTTAATTATTTTAAAATTATCTTTTTAACTGAAAATTGCTTCATCATTTTCAAGACCTATTTCCAGACAAAAATTATATTAGGATTACTATGCCCTTGTCAACTGTTATTTGCATCTGAAGAGGAAACATATCATTTAAATTCCAGATGCTGACTGTATAATTTATCTTTCTATGGGCACAGGCATGTTTCCGTATTGTTCAGTTCTAATCTGCCTGCATTTCACAAATCACCGGTGCCTAAAATTATTACCACTTAAACAAATGATTTTCAACTCTGTCTTCATGCCATCTTTGGGCTAGGATGCAAATCCAAAGGTTCAAATAGTCAGAATAATCCACTGTAGGGGCGCCTGGGTGGCTTAGTCGGTTGAGCGTCCGACTTTTGCTTAGGTCATATCTCGCGGTTCGTGGGTTCGAGCCCCGCGTCGGGCTCTGTGCTGACTGCCAGCTCAGAGCCTGGAGCTTATTTCAGAGTCTGTGTCTCCCTCTCTCTCTGACCCTCCCCTGCTCACGCTGTTTCTCTCTCTCTCCTAGAAATAAATAAAAATATTAAAAAAAAAAAGAATAATCCACTGTACTCACTGTACTCTCTAAGTAAAAGGTCTTTGCCCCTTTACACATGGGGGGCACGGAATGCTTTACTCAAGAGTAAGGAGCAATCACATTGATTAACTCCTGTTGGGACACACCACCATTTTGATAAGAACCATTTATATAGTGACATAGGCCAAATCCTTTTGAAGAGGAAATACAAATGTCAAGTTATTTCTGATTGAGCAGAAACAAAACAAACAGACTACTTCACCCACTGAAAGATACTTGACTCATTTAGGCTGTGAAAACCTCAGGGATTTTTGAAAGCAGAAAATGAAGTCTTCTCTGTTGGAGGATTCTATCTTCACCTTAGCTCAAGCCCAGTGGATTTAAATAATTCAGGCCGGACTTCAATAATCACTACCACGTGAATGGTGCAGCTCTTAATTGTGAAAACAGTTAGAGAAAAGATATTTGGAAATGGCTTCGGTTATAATCTCCAGAAGACCTGCCAGGATCTCTGCCTACCCTGAGAATGAAAGCAGCAGGCTTCCCTGGCCTTGTGCTAAGCAATTCTGGAAGTAGACGTTCCTTTCTTTCCTCATCAACTTCACTGAGGAATACATACACATACGTTCTATCTTTGGTGCTAAACAATTCTGGGACAGGGCAAAAGGATTGAATTACCTGATCCAGGAAATACTTGCACCTAGGAGATAATACCGTGAAACAATTCATTTACTTTTGAAAACTCAGAGCTGACACAGCAATGACACGCCTCAAAATCTTCTCCTCTATATTATGTAAAATACCATGTCATAAGCTCTGCCCAGTCATACCAATTAGTTCTTTGCGTTGTAAGATGCTCCTTAAAACCATCCAACCCAGGTCCTAAACCCAATAAATATCCTCCCTGACTGCCCCTTCCATGATATCACTAAGAATTTGGTCAAGGCAGTGGTCACCCCAACTGCTGTAGACCTATTATACTTAGTTTGCTTTGACCAACAGGCTTTTCTAGTGAAATTTCTGGAGTGATGATAGCTAAAACTGCTTTCCTGCAGAAAAACCTCTCAGAGGACACCACAGAGATAGATAAAACATTTCCAACCCACTTTCCCATAAACCTCCATTTCCTGGTCAGTCATAATAACTATATAGTTTATATTTTCTACCTATTGGTCTGGACATCCTGAACTGTATCAAAGTGGCAAGTATAGAACATGTCCATATGGGCCTATAGATAGCTTGGAGTCAGATAAAGGACTGAGAAACTCCCCAACATAAGCACAGTCAGTACTTGCTTGACACAGGACGATGGGTAGACACTGAGGTCAGGAGGCCTCGGAGGAGAGACACCCCCTGAGGCCTGGGAGGACAAGCTGTTGGAATGAGTTGCTTACACTTTCCTTCCCCCCTCAGAGCTTCCCAGGATGCTTCTCCTCAGCTCTCTACTCCAGAGCCTTAACTGAAGCCAAAACAGGACTGTTCATAATTCATGAATATACTTGATGAGTTTGCTTCTCATTCAAACTGCAGAAGACAATAAAAGATGTCTGAAGAAAAATCCAATTAAGTATTCAAAGGATTATAAGGGCCAGGAGAGACCTGAATAGCTATCCCTGGGTTCTTCCTTGTTGCCATTTACATTCTGCCCAATCACATGCAATGGCTGTTTGTGCATTTGAATGCTTATTTCCTCAAATGCCAAGGCATCATCAAAGACTTTCCATGTGGCAGGCAGAAATCCCTCTGAATAGAACTTCTGTATTTATTCTCAAAAAGCAACCAACAATTAAAAATCTCCACAATTTCATGGGTATATGATATAAAATGTCAACAGTGGATCCAGACACACTTCCAGACTCTTTTCTTCTCTCAGCTTTTTACTGAAAGGACAAAGCGATTAAATAAAACTAAAGACAGTAGCAGAGGGTAAAAACCTCCCCACGCCTTGCTGATCCTTGAGGTTCCACCTACCATCAACCACCGAGTCCTAGGTACCTTTCTCCTAATATATATGCCCAGGGACCTACTATATGCCCAGTGCTAGCAATATAGGGGTTAATAAAATAAGCTCACATTCAGCTCCCATCAACCTTTATAGTCAAGAAGAGGAGACATATATTAAAACATACAAGTAAAAAAGTACCTAATAGGAATATCCTCATAAAATGAGTACTTTTAATGAGAAGACGTAGATATTACAAAAAACAATAATTGGCTACAAATACCTAGATTTGTGGCTTCTCTTGAAAACAGTGAGATCTGGCCACTCAAGATCCCAAAGTTGTGCTGGCAGTGTCCCCTTTGGAGAAGCCTGTATATTCCCCCTTTGACACACTTCCCCCCCCCCATGGCCTTCATGAATTTGGGTCACCTGGCATCCACAGGAATTTGAGTTGGTTGCCCCCATCCTGAACCAAGCTGTTTGTGCACAGAGATTCTGATTTAGTGGAGATGAAGTGTGACCAGAGCATTAGGAATATTTTTTTTAACTCCGCAGGAGGTAATTCTTACATGTAGCTGAGGTTGAAAAACCACTGTACTGGAGGGTTTTAAATAGGGGAATGACACTATTTGATTTTGAAGATTCTGTAACACTAACTCTGTACTGATTACAAACACGGTTGTCTTGTTTCCCTCCTTTTAAGAAACAAGCCTTACCTGAAACTCTTACCATAAACATCTGAAGGGTGATAACAAATTCCATTATTGAGAACAATGACACCCACAGTGCCTGGGGAAATGGGCCAGTGTTTTCCTTCAAGTTAGGAACACCTGTTGTGGTATAACTCGAGTCTACCTGGAAGAGTAAATGCCAAGCAGTTCATAGCTGGTCCTGCCCATACGTGGGTGAGATGAGCCTGCCTCTGATTTTCTGTATTCTAGGGTACCCCATGTGCTCACTGCTCTCTCAGGCTGAGGAAGAAGTCTGGCCCCATGGATCCCTGGCTCTTCTCCAGCCTGCTCCTCACCAGGGTCCCACCACCCCCTCTCTTTCTCCACCTCCATTTTGGGTCATCAGACTCCATCTCTGACTCAGAGAAAGCCTTGAATCACTCAAGTGGAAGGGGAAGGTGGAAGAGGAAGGGAAGCAGCCATTGCTGATCTGATTCAAGACCATTGGTTCCTGAAATGTCTCCCCAGACCAAGAGCATCAGCATCTCCTGGGAAATTAGAAATGCAAATTCTTGGCCACCAACCCAGATCACCTACTGAATCAGAAATTCTGGGGATGGAGCCCAGTGATCTTTGTTTTAACAAATTGTTCAATCGATCCTGATGCACAGAACAGTCATTTGGAAACCACTGTTCAAAACAATCCCACATATTAACCCATCGAGAGAAATCACCTCTTACCACAATGTCTATGTGTTACTATGCTATGAGAATGTCTATCTCCTCACAGCTTTGAGTTGCACTATAAAGACTCCTTTCTGTTCTCTTACTCTGGTATATGCTTACTGCCAAAGGGTGTGGCTATGTAGCATGACTTGGATAGAGAGTAAACTCAGAAAGAAAAAAAAAACAGCACATAATAAGGAAAAAAGACATTAAATTGGGCAAAGGTTCTTATTACCAAACAAAATTATCCTGGATAAAAGTATTGCATCATTAACCCCTGTGCATCTTGAAGTAACCTCTCAGTAACTAAATATTACATTAAGAATAAAAATTCTAACACACATGTACTAGATTCAACACACATGAAGAAAAGAGCATTCAAAAGTTGGGCACGATTTTCTTCAGTATAATTATTATAAATCTCTTAGAAAAGGCCAGAGAGCCAAAGTGGTTCTTATGGTATTTAGTTGTAATTAAATTTTTATTTCATCAAGTTATTGCAAAGAGTTGTTCACACACACACATACAATGTGAGTGTGTATCGTGTGTATTTTCTAGAGAGGTTAATTTTATTTTGCCATTTTTTAACAGATGCTTCAATTCCAACCAGCTGGATTTGTGGTACCAACACCAGCACCAACAAAGCCAATAATTCTTAATGGCTTCTTCCCACTCCAAGACTGAGATTTATTTGAATAGATAAGAATTGGTGTTTAAACAGATCCAGCCTGGGAAAAGCCATAGACTCAAGGCCACACCACTTCATGATCTTACCCTTAATGAAAGCCATTTGGTCTCCACTACAGATGCCCCAAATCCTCCCCTCCCCTAGGCCAGTAAATCTAGTAAAGCTGTCACTTAATGTTTTTTGCTTCTTTCTTCTTACACTTAACATCACACTCTGTGTGTGTATGCGTGTGTGCGGGCGTGTGTGAATGTGCACATAATAGAGTTTAAGATCATAATACAAATGATGTTATGTATCTATTGATCTAAGATATTACCTTTTATATGTATATATACACACATAATAGATAAAGGACTTATTTTATGCCATTAAATACTCTTCAAAAGCATAATTTTTGATAGAGAAAAAATACCCAACCTATGATATATTGTAATTTCTTGAGCCATTCCTATTATTGGACAGTTAGGCTGTTTTCAATTCCTTCACAATAATAAATAATGCAGCAACAGGCATCCTGCACATAAATCTTTGTCCATACCTTTGACTGCTTTCTTAGGATAAATTGCTAGAGAATAAATAATTGGGTCAAAGAAACATTTTTTTAATGTTTGGTACTCTGTGCCAAAATGCTTTCCAGAAAGTTTATATTAATTTTTCATCCGACAAAGAGTAAGAAATTACTCTTTTACTGACACATGAAAACTGGGCCTAAATACAATGACCTTAGCAGTGCAACTTTAGAGCAATGCTCATTTTGGACACTTTTATCCCCAGGGGACACTTGGGGATGGCTGGCAATATTTTTTGTTGTCACATCTGGTAGAATGCTACTGATATCTGTCTGCCCACTGATCTCTAGTAGGTAAAAGCCAGGAAAGCTGTGAACAGTCTATGATGTGCCGGACATCCCTCATGACCAAGAATTATCTAGCCCAAAATGTCAAGAGAGTCAAGGTTGAAAACTCCTGCACCAGAAGCATTGTCTTCAAACCCAGGCCCCAAACAGGATGCTCTCTATTGCGTGCACCATTCTCCTGGAAGTCCTAACCCCTGTAATAAGGATAAAATACAGAAGTGATGACAAAATTATTGATATTTCATAATGCCTAAGTGCAGATTTAAAAATGAAACAGAATTAACTGGGGAAAAAAAGTAATCACATGAATAGAAATTATTACCCTGCTTTTACTGCTTCCCAATAAAGAACGAACTAGCTGCCAGGTAGAGCTGACTGTATATCACTCCCATGGATTTACATATTTATTGAGTCAAATATTAGGTCCCTGACATTTTTCTAGGCACTAGAGATACAACCATGAATCAGAAACATCTCTTAGCTGATGAAGCTTATGTGTAAGTATAAGACAGCAAAGAAAAAAAAAAAAAAAGCATACAAACAAGGACAAAGTGTATTAGTTGGTGATAAATTCTATGGAAGAAAATAATAAAGCAGGGTACAGAAGAGGAAGAATTCTTAGAGGGGCAAAGGAGCGAGCTCTAGTAGATGTTTGTCCTATAAAGATTTTAGCTTTCACTCTAGGGGACCTCAGAGACCATTGGAGGGTTTTAAGCAGGGCAGTGCCACGTTTGGATGGATATTTTCATGGCCAACACAGCCAGGGTATAGAGAACAGACCATCAGGGGTAAAGATTAGAACCTGGTTAACAGAGAAAACAGAGGAGTAACCTCTAGGTGGGAATCTGTAAGGACTGGAAGAATTTGGAATCTTACTCTGAGGAACACTAACGACTCCCCAGAGAGTTTGGAGCAAAGCTGTGACATGATCAGACTCAAGGTTTAAAAGGAGGACTCTGGCTGTGGTGCAGAAAACACACTGTATGGGGATGAGAGGCAGATGCAGAACAGCAGAGAATAAAAGTCCTTTTTTTTTTTTTTTTAATATTTTTATTTACTTCTAGGAGAAAGAGAGAGACAGCGTGAGCAGGGGAGGGTCAGAGAGAGAGGGAAACACAGACTCTGAAATAGGCTCCAGGCTCTGAGCTGGCAGTCAGCTCAGAGCCCGACGCGGGGCTCGAATCCACGAACCGCGAGATCATGACCTAAGCGAAAGTCGGACGCTTAACCGACTAAGCCACCCAGGTGCCCCATAAAAGTCCTTTAAGCTAGCAGGAGAGGCCTAGCTCCTTCTCTTCCTCATTTGTCCAGCTCATTCCTAGATGGTTCAAATCCCCAAGAAAGGAAACAGTAGTGTTTTTCTTTCTCTTGGCAAGCAAATATTGGGTTGTTTTTTTTTAAGTCTTTCAAAAAATTAGGTTGGAAAATTTCCTGTTCCATCTTGGCTCCACTGGACCACCTGGAAGTTTCTTTTGCAGGAGGGAGAATGGAGTTCCTCAACCCAGGGATGTTAGGGAGGAGTTAAATCTCACAGCCAGAGTCAGCTATCAGATTCTGAAGTCTGCCCTAATCATTCTTGGGGATGATGTGTTCAATTTGCTGATGGGAGCCATCTAGACAGGATTTCTTTTTTAGAAAGCAAAATCTTGGAAGTGCTCCCAGGTCTTGCTGGTTCCCTTTCATGATGTCTTTCAACAGCGACATGCTCTGTGTATTAATGTCTGGTTCTGATAAGAAGGAATCACATTCTCTCTAGACAGATACCTTGAGGTAATTCCAAGACTCGAGGTTTCTGTAATGAAGAGAGAAGCCAAACCACAAAAGACTTCATCAATTCTGCTTCAAAGAAGAATGGGGACCCATGACCAAGCTGAGACGAATATTCCTTAATGATTCTTCCCAAGAGACAGCCCACTTTGAGACATGAAGACCAAGTTTATCCTTTCACTACATTACACATTTTTGTCTAGTGGCTTCTGTCATCTCTAGGAGGGCTGTATTTGGTTAGCAGTGAGTGGAGACGTGGTTTTACACTTGCCGTCACAAGTTAGGAACGAGGCATGGTGGGAATATCCACAGGAGCACAGAACAGAAGGAAAGCCCTGACTCGTGAACCAGGTCAAGGTAGGTCCTACGCAGTGTGCCCTGAGTTCAGGACATGCCCCAGACTTGATGGAGATAGTGGGTTTGGGGGGGAGATAGGTGGGAGGCAGTAGGCACCTAGGCAGACATCCAGTCTTACATACTAGTCAACATGGAAAGTGGCTGGAAAAGCTAAGTCTTAAGGGGACATACGGCATGCAAGTCTCAGTCCTGGGATTCTCAGATCCTAGGTCTGGCTGTCAACAATGCCTCTCAGAAGCAGCTGTGACCGAGACACTGTGAACTGTACAGTTCTTGGAAGAAGAATCTTTCTGATACCCTGTAGTTTCTCAATGACTTTCCATTGAACCAAAGAATGTTTGCATGAATGGGTAGATGGGATGGATGGATGAATCTAGGTAAAGGCTTAATTTTAAGTGAGCAGATGGAAGAGCAGAAGCTGCTAGCATATTTCCTTAATTGGTTTATCTCTAAACCTATATACAGGATCATTAGCATCCTTGATTTTGACTTACTGGGAAAGGCCAAGGGAGTTGATGTGTTTCAGAGTCTGGTCTTAATGCTCTTTACACTACAATCTCATCAAACAGAAACAACCTTGCAGTGGCTGCAGGGGCTTCTTTTACCCTTCTTACAGGGTGGTATGATTTTCTTTTAATGCCTTTAGAGCCACTAATAGTGATTTACAGAGGAAAGAAACAGAGGGAATTCTAAACCCACAGGGAAGATGCTGAACTAACAGAATTCCTGGCTGCAGGCGGGGGTGGTGGGGGTGGTGGGGGTGGTGGGTAGGGAGTGTGGGTGGATACTAGAATGAAAGCAGAAAGGAGAAGACAGAGTTGGAGAGCTTGGAGTGATAGCACTTCACCACCATTGCTAAAGAGATCTGGACTGTCTTCCACCAATCACTTCTGCCTGCCCTTTCTTCTTAACCCTCGCCACCGGTCAAAGACAAGAGGCAAGTCACCTGGCTGAAGATGACTCATTAGACGGTAATTTTAAAAGGTACAATGGGGAGACACCTGGCTGCGTCTGTCAGTTAAGCATCCAACTTCAGCTCAGCTCATGATTTCAAGGTGCGTGAGTTCAAGCCCCACATTGGGCTCTCTGCTGTCAGCATAAAGCCTGCTTCAGATCCTCTGTCCCCCCCTCTCTCTGCCTCTTGATCGTACTCTCTTGCTCTCACTCTCTCTCAAAAACGAGTAAACATTTAAAAAATTAATAAAATAAAATCAAAGGCATAATGGTACTCCTTTGTTAGCTCTTATTCTTGATTTTTCCTACATTTTTTACTTGCCTCTGAGCCAACTGGGCTACATGCTGTGCCCTGATCAAGCTCCCTGAGCTCCACCTAGTTGCCCTTGCCAGTGTGATTGTCCGTACCTGACAAGACCTTCTTCCTATCTTTCCCTTTTGAAACCTTGGCTGTTCCTTAAACCTCGCCTCCACCTTCTTCCCTCTGAGGTGGCTTCCAGGGTATTTGGTCCTTCCTTTGGACCATAGCTGACCCTTTCTTTATGGTCTGATCTTTAAAAAGCTGCATCATTTTCCCTATTTTCTAAGAAAGACTCGACATTATTATCTATGAAATGGGGATGTCAGCTTCATTGCCTCTCTGACAAAACTGCTCAATGAGTGATGTGTTTGGAGACACTATGCAAACTGTAAGATGCTTAGCAGTCAAGGTGAGGAATCTTATAGGAACCCCTGCACCTTGGGGCACCTGGGTGGCTCAGTCAGTTAAGCATCCGACTTTGGCTCAGGTCATGATCTTGCAGTTCGTGGGTGTGAGCCCCGCATTGGGCTCTGTGCTGGCAGCTCAGAAGGCTGGAGCCTGCTTCAGATTCTGTGTCTCCCTCTCTCTATGTCCCTCCCCACTCATGCTCTGTCTCTGTCTCTCAAAAAATGAATAAACATTAAAAAAATTTTTTTTAAAAACCCTGTGCCTTATAATCATGGCCGGATAAGGACTTTTAAACGTCCTAGACTCTGAAACAATGATGATGTTCCCTCAATAGAAAAAAAGAAAAACTAGAAAAACAGAAGTCATAGTTAAGCATAATATGTGCTGTAAGTATGGAAAAAAGTTGAAGGATGACTCTTTTCATGCTTTCTCTTTATGAAAAATTAAGTTCTGCTTTTTCTCTGGCTTTTCAGTTTGTTCTATATCTCAGCTTTGCTGCTTCCTAAGTCTAATGATTATCTGGTGATGCATCTTTAAAATATTTATTTATTTATTTATTTATTTATTTATTTATTTATTTAGAGGGAGGGAGGGAGGGAGGGTGGGAGCATGGGAGGAGCAGAGAGGGAAGGAGAGAGAATTCCAAGCAGGGATCTCACGTGAGATCATGACCTGAGCCTAAATCGCCTAAATCAAGGGTTGGATGCTTAACTAACTGAGCCACCCAGGCACCCCCTGGGATGCATTTTATCTCATCCACTAGACTGGGAGTTCCTTGAAGCCTCTGTCGTCGCTGGCACGTAGCCAGCATTCAATAAATATTTGCTAAATTAAATTCTTCCTTTTGACACCCTCCAGAAATTTGCCTTCTATGTTAGCAGAAAGCTCCACAAATAGTAGGAAGCATAAATGGCTCTGGGCAGTCACGCCTCAATGACGCAACAGGAAATTATCAAAAGCAAAATGTATGTATAATTCAGAACCTGAAATGGGAGATATAAACCAAATGAAAGCAGTCCTCAGAAAGTCTACAAAGGGTCAGAGGAAGGGAACAGAACAAGAGAGTAAAGGAAGGAGTAAGGGAGGGCTGGGAGGGAAGTCAAGAAACTATCCAGTAAATGCTTAAAAATATCAAGTTCTAAGGAAACAGAGCCGGAACGAAGATTGAAATGGACTTTAGATGATACTTTACCAAACCCCCTACCTGAATTTAAGCGCTTACCCACATCCAACAAGAGCAGTGTGTGGGCATGTGAGATAGGACCAATCTCCATGACGTGGGGGCGCCCCACTGGTCTGCCTCTGTCCATGCTGACTCATGTTCCTAGAAGGAAGGTTATGACTCCGCACTTTTTGAGATTATATTCTGTCCTAGAAATCCAAGGCATTTTACTTTCTATGGAAACATGCATGGATATTCTCAGTGGCCTCATTTCTTTCTCTTACTTTCTTTCAATATTTCTTTGCCACTCATTCTCCGTCATCAGCATTTTATCTGCCCAGCAGGGTTCCTTTACCATTCTTTCTCTGTGCTGTCCAGGCTTTTAGCAAAATGCGTTCTCCTGGGGGGGACGGGGGGGTTGGCTACATATTCCAGAAACTCACGCTCAGCATTTCCGAGCTTCCCAGAGCTACTGGGAAACGAATAAACACATTTGTTTTTTAAAAATAAAAAAATAAAATAAGAGAGAATCAGCTTTGCACCAAAGCATTACACTGGGGAGAAAAAAAAAAAGCTTTATTGCACTTATTTCAGCCTTTCATTTGCATCTTCTCTTTGCTTTTCTATTTGGGACAGAAATTGATGAACACGGTTGTCACAAGATGGCCTTTGCCATCGGAAAAAAACTCTGTTGTTCACCAGCTGTGGGCCTCGGGGCAGCCACCTCACCTCCTTAAGCTTTAGTTTCCTCTTCTGTAAAACAGGAATAACAATGACATGACCCAGAAAAACCACTTAGCCTGGCGTCACGCCATGTTCAACTTCCCCACGCCCCTGCGGTTGTCCTGCACTCCCCACAGAAACCCTTGTCCTGGAATTCTTGTTTCAGGATCTGCTTCTGGTGTGGAGAGAGGCAGACATTAATAAGACACCTCAGAGGGACCTCCTTTGCTCAGACAGCAGTCGCTAGGATGTTCTTCCGTGGTTTTTTCAATGTAGGACGAACAGACACTGAGGAGTCCAACTCTAGTCCACAATCCCATATATGATCTTTCAGACCTGACCACAGGCCCCTGCAGAGGGCTTTTCCTGACAGTCTGGGGGTTGGGGGGGGGGGAGGGGGGCGGGAGGAGCTGCCCTCCCACACTGGCCTGGAGGGAGTTGCAGTCAAGGACCAGGTGCTGAGGCACATCTGCATTCCTAGCCCAGGCCTCTCCATCACGGGGCCCCTCACCCGATGCCTTTCTGAGGCACCTGTGCCGCCACCACCTCATCCAATGGGCCTTGAAGACACTTTTCTGACTCAGTATTCAGGACTTTTTCACTCCTAACCCCACTTCTTCCCCTGCAGCCCCCAGGTCCATAAAAGAGCAGAAGCCTTTGCTGAGGACTCCCCAGGAGTGAGATGACCCCAAAGGCTGTGCTAATCCACCTGACCCTTGCCCGGGGACACTATTCATAAGCATCTGCCACTTTTACTTGTTTCGCCTCTTGCTTTATACCATCGCGGCTTGACTGCTGCTCTCATTGTGGCTTGGTGTTTTAACCGACCACCTCCACGCTTGGAAGTTCAGCTCTTTTTTAAGCTCAATTCTTGACAGAGGTCATCGATCTACAAAAAGGTTGTAACGGGACGTTTTTGTGGCCTGACAAATGCAGGCCTCTTTTTATTCAGACCTGCCCTCAGAGACCAACTTGCACGAGCTCTTAAGTCTTCTGGAAAGGAAGTGACAGACCCTACCGCTGCTCCCGGGCCTCTACAGTTCAGGGAGTCTATCAGCATAGGTGGGAGCTGTCCCCACCACGGGTATCCCCAAAGGGGAACTCAACAGGAGTGCAGGGGGAGTCTAGGAACTTGCACATGGGGTCCAAACGGAGAGTCATAGGAGGCTAGGGAGATGGGTAAATCTGGAACAGCACACAGGCCACAGCTAAGTCCCCCAGGAGCCAGCTGGACTGAGTGAGAACTAGGAGGCCAAGCAGATGTGAGCGTGGCCACAGGGCAGAGTCTCACTGAGCATGCTCACGGGTCTGGCTGCAGGCGTGGCGTGCACGGACCCACGGTGCAGGACGAGTGCACAACTGTTGTCTACGCAGTTCTGTGTGTGTGTGTGTGTGTGTGTGTGAGCGCGCGCGCATGTGTGCAAACATGCACATGCGTAGGGGTATGCATATGTGCGTCTTCTGTTTTCATGACCACACCCTGAGGGAGACGGTTAGCTTCCTGCTTCTAAAGGCAGTTCCCTCTCCACCCTGCACACTGCTTTCCAGGAAAGGCAACCCGGGTAACCGACTTTTTAGGGCAAGGCTGGGTTTGGCCTGAATAACACTAAGGCCAACACTTCTGGACATTTTTTCATTATATTTTTTATTTAGCTTTGCCCTGAAAACAAAAGTAGTATATCTAATGAATCATATAGCTCTAATGAAAAGCAAGAAAAGTATACTAAAAGTCACTGCCAATCTCACTATGCACAGATAACCACTATTAACCGTGTTTGCAGAAATTATTTTTAGTATCTTCTTTTTTTCCATAAAATGAGGATCACAGAGTATCTATTTATATGTATATGGAACATGGTAATCTGCTGTATCAGTCAAAATCCCAGCAGGAGCAGAAGATGCGCTTAAATTAAGGTAATTCAGGAAGAGTTTAATAAAGGGCTATTTGCATAGGCGTATGCAAAGGTTCAGGAAACCTGTAGAGATAGTGCAGGGCCCTAGGGCTCATGACGGCAGGAGGGGGTTATCCCTGGGCCCAATGACCTAGGATGGGGGGAGATTACCAGAACATGAAGGCAGAGAGGGCCGATTGAAGAGGGACCTTGAGAAAGCCTGAGGCTTCCAATCCAGAAGCAGAGCCATCCCATGGTAAACACACAGGAAGGCAACTAAAAGAATAAAGTCCTCAGCTCCCCTCTCCTTCCCTTCAGTGCCATGCTCCCCAGTAACTGCCCCAAACTGGGAGCAAGAGGGCAAAGGACCCAGTGATAAAGACTAGGGCGTGGCGACCATTTTCTGTACAGAGCTAGATAACGAAGAGTTTAGGCTTGTGGGTCATGTGGTCTCTGCCACAAATACTCAAGGCTCCAGGTGTAGCATATAAAGAGTCTTCGACAATAGTGACCAGGTTTGGCCTGCAGGCCATAGTTTGCTAACCTCTGACGTGCACCCGATGGGTCAGCCTTCCAGGCTACTAAGCAAGGTAGAAAAGGTCAGAAGAGATCTAGTTGGATTAACGAAAGACACTTAGCAACTTGCCTTATTGGTTTAACAAACTGTGAACATTTTACCAAGTTCAAATCTTTTCTTCGTGGACCTTGGGGTAAGAGAACTTTATTGGATACAGGTGCAAGCTGGGCATGTACAATTCGGCAAGCATTACAGAAAAAGTGAGCTAAGAAAATATCCAATTCTTTTCATTTATCGTACTTATTTATTTGTACCTCATAATGTTGCAAAAAGGGTCTTAAGGAGGCTTGAATATGCAATATGAGTTGAAGTTAAATTTGAAATAAAGGAGCTTTTAGGAATTTACCCTATAGATATAATCTTTTATGTGCACGGGGCTTTACATACTCAATAAGAGTCAAATTAAACTAAAAATAAATGAATGAACTTGTAGGAATTTACCCTGTAGATATAAGCATCTATGTGCACAAAGACAGAAAGGATATTCATTTCAACATTCCTCTTAATGGGAAAGAAATTGAAATGATCTAAATCAATTGAGAAAGGATTAAATAATTGAAAGCCTATCCACAGAATGGATACTTTCCAGCTATTAAAGAAATTCTACAAGAACTGTGTGGGATGATCTCCAGGATATAGTGTTAAATGAAAAAAAGTGTAGGGGCGCCTGGGTGGCTCAGTCAGCTAAACGTCCGACTTCAGCTCAGGTCATGATCTCACGGTCTATGGGTTCAAGCCCCACATCAGGCTCTATGCTGATAGCTCAGAGCCTGGAGCCTGCTTCAGATCCTGTGTCTCCCTCTCTCTCTGCCCCTTCCCTACTCATGCCCTGTCTCTCATAAATAAATAAATGTAAAAAATTAAAAAAAGAAAAGAAAATCAAAGTATAAAACATTACAAAGGGTATCCTGTTATTTGTATCAGAAATATATGTATGTATATGCATATGTATGTGGTTGTGTATGTATGTATATGTGCACAAATATGTGTGTGTGTGTGTCTCAACACGTGTGTGTGTGTGTGTTTGTGTGTGTGTGTATTTTTCTTAAGACTTTGTTATTGGGTAGATAGACAAGAAATTGGAAATAGTGGTTGTCCCTGGGAAGGGGAATTAAGTGATTGGGGTATAGAATACCAGGGAAATGCACTTTTACCTATGAACACTTCAGTATATTTTAAATTTTGTACTATTCATCTGTGTTACCCATTCGAAATTACTCATTTATTCATACAGATATCAAAAGTGGTGAGAAAAGCATATAGGCTGGTATGTATGTACAGCAGGTGTAGACATATATATTTCTGATTTATATTAACTCTCCTGCTTGTTACCTAGTCTGAGGGGTCCTGATCATGCAGCCATTCCCAAGTATTACACTACTTACCGCTGATGCCTTACCAATTGAACCTAGAAAGTAAAAAGTGCTTTCTATTCAGAAAGATTCTTGGTAAGACACAGGCATGTCAGAGGGTGAAAGATAAGCCCGTTGAACCAGGGACCTACATCTTACGCGAAGTTCCTAGGGGTACAGTAGTCTGGAGAATGGTGGCATATTTCCTTTAAAGTAAAAGACAAATTGCTATACTTTACGCAACCCAACACTAAGCAGGAAGCACAACTGTTGGGCCTCTTTGTATTTTGGAGGCAATATATACCACATGTTCCATTTATCAAATAACGAAGTTGCTAGTATTTGCAGGGGCCCAGAGCCAGAGAAGACTGTATGGTAAGTCCAGGGTGCAATGCAAACTGGTCCAGCAGTTACAGTGGTACCCAGAGTGTTGTGGCAAATAGGGTTGCTTAATGGAAAACCCCCATAGGTGGATTAGAGTATGGACTCATAGAATTTGGAAAGAGATCGTGTTTTCTTCTGTCAATAATTATTCTGGTTTTGAGAAACAGATTTTGGAGCACTCCTATGACCTACAAGAAACTGAACCTCTAACCAGTGGGTATGAAGTGACAGTGTTGTCTGAGCTTCCCATCATTAACTTTCCACCATTATCTGACCCCATCAACCATAAAGTTGGGTGTATATGGCACTGTACATCATCGAATCCCATTGTCAGATGAAAGTGGTTTATCAAAGATCAGGCTTAACCAGGTCCTAAGTACAAGTACATTGCACTGGTTTAGACTCCCATAGCAATAACTCCTGCTGCATAGCCATTTACCTGTCCCCCACCCCCACCCCCACCCCAGTCCAAACTTACAACCTCATGGAAGTTTCCTGTGACCATTTGACTAAAGAAGATAAAACTCAGGACTGGTTTACAGATAGTCTACACAATATTGAGACATAAGCCAGAAGGAAATATTACTAATTCACTCTGAAGTGTCTGAAAAATAATGGGGAATCCTTGCCTGGGCAAAACTTTAAGTAACACATCTGATTATCTGCTTAGCCTGGACAAAGAGACGGTACAAGGGACAGATCTATCCCAATTCTTCAGTGGTGGCTAATGGTGTAGCCTCGTGGTCTGGGAATTGGGCAAAATTCCCCCTGGAAAACTGAAGAGAAAAGGTTTGAGGAAGAGATACTAGCATTAACATTCCAGCAAATATTGCAGCAGCAGAAGCAAAAATACCAAAGGTAAGTGGGATGCGGCAGGAATGATGGAAAAAGGACCCTGAAAATGTTTTTACAGAAATGCAGAGAACATCAGAAAAATTGTGAAAATCAACTTTTCCAAAACTCTGGAAATTAACCAAAGGCTTGCAGCAATCCAAGCAGTGTATATTAAAAAAAACACACACACAAAAAAACTGAATCTGGGTAAGAATAGCCAGGTTTGTAGCATTTTAACTTGCCCTATCCCATCCCCCATCCCAAGCTCCAAAGTAGCCTTGAAAACCAGTTTCACAATCATAGTGAAAACTAGCAGCTTTGCGGCCACTGGAGAAAACAGATAGGCTTAGAGCTCCCCAAAACTACCATTCCAGAGAATCATCATTATTTGACCCCTCTGGCAGTTCCCAGCACATGCTCGCTAGCAGGTGTTAGTGTGCCCCCAGAGTTCATTCAGTGTGAACAACATTTTCCTCGAGGGTATTTATCAAACAGAATCAGCAGCAATTGTTGAGTACTGCACTTGCCTGAGGTGGCAATAGCAGTTGGGACAAACAATTAGCTGACCAAGAAACTTAAAAGATAATGCAAAGTTCATAAAGATCTTTGAAGAGCTCTGACACATTCCTAGGAATCTAGAAGGCTGTGAATATATGCACAGGGCTCTATATGTGCCCAGGGATGTGCACGAGGCCAGAAAACCACTGAGCCAGCCTAAGCTCTCACCACTGGCTTACCTTGAGGCTCTGTTAAAGTAGAAAGTAAAGGTTAAGGTAATGTCTGCCTGGGCATCGAATGCGTGTCCCAACATGTACACAAAGTCCCTCTTCAAGGGCTGGGAGATTTATTAATTCAAAGCATCACAAGACGTCAGTGCAATCATTAGCTGACCTCTAAGCTAGGCCACACATGACAAAGAACACGGACTTTGCCAAATTGGTTCAGGAAAGTCACCTAAAAAATAACATCTGCAAAATAGCAATGCAAACAACAAATAACAAATATTCCAAACTCTGGAGAAGAGGAAACTCCAATTTCCAGAATTGCCACAGAATATTTTAAATGTTCAGTTTTATTTTATTTTATTTTTAATGTTTATTTATTATTTTTGAGAGAGAGAGACAGAGTGTGAGTGGGAAAGGAGGAGAGAGAGAGGGAGACACAGAATCCAAAGCAGGCTCCAGGCTCTGAGCTGTCAGCACAGAGCCTGTTGCAGGGCTCCAACTCACAGACCGCAAGATCATGACCTGAGCCGAAGTCAACACTTAACCAAGTGAGACACCCACGCACCCCCAGTTTTATTTTTTTAATGTTTACTTATTTATTTTTGAGAGAGAAAGAGTGGGTCAAAGACAAAGGAAGACAGAGAATCCCAAGCAGGCTCCACACTGCTAGCGTAGAGCCTGGCTCAGGGATCAAACTCACGAACCATGAGATCATGACCTGAGCTGAAATCAAGAGTCAAGACACTTAACCAACTGAGCCACCCAGGTGCCCCTAAGTGTTTCGTTTTCAACAACAGCTGTAAGACATACAAAGAGACGAGGAAGTGGGGCCCTACAAAGGGGGAAGGGAAGAAACAGTCAATAAATCTGTCGACAAGGAAAGCTGACTTTGGGCTTTCTAGACAAAGACTTTAGATCAGCTTTTAAAAATATATTAAAAGAATAAAAAAAAATTACACATAAAGAACTAAAGAAAAGAATGAGAATGACATGTCACCAAACAGAGTATTAATAGATTTAAAATTATTTTCAAAAAATTAACAAATACAAAGTCTGGAGTTAAAAAAATTCAGTAACTGAAATGAACATTTCATGACAGTGTCTCAAAGGCAGATTTGACCTGAGAAAAAGTAATCAATGGATGTGAAAAGAAGTTAATTAAGACAATCCAGTTCGAGAAGGAGAAAGACAAAAGAATGGGGAAAAAAACAGAATTTAGGAACCCAGTGGAACATGATGAAACATACTAGCACATGCATGATGGGGAGCTCACCCCAGAAGAAGAGAGAGACAAGAACAAAAAGAATTTGCAGAATCATAGTCAGAGACTTCTCAAATTTGATGTAAAGCATTCATTGACACATTCAAAAAGATCAGTGAAGTCCAAGTTGGATAAATTCAAAGAGATCCACACCTAGATACATCACCCTCTAACTGTCAAAAAACAAATCATCAGGGGAGAAAACATAGCATCCAGTGTCACCAGTCCTTAGAGGAACAAGCCAGTCACCCAGCAGTAGGCTGGTTTCATTGAACTATTTCCATCATGAAGGTGGTATCGATGTGTTTGTTGTAACAGACATTTATTATCAAAATGAATTTGCCTTCTTTGTTCTCAATGCTTGTGCTAGCAACACATCCATGAGCTTACAGAATACCTTCTTCATCATTATAGCGTCCACATGCGACATTATTTCTGACCCAGGAATTCATTTTATTGAAAAAAATACCGCAGTAACAGGTTCACATATTCACAGGATTTACTGGTCTTCACATGTCCCCCATTACTAGAAGCAGCTAGCATAGTCAAGCACTGAACAGAAGCCTATGGGGGAAAAGAAGGGGGAAAACTAGTTACAGAGAGGGAAGAAGGCAAACCACAAGAGACACTTAAATACAGAGAACAAACTGAGGGTGGATGGGAGGGTGGGGGAGAGGGGAAAGTGAGTGATGGGCATTGAGGAGGGCACTTGTTGGGATGAGCACTGGGTGTTGTATGTAAGCCAATTTGACAGTAAATAATATTCACAAATTTTTTAATTAAAAAAAATGGCCCAATGAAAAGGCAATTATGATGTCAATTGGGAGAGAGCGAACTAAAGTTCAATACTGCAACAGACGGAACTTTGAGTGTGCAATGTATGAAGACTACATTCCATACCCAGAAAAGAACTCTAATCACTCATGCACACACATTTTTTATTATCATTCCTTATAGCATTAGGGAACCTGGCATTGAGTTGCCAGATTTTCTGGGCCCATGAAATTTTTACAAAATTGCTCAGGAGAAGCACAACTATTCCTGAAAAAATCTTGAGAAAAAATAGGTCTCCTTCAGGTTCTTCTCAAAGGGAAACTAATGCTATCAACAACATCTTTAGACACATTCTTACTATAAATATAGCAATCAGCTTCCCCGTTATATACATTATGCTGATCCTCGATGGTAATAGTACCTATACTTTGTCTGGTATGCACTTTTTGTGCCATTATTTGTCTACATCCTCATATAGTAGTTCTTTTTAGTACCTATCTTGGTTTCCTGGTTAAACTATAAGCTCCTACTGGACAAGAAGTATTTCTAATATTTATTTCTACCATTCCCTCACACACAATACCTTACATAGTGCTTCTATTTCTATCAAATAGACAGTTGATAAATTATATTGACCACTATCAACTTCTCTGATGTCAAAGTGATTATCAAGGACTCGGGCAATGCCAAAATAAGTAATAAGTGGTAACAGGGTTACATGTGAGACTATAGAGAACAAATGAATAAATGAATGAATATAGTTGAAATCATTAGAGCCAAGCTTTCCAAATAAGGCTATCTCTGTTGGATGAGTGTGAAGTGTTTCATTTTTGTCTTGTAGCAAAGTAACAATCTAAGGGTAAAACAGAACTAACTTTATTGAGCAGATGTAATGTGCTGAACAGCCTGGGATCCCCTACATATGTTATCTCACTTAATGCTCACAGCAACCCTGTGAGGAAGGTGATATGCACATAGGAAGATAGTCCCGGAGATTTCAGTAGTTATTTAAAATCACAGAAGTAATTAAATCACAAAACTGGAAACGGAGCCCAAGCCTATGTGACACTCCATCACATCAAGCATGAAAATCTTAAAAATAAACAAAATACAAGGCTATATTTTTAAACTCTGAAACCAAAAATTTAACGTTACATACTCAATTCCTCAGGTAGTACACCAATAAATTCTCAATGAGAAGAATCCATCCCATAGAGTGAAAGCCCCCTCAGTGTCTCTCCTCTCACTCTCGTACATGTTTGGGCACTGTCACTCTGGACCTTTCTCTAAGTGTTGATATACACATATATGCACCTATACAAAATGTAGGCCTTGGAGTGAATTAAATATATTGTTCTACAACTTGGTTTTTTTTCCACAGTGCATTAGATACCAGTTTTTGTTTTTGCTCTTGTTTTTGTTTTTGAGAGAGAGAGAGAGTGAATCCGAAGCAGGGTTCACACCCAATGCAAAGCTCAACACAGAGCTCAGTCCCACAACCATGAGATTGTGACTGGAGCCAAAATCAAGAGCCAGGAGCTCAACATACTGAGCCACTTAGACAGTCCTGTTCTCTCTTTCTCTCTCTTTTTTTTTTTTTAATTTTGTTTTCATCTTTATTTTTGAGAGAGATACAGAGAGTTGTGAGCAGGAGGAACAGAGAGACAGGAAGACACAGAATCCAAAGCAGACTCCAGGCTCTGAGCTATCAGCACCAAGCCTGACACAGGGCAGGAATTCACAAACCACAAATTTGTGACCTGAGCCAAAGTGAGATGCTTAGCTGACTAAGCCACCCAGGCCCCCAGACAGCACTGTTCTTGTAAGTAGCTACAAAGTTACCATAGTCATTTACGTGCTGTGGAGCATGCCACTGTATAAAGATGCCACTATTTATAAACCATTCCTAAATCAGTGGATGTTTGAAGTAGTATCCAGTTTTAATTTTTATTAACATTGCTGCAATAGGCAACCTTATGAATTATGTCTCTTTACACGGAAGTCAGATCTTTCATTAGAACAAAAATCTAGAAATGGAATTCTTGGTTCAAAGAGTATGCACGATTATTAAAGTAAGTGATATTGGCACATTGCCTTATAATGCCTTTAAAAAATGTTTCACCTAATTATACTTGCACCAGTATGGAAGGAAAATAACTTTTCCTTCAACTTCAGTACTTGGAAAAAATTAAAGAGATAGGGGAGAACTAGTTGAATGAGCAACAGTGAGGAGAGGTAGCGCTCTCTCTCTTGCCTTTTCCTGATTCCTAGTGAAGTTGAGAATGTTTATTGGACACTCATATTTCTTAATCTTGAATTGTTTGTTCTTTTGGGTTATCTTTTTCTTACTGATGTGAAGTTCTTTATTCTGGATATTAATTCTTCTTTTCTATGATATGTTTCAAGTATTTTCTCCCTATTTACAATTCACCTTTTAAGTTTTATTATGTCTTTTTAAATAGAGAAGTTTTTGTGTTTAATGTAGTTAAATTAACAATCTTTTCCTTTGACACTTCCAGTTTTGCACTGAGTTTTTGTTTGCATACATATGGCTTTTTAATTAATCTGAAATTATTTTGGTTATGGTGTGAGCTAGGAACATAGCTTACTTTTTCCCTATATAGATAGCAGGTTGTGCCAATTGCATTTATTAAATAGACCATTTTCCCCTATAGATTTGAAAATTTTTTTATCATATACTAAATTTTGTTACATATATTAGTCAGTTTTGGATTTTTTTATTAGGTTTCATCCAATGTTTTCTCTCTCTGCACCAATATCCCAATGCTCGGCCTGGTATAGCTTTATATAGTAGGTTTTTTAAATTGCTGAATGGGTCCCCTATATTATTTTGTGTTTCAAAATTTTCCTGGATTTTTAAAAAATAAATTTAAGTTTAATTTATTTATTTTGAGAGAGAGAACAAGATGAGTAGGGGCAGAGAGAGAGGGGAGACAGAGAATCCCAAGCAGGATCCACACTGTCAGAGCAGAGCCTGATGCAGGGCTTGATCTCACAAACCATGAGATCATTACCTGAGCCAGAGTCAAGAGTCAGATGCTTAACCAACTAAGCCACCCAGGCGCTCCCAAAAGTTTCCTGGATTTTCTACTGCACTTTTCCTTCCAAATGAATGTTTGAATCAGCTTGTTAAATTACAGAAAAAGACCCTATTAGATTTTGGGGTGGAGGGTGAACCTACGTGACTGTCTATACTAGTTTCTCTGCTTTTCCAGTCTGTCTTCCCCACTCCCACACCTGATTTCCCAATAAGCCACTTGCACCCAGATCCTGGTCTTGGGCTTGCTTTTGGAGGATCCAGCCTGAAACCACTATTTACTGATAGACTTGCATCCTTTACATTTGAGTATTCCCAAAACAAAACTCATTTCTTGTGAGTTCCAAGATAAACATTGCCAGGCAAAGTACTGGTAACCCTTCTCCCAATCTCTCACAATATTTAAAGAGACCTCCTATTCTGCTCTCATCTGCACAAAGAACTCCCTGAATACCAGACAGTACTTTTTAATATAATCTCCTAGGACCACTGGAGGACATGAAAATAGATAAGGATGGTAAATTAAAGAACCTGCTATTCCAGACTGAAAGTTCTCTCCCTGTTAGATTTACTTTGCCATCTCATGCACAGCCATGTTATCCAATACAGATCAGCAGAAATTATAGGATCAAATGACAATATAATACTTTATAATATAAGATCAACAATATAATAACATTCCAAATTTAAATATAAGCATCGTCTGGAGTGCTTGAGGGGCTCAGTCTGTGAAGCCTCTGATTTGATTTTGGCTCAGGTTGTGATCTCATGGTTCATGGCATTGAGCCCCCGTCAGGCTCTGCACTGAAAGCATGAAGCCTACTTAGGATTCCCTCCCTCTCTCTCTGCCCCTCCTCTGTTCATGCACATATTCTTTCTCCCAAAATAAATAAGTAGACATTTAAATATAACCATCCTCCCATAATTAAAGTCTCAGAAAAAAAAATATTAAAGCCCAAGGAAAATGAATAAAAAGTTCTCTAGCAAGAGTTCTAAAGAATTAAAATCCCCAGGGGAGCCTGGGTACCTCAGTGGCTGAGTGGCTGATTTCAGCTCAGGTCATGATCTCATGGTTCCTGAGTTCAAGCCCTGCATCAGGCTCACTGCTGTCAGTGCAGAGCCCCACTTCAGATCCTCTGTCCTCTTCTCTTTCTGCCCCTTCCCTGCTCACACTCTCTGTCTCAAAAATAAACATTAAAAAAAAAGAAATGGGTCACCTGGGTGGCTCAGTCGGTTAAGCATCCGACTTTGGCTGAGGTCATGATCTCACGGTTCATGGGTTTGAGCCCCACATCGGGCTCTGTGCTAACAGCTCAGAGCCTGGAGCCTGCTTTAGATTCTGTATCTCCCTCTCTCTTGCCCCTCCCCTGCTTGTGCTTTGTCTCTCTCTCCAGAATAACCATTTAAAATTTTTTTTAAAGAATTAAAATCCCCAAATCAACTTCCCCAAGGTTATTTTCCTGCCCCATCTCCGTCAAAGGCCCTTGCTCAGCTCAAGAAAGAGCTCAGTCAGTGCTTCAGCCTGGGTTGTTATTGACTGGAATGGGAATGGCTCCTTACAGACTCTAAAATTGCATTCATGCAACCCAAAGTCTTCATGCGTCTCTGCTTTAGAGAATCTGAAGGGTTAATTGGGCACAAGAGTATCTCAGTACCAGCTATTTATCTCCAAATTTTAAAAATACAAGCAGGGGCACCTGGGTGGGCTCAGTTGGTAAAGCGTCCGACTTCGGCTCAGTCATGACATCACAATTCGTGGGTTTGAGCCCCGCATCGGGCTCTGTGTTGACAGCTAGCTCAGATCCTGGAGCCTATTTCAGATTCTGTGTCTCCCTCTCTCTCTGACCCTCCCCTGCTCACGCTGTCAATCTCTCTCAGAAATAAATAAAAAACATTTAAAATAATTAATAAAAATAAAAATACAAGCAAAATCTCTGCCCTAGAGAAATTACCCTATCCACAATGGCATATCCAAGTATCGTATTTAGTCTAATCTTTATTATTTTAATAAAAATACATAGCACATCCCTAGTGTCATCTGAGAACGAGGTAGCCTGATAAAACAATCCCCTTGATCTTAGCCTTGCTTGAACGCTGGCCATACTATACGAGTATCCACGACCTGTGACCCTAGAATTAAATGGGTAATATCACACATCAAGCAGTTAATTATGACACAATGTTTTTCTGAGGGAGAAGGAATCCATCCGTGCTTGTTCTCTTCTCAGAGAGTGGTAAGCTAGACATTTGCCATGGCGACCCTCCCAGCCAGCAGGTCTTATGGGAGGTGACTTACTTTCTTTTCTTGCATATTCCACACCTCATCTTTTCCATGCCCCTCTGAACCTTTGGTCCCTGACATCCCATGATGCATTGAGAATAGGCTTCTAATAAGGACATCACGTCTACATTTCTGTGTGTGAATAGCCATTTCCAATCCAAGCCACAGTCTGCCTGCTAGGAAAATGTATCAGCCCATGAAGCCTGCTCCCTGGGGTGGTTTCCCTCTTGAAAGACCAAATACACAGCCTATGGCCAGAGAATAGATGAAAATAGAACTGTGACCCACAACCTCTGTAGCTATCAGCTCAGACAGTCATGCCAGCTTCCCAAGTTTTTGCTCTCAGTTCCAGCTCAGCCTCAACCAGAGAAAGCCAAGGCAGGCGCCTAAGGTATCCCACTTGATTCACTTACTTCTAGATTCTCCATGCCAACAACCTCCAATCAGAGCACATTTGAAGGCTTCCCTATATGGCTCTTCCAGCCAGGGCTTGCCTTTGACTTTCTGCCAAATACAAGTGATGGTGGCTGATTCCCTTGCTGTAGCAAACTCTGGAAATAACTTCTGTTCATTCTCACTTGGATGCTCTGTGTTTATTTCATGACCTCCTCGCCACAATGGATCCTTCCAGTTTCATCGTCAGCATCTTCAGGATGCTGCTAAGGACGGCTCTGGAGCCTGTATCCAGGGGCCCAGTAAGAGACGTGCTCCTGGAGACCCTACCTTTCTTCTGCTTTTGAAAACTCCAGCAATTAACATTTCCTTCTGTTCCATCTGTTTTCTGCATGGGTGTGATGGGCCTCTGGTGTTCCCTGTCCCTCTGTTCCCAGCAGAAGCCTCAGCTCAGAAGTCAGCAGTTTACCCTGCTTCTTAAAGGGACCTCTAGCCTTCCCTATTGAGAGGATGAAAACTGCTTGCTGACTTAGTGCCCTCATTCTGTTTGCTTTCATGTTGCTTTTCTGGGCCAGACATTTGTCTTTCTAACTTACTCCTCTGGAGTTTGTCTTTCGGGGTTCTCCAGGGTAGCTGATACCAAGTCAAGGAATGGACAGTTTTCCAAAGCATACAATTTTGAAACAAATATCTATCTTCACTTTCCTAAATTGTTCAATCCCACTCTGGAGGCATGACCTCATCAGATCAATAGCCAACTCAGGACTGACCTCATTTATTTGTCTTGCCTGGCTCCCTTCTAGTAGTTATTTGCCCTGTTCCTTCCCTTGAGAAGATCCCAATTCCACAAATCTCCCTGGCAGGTTCCCTGGGGGCACAGGCAATTCCTACTTCCCTGTCTACAACAACCATACCACCTTCCAATCTATGACTCACTACCGTGAATGTTTCATCTTGGCTTCTGGGATCTCCTCACTCATGCCTGTCCAAATATTGCATGGCTGTCTCAGTCCTTGAGGGGTACAAACCCAATTGTTGTTGTTAGGGAATATCTATACGCAGTTCTACAGAGCTGTGCTCCCACAATCCTTTCCAAACTCAGGAACCTGTGGGAAAACTATTCCCATCTCCTCCCTGAGATCACTTACCTTTTCTGGTCTTAGAGCAGTTGCATCGCAATCCCTTCATTCAGAAGGGGTAGTTAAATGGATGTGTTTCTCCTGTCTGTTCCTAGATACATTTAATCTGGCCTCCAGCATCTCGTGTTCCTTGTTCTATCTGCCTACACTGTGTGGTAAGATCTTAGTCATTCTACTAAAGAAAATGTTCCCTTTTGCACCTTAATCAACTATCTTCCCTTTTATCCTTCTAATCACTCTTAATTTGAGAATATGATCAATGCAGATTTAAATAATGTCCTTCAATTCCTGAGCAAACTTAATCTCTCAAACCAAAGTGCTATGGACACAGACCTTTGTAATTATCTTTTCTTTGGATATACAATAAATCAGTTAGTTATATTTTTTCTTCAACCAAAAGATTTCCCATCATTCTTCACTAAAGACCCCCATTCAAGTTTATGGTGTGATTCTACAGCCTGGCTCTCTAAAACCTAAAATGAGAGCTAACACATGTATTTAACAAAACAGAGCCTCTCAAATAGATTCCTACCTTTGACCATGACCCTGGGATTTAAAGGAAAACAGAGGTTGAAGGTGTCAGATGCACTTAAACCCTCCCTTGTCTTTAACTACATGCTAGAATTTGCAGAGGAAACACATAAGTTTTGATCCAGTTCTGCCATTTTATTATCTGACCTTGCAGCTAGAAGACCTCACCAGCCTGGAAGTGGGCCATCATCAGGAACTGAATCAGCCAACACCCTTTTTCAACTGTCATGCCCTTCTGGCCCCCAGCTGCAGTAAATGTTGCCATTAATAGCTCACCTGAATAACCTTTGCCAGAGAATTGTACTTGGCTAAAGAGGGCCAGCTGGCGAGGAGCTGCCTACAAGTTGTAGAACCAAACAGGGAAGGGAAACAATGGGAGAGAACTGACTAATAAAGGGTAAATAATAATAATAATAATAATACCCAGACCCTCCCCTTGTCTCAAGGGAAGACAACCTTGTGGCACTGTTTATCCCTCAGAGCCTACATGGATCAAGGCCAACCTACACTTTTTCCTGAAATTACTGATTTGTTTGAATCCATCCCCTTCTCAGCCCTGCCTCCTCCCCTCCCAGGAATATAAAGGTTATTCCTGAAGAGGACTCCCTCAATATGTCACAGGCACCCGAATCTCTGTCTTGAGTTCTGTTTCTAGGGACTCCAACCTGAGACACCTCCTAACAAATGACCTATTGTAAGGGGCGCCTGGTTGGCGCAGTCAGTTAAGCATCTGACTCTAGATTTCAGCTCAGGTCATGATCTCACAGTGATATCAGGCCCCATGCTGACGGTGGGGAACCTGCTTAGGATTCTCTCTCCCTCTCTTTGCCCCTTCCTCGCCCCTCCCTCACCCTTCCCCACCTTCCTCTGCCCTTGCTTGCCTTCCCCTGCTCGTGTGCCCTCCCCCACTGGCTTACATATGCTCTCTCTCTCAAAATAAATATACAATTAAAAATGTATTTATATATTTTAAAATTACCTATTTTAAGAGTATTCTTTCCTGAAAGGACAAGCAGGTATGCTAATACCAACACCACAGTCTAGAATCTTAGGATGTTCATGCTCTAAGACCACTCATGGTCCCACTGGAGATGCCATTGTCTTCCTGCATATTATTGGTGTATATCAGTTAGAAGCTTCCGTGAGGGCGCATGGTCTGGTAGCACTAACAGAAACCTCGGAGGCAGAAATTGATTAATTTCTCACTCCATCGAAGTTTAACTCATCAGGGATCTCAGAACATAGCTAAGGGATTTTAAGATTAGGTTCCATTCTGTGAGCAAACGCAGTAGGAAAATACTGATCTGCCTGATGTATAAGAAAAGGTATCTCTTCTGATCTGCAAAACTTGCCTGTGTAGAAACTAAACTACTGAAAGGTAGAAAAACTCCAGGTAACTCCAAGAAGTGGGAATTTGGAATAGATCAGCACGAGTCTTCAGATCTTAATGTCATAAAAGAAGCCCACTTTCTGTTATAAATGAATGTCCCGTCAAGAATAAGTAATTGCAGGAAAAGCAAAACCTTGGTAAATGGTGTGTGGCAAATAGCCTGTTTCTTCAGGTATACATGCAAGGGTCATTTTATATAAATTAAGCATAGGAGAGGTAGTGTAGATATTAATGTTCAAAGTGTCAGAAACTAACTGACAGAAAACAGAAAAATGGGGAAGTCAGGCAGTAGAGGAAAGGATATGAACAAAAGAAAGTAAACAAGATTTTTAAAAGAAAAAAAGGATGCCTATATTTTAGCTAATCAGAATAGGAAGTAGAATCTGTGGAGATTACCATGGCTGGACACCAGGGAGAGAAATTAGGAGAAAATATTCAAGTGTAGGAACCTAAAAGGATCAAGCACCATCATAGGGCCTGAGAGTCTTCCCAGAAGAGCCACTTTTGGCCCAAAGATATGCCCAGAAACTGGCCCACCACATCCTTGATCTTTATGTGCTAGAAAGGATAGAAACACCACAAAGTGAAGAAGGAGAAGTTCATAAAAACAGTTCTTCTCAATCTGGCCATGTGTAGCAACATGGGTGGACCTTGAGGGTGTTATGCTGAGCGAAATAAGTCAGGCAGAGAAGGACAAATATCATATGTTTGCACGTATAGGAGGATTAGGAGGAACTTGACGGAGGAACAAGGGGGAGAAGAAGGGCAGAAATGGTGGGGGGAAAGGGAGAGAGGCAAACCATGAGAGACTCTTGAATGCTGACAAAAACTGAGGACTGATGGATGTGGGGGGGAAGGGGGGATGGGCATGGAGGAGGGCA